>NC_135784.1:195774427-196121927 GCF_051106095.1 Pogona vitticeps | reverse complement strand
CACATCAGAACTTGGAAGAAATATGTTAACAAGCAAGAATGTTAGCTGTAACCCCTTGCTTCTGGTAGGAGGTAAAAGGAGGGTAATGATATTGTTTTAAAAATAACATCAAAAATTGATAACATGACCAGTCTTGTCTCTGGTATAATGACTAATAACTATTGCTTGTTCCTACAATGTTGCTTTTTCACAGGAGTGGTCGTGGAGGATTGGGGCCCACTTTCTGTGTGGTTTTTTTAAAGTGTGCATAAACAGAAGGGCATTGAAAACTTTTTAAAAGTAACATGTCAGGAGCGTACTGGGAAGCTGCCAACTTTGAAATAATTACTAGTGATTCAGAGAGAGAGAGAGAGAGAGAGAGAGAGGGAGGGATGAAGAAGGAAGGAAGGGTGGGTAGGTGGGCCACACTTATTGGGTCTGACATGTAGCCCAGACTGGCTCAGTATCTCTCATTCTTCCCTTCCCAGTTTGCATAGAGGCCCTCCCTCCTGCCTCTGCCTATTGCATGTGTGCTCCTGTGTGCATGACCAATCAGCTGTCTTTCCATGCCCTGCAACCACACTAGGAGGACTCCCTGCTATCAACCACCACATTTGATGGCAGAGGCAGCAGTAATCCCTCTCTTAACCAAGAAGAGCTGCTGCTGACAGCATTCTCCCTCCACTCTAGGAAAAAGAAGGAGGTGAGAAGGAGAAGATGGCAGTGGTAGGAGGATACATGCTGTAGTGGGAGAGGGTAAATGAATGGCCCAATGGGTAAGGGGCAGTAGTGAGTAACAGTCCTCACGGCCAACTCCCTCTCACCACAGGGAGAGTTCAAGAAGGCAAGGCAGCTGAGATGCTGCATATCAGCAAATGAAGAGCCAGTCGTTTGTAAAGTTTATGGCTCTTAATGGCCCATTCGAGATCAAACATACTTTGTACAGCAACAAGGATAACTTGCAACAATATTCAGGCAATCTATTCCTCCCTCTGCTACCATGAGGACTATGGGTAAGCTCAGAGGATGCAGAGAAATCGCAGAGAGCGGTAGCGGGCGATCTAGTCCGTGCTGCCAAAAAATCCCAAGGCTTTCACCTTGCACAACACCCCTGATGGGCAGGGACGGGGGCACTACTCCCCCACTGTGGGAGATTGCCACACACCACATGCCTTTCAGATAAGGCTGGCTCTGTGTAGATCCAGCTATACCTACCATTCATGCATGGCTCCAAGGGGTCCTCGGAACAAATACGTTGTCGAGGGGTGACCAGGAAAAAAAAAACCAGTCCATTTTGTACAGTGCAAAACGTAGCAGTACTCCAGAGCAGTGGGGACACTCCAGGGTTGCCACCTCCCTGAATATCCCACCGTTGGTGGTGTGCCTACCTTCCCCAGCTTCACGGTAGGACCAGTTCTGCTAACAACTGCTGGACTCCAGCAACAGCTTGAAGACCCTAGTTTCCTTCACACACCCCTAATCATGCCTAGAGTTGACCATTGGCTCTTTGTGAAGAATGAGCATGTCTGTGGAGTGTGAAGAGTGGGAGGGAGAAATTGTTGAAAAGGCCATGATTGTGAAGACCTCCATATGTCATCTCTCCTCGAGGGCAGGGAGATAGAACTGTCTGGGTGTCATGGTCTCCCTGCTCTCCCTCTCTATCCCAGCTAGTGTGTCCAACCATTAGGGATTACGGCTTGTTGTCTAGCAATAGCTGAATGCAATACAGATTTCATACCCTTGCTTTAGGAGCTGGTCTTTTATGATGGGTGTCCTAATCTAATAGCATCACTGGGTCTGGTGGGAAGGGACATATAATTAAGGCATCCAGGTCAGATATCAAAGAAGTTTCTGGACTCTAGCTATGGAAATAACGTGATGTCTGGATTATAGATGAGAGTCCCAGTGGGATTTTTTTGTAGAAGCCTCTATGTTGTCCTGAAATACAAAGTTGCAGAGGTTTTGAGAAATGTCTCGTCTAATAATAGTAGCATTAAGCATTGTTGAACAACTAGGAAATGGTTGTACTAATATTGTGCAAGAAAAACCTAGCTTGAGCAATCAGAATTGTGCCATTTTAGACTTTGGGTTTCTCATGCAGCTCTTCCCAACATTGAGTCTGGGCGGCTTAACCTTGATCCTGTGGCAAACATTTTTAATAAACTATTAGCGTTTAGCCAGCATTTATTTCACAGTAGCCATAATGGGGACTCGTAGAAATGGGAGGGCGGGGCAGAAATGTAAAGAGTGAAGTCATCTGTAACATTATAGTAGACATTAGTGAATGTTCTAGTTCTAAGTCACAAATATGATTAGTCAAAACTATTATTGCAACTTTTTAAAGTAACTGTTTACTTTTCTTATTCTAAAAGTAACTAGTTGCATTTCATTGCATCTTAGTTACTTTAAAAATCAGAATGCTAGAAGCTGCTGTGGAACCAAACACATTCCTTTTCTTTTTCTGCTCAACCCCACATCAGCAGGAGCCACTTGATGAAAACATAAACTCATGAATTGCTTTCCATGCCTAGAAGGCATGTCAACCCTTGTCTTTGCATAGCTATCATGCTGAAGACCTCATTTGCACATTTAATTTGTTCCTGTTGAAGAGACAATTCAGTTGCCATTGATTTGTATTAGTTTAAAAGATCTACATGACATTACTGCATAGTCGAATCAAATCCTTCCATTTCCTCTCCATTCTTGGGTTATTTCACCCTACTTGGGAATTTTTTTTTTTAGTTTAGGAGGTCATTCCAAATCTGTTGTCCCTGTCTGTTACTTTGTCTCAAACAAGTCTGCTTCCTTTGGGGGCATGTGTACAATCAGAACTCCCTTGACATCAGCTGTGATGTCATTTGAGAATGTTCTTATTATCAAGCAGAGTTACCTCTCACTTCCTTTCTAAAAGAGGAGGAAGGTGAGACTTGGCAGACTTTTCTCATGTTAGGAACCCATCCCCGTTCTTCACAAAATGGAAGCTTCCACTACCAAGTCAGGCAACATCAAGGGAGGGAAAGAGAGAAGGGGTTGATCCAGGGTAGAAAATGGGGAGAGTGTGCAAGGGAGGAAGAGGTGGGAAGAAGGGGGGGCAGGATGTGTTCCTGTATAGAAATTCAGCTTGCAAGAACTGACCACAGATATGAAGTTTGCAGTGAGTAACTTTGAATCTGTGGGGGAAAGGGACCATGGTTCCCACTCACATCCATCCAAGCTGCACACCTCATCTGGATGGGCCTAAAAGCTGGGGGGGGGGGAACTTGGATAATCTATTTAGCGCACAAGGGGCATGTCATGTCCTAAGGGTGACTTCTGTTAAGCGTATATAAATAATCTATACATTTTGGTACATTGATTTAAACCACAGTGAAGATGACATGTGCTTTTGTACTACAGTATACTGTAAATGTATAGTAGCACAGACATTTCCTTGTGGTTTCCCCCAGTGAGAATAAACCACTGGATCTGGCAACAGGTAGCATGGACTGAAGTGCATCAAGCCACAGCCTTTGAGTGTGGAATCTGTTGTGAGCTCTAAATAGCCTCTGGTTAGTTCTCCAGAATGTTACCAGCAAGCTATTCATAGTAAGATATTTGGGACAAGTAAAGGAAGTTTTGTTAAGCGTTCTATCCAGTTAGAATACCAATGATAACTACTGGGACTTGGACATGCTAGTTTCCCTCCTTTCCCCTCCGCAAGGGCTGTCCTCCTAGAACCTATCTAAGAATTCAGATAAATCACATGAGATGAGAGTTCTCAGGGGTGGGATCATTTCAGACTGAAGATTTCCCACTGGTTGCCTGTTTCTGGGCTGCATTTAAGAGGCTGGCTCTTACCTTCAAAGTCATACATGAGCTGAGGAGTTTGGGAGACTTGATGGAGTCCCCTATACCATTGGTCAGCAACCTTGGGCCTCCAGATGTTCTTGGACTTCAACTCCCAGAAACCCTGGCCAGCAGAGGTGGTGCTGAAGGCTTCTGGGAGTTGTAGTCCAAAAACATCTGGAGGCCCAAGGTTGGGGACCACTGCCCTATACCACACATGCACCCCAATTTATTGAGGTCTCTAAATAGTATATTATCAGTGGGCCCCACTTTACCTCAGCTATTCATAGACATTTTTGAGCAGTGATAAAAATTGGGGTTGGGTGGGTTGCCGTCTCCTCAACAGCCAAAGCCTGGATGGCTGGAATGGTTGGTGGCATCCCCAAAGTGAGAAGCTTGTGAGCAATGGTGTCTGGTGCCCCTTTTGGTTGGTAGAGTGGAAAGTATCGGAAAGGTGGGCAGAGTCACTGGCAAAAGTGGGAATTAACACATCGCAGAAGCAGGCAAGTGTTCACAAATGCACACAGGAGAAGAGGAACACCGGTGAGTCTTCGGCCTTCTGGACCTGATAGGGAGGCAGGCAAAAGTATGGGGTAGTTGGAGTTAGCCTGAGTGTCATGGGGAGAAGGCCCCCATTTGGCCCAAGGAATCAGCCACCACTGCTTGTGAGTCTTCTAACACATTTATGAACTGCCTCTAAGACTTTCATGATGGAAAGGTGGGATTTAAAACCATTAAATAAAAATTAAAAAATTATTTGATAGTGGCTTCCCCTTTGTGCCATATACTGTCGCTGAGCTTTGACAGATCCCAGTGCCTGACCTGTTCAGGCAAGCAATTAAATAAAGCTTTTATGTTTAGGAGATGCTTGGTAGTTCACATTCTTGAGCTATTTCTGCTGCTGAATAGACTGGATTAATGCATAAATGGTGCACTTGGGTTCCAATCCTTATGTGCACCTTGCTCTGTTATACTTCACTCTGAGAAAATTTTGCCAAAAACCATAGGCATATGCTAAAGAAATGCATGGTAAAATAAGGCTTCTGAATCAACATGCATAGGATGATGTGGGGGGAAATGTACATATCTTTTTATTATTTTCTGTAGTAAAATATGCATCAGATCAGCATGGCTTTGTGGAGCTCTTGAGATTGGAAATACCTTTTTAAAATTTATTTAAAATATTTTCACCTTGCCTTTCTCCTTAAAAAGGACCAAATGCAGCTTACATCATTAAAAGACAATATTAAAAAAACTAAAACAATAAGTATACAAATATTTTAAAAAAGAATTAAACAAATATTATATTAAAATAGTAAATAAAACAAGTACTAAAAACATATTTAAAAACTACAATGCACAACAATCCATTTAAAAATCCATCTGAGAATACCAGTTATTAAGGGAAAGCTTGCCTGAAGATAAAAGTCTTTGTTTGCTTGCAGAAAGAAAACAAAGATGAGGCCAGCCTGGCTTCCCGTGGGAGGGAGTTCCAAAGTCTGGGAGCAGCAACAGAAAAGGCCCTCTCCTGTGTCCCCACCAAACATACCTGTGAAGATAGTGGGACTGAGAGAAAGGCCTCTCTCTTCTTAACACATGAGCAGGCTCATAAAGGGAGACACAGGTCCTTGAGATAACCTGGACCTATGAGATTTTGGGGCTTCATAGATTAAAACACACATTTAAGTGACCCTTCTGTCTGCTGGGGAATCACTCCAGACAGGGCCCCCAAATAGTAGCTCTACTGCTGGACCAAAAAAGGTCCAGCTTGAACACAGATCAAGGTCAGACGTGGGCGCTCTTCTCTACTTGTTGTGTAATCATCAGGAAACATCTTGCTCTGGACTGTGCCACGAGTGGTCCAAAATGCGAACTACTGTATATGCCTGTGTGATCACGCTCTAGCTCAGGAAGATGCTCAGATCTGGGGCCTGTTTCACTGGAATCTGTATGACTGATGGATTTCAGCCAAAGGGTGATGCCACAAGGCATCATCATGATCAGAACTTTGATGCCATCATCATCATAATGTCTTGGTATATGTGGATCAGTTCTCCAGTACAGTTGTACTATTATAACGTGGTATTATAACTAGAGATGGGGGTATTTGCATACGAATATCCCCTCACAGTTGGACTTAACAAAGCTCCGGCCCCTGGGGCTGGACCATCCATTCACGCATCTGGTGGCAGCAGTGGCCTCACTCATCCTTTCAGTCGTGTTAGGAGTGCCGCTCTCTTCCCACTCGGCTGGCCACTTGACAGTCACCCAGGGAGACTCGTCCTCCCTCCTCCTGCCTGGAGTGGCCAGTTGAGCGGGAAGAGAGTGGCACTCTGGGAGTGGCTGGAAGGATGAGTGGGGCCGCTGGTGGCGGCAGATGTGTGAGTGAATGCTCCAGCCTCAGGGGCCGGACCCTCATTAAGTCCAGCCGCGCAGAGATATTCATATACAAATACCCCATCTCTAGTTGTAACAGGGATGGTCCAAGACATTTTGTTTTCTAATGCAGAGCTGTAAAAAGTGTCTCCCCAACCAGGTCAAGAGGCATAGTAGTACAAACCAGCCAAGTTATTCTGGTAGCTGAGGAAGAAAATCATGCAAGGGCTTTTTCCAGTGCTTGGCAGTAGGAATAAAATAGCAAAAAAATAAAAAATTGCCACCCCTTTGTGACACCTCACATTGGTTGCCTGAGACACCTTGCTCTGCCTCATTGTAAGGACATACACAATATACAGTCTGTCATAGGAGTGAGTACACCCCCTCACATTTCATAAACATTTTAGTATACAGTATCTTTTCATGGGACAACACTGAAGAAATGACACTTGGCTACAGTGTAAAGCAGTGAGTATACAGCTTGTATAACAGTGTTTAGCAGTGCTGTCCCCTCAAAATAACACAACACACAGTCATTAATGTCTAAACTGTTGGCAACAAAAGTGAGTATGCCTCTAAGTGACAATGTTCAAATTGGGCACAAAGTGTCAATATTTTGTGTGACCATGATTATTTTCCAGCACTGCCTTAACCCTCTTGGGCATAGAGTTCACCAGAGTTTCACAGGTTGCCACTGGAGTCATCTTCCACTCCTCCATGACGACATCACAGAGCTGGTGGATGTTAGAGACCTTGAGCACCTCCACCTTCCGTTTCAGGATGCCCCACAGATGCTCAATAGGGTTTAGGTCTGGAGACATGCTTGGCCAGTCCATCACCTTTACCCTCAGCTTCTTTAGCAAGGCAGTGGTCATTTTCGAGGTGTGTTTGGGGTTATCATGTTGGAATACTGCCCTGCGGCCCAGTCTCCAAAGGGAGGGGATCATGCTCTGCTTCAGTATGTCACAGTACATGTTGGCATTCATGGTTCCCTCAATGAACTGTAGCTCCCCAGTGCCGGCAGCACTCATGCAGCCCTAGACCATGACACTCTCACCACCACCATGCTTGACTATAGGCATGACACACTTGTCTTTGTACTGCTCACCTGGTTGCCGCCACACACGCTTGACACCATCTGAAACAAATAAGTTTATCTTGGTCTCATCAGACCACAGGACATGGTTCCAGAAATCCATGTCCTTAGTCTGCTTGTCTGCAGCAAACCGTATGCAGGCTTTCTTGGGCATCATCTTTAGAAGAGGCTTCCTTCTGGGATGAGAGCCCTGGAGACCAATTTGATGCAGTGTGCGGTGTATGGTCTGAGCACTGACAGGCTGACCCCCCACCCCACCCCTTCAACCTCTACAGCAATGCTGGCAGCACTCATACGTCTATTTCCCAAAGCCAACCTCCGGATATGACACTGAGCACGGGCACTCAACTTCTTTGGTCGACCATGGCAAGGCCTGTTCTGAGTGGAACCTGTCCTGTTAAACCGCTGTGTGGTCTTGGCCACCATGCTGCAGCTCAGTTTCAGGGTTTTGGCAATATTCTTATAGTCTAGGCCATCTTTATGTAGAGCAACAATTCGTTTTTTAAGATCCTCAGATAGTTCATTACCATGAGGTGCCATGTGGAACTTCCAGTGACCAGTCTGAGAGAGTGAGAGTGATAACACCTGCTCCCCCATGACACCAGGGAGGGAAAATGACTACAATTTGGACATTGTTACTTAGGGGTGTACTCGCTTTTGTTGCCAGCAGTTTAGACATTAATGGCTGTATGTCGCGTTATTTTGAGGGGACAGCACATTTACACTGTTATACAAGCTGTATACTCACTGCTTTACATTGTAGCCAAGTGTCATTTCTTCAGTGTGGTCACATGAAAAGATATACAGTGGTGCCCCACATAGCGAGGTTAATCCGTTCCGGATTAACCGTCGCTATGGGGAAGCATCGCTATACGGAACGGAAAACGCCATGGGAACGCATTAAACTTCGTTTAATGCATTCTTATGGCTCTTAAACTCACCGTTCTGTGAAGTTTCTCCATAGCGCCGCCATTTTCGCGCCCTCGATAGGTGAGGGCAGGGCGCGAAAATGGTGCGGGCGGCCATTTTCTGCACCCAGCGGCCATTTTGGAACCGCCGATCAGCTGTTCCCAAAATGGCCGCCGGGTGCAGAAATGATCGCAATGCGATGTTTAGCCTGTCTAAACATCGCAATGCGATCGCATTAGCGACCCCAAAAAACGGGTCGCTATGTGGATTCGTCATTAAACAGTGCGCTCGTTAAGCGAGGCACCACTGTACTAAAATATTATGAAATGTGAGGGGGTGTACTCACTTCTGTGATATAATGTAGCTATAGGCCTAAACTCTATATAACCTCACAGGTGATGTTCCTGTTTCCTATGATTTCTTGGCTGGTGACAAGAAATGATTTATGATCGTATCGGTGCATTGCCTGAGAATGGTGGATATGAAGAGAAGAAAACAGTTGGAGTTCAAAACTTGAACAGCATGCAGAGACACTGGCAAAGCTGGACCGTTGTTTATCCATGCAGTGGGGATTCTGACATGCAGCAGAAATGAAACAAAGGGTTTGCCTCAGCTCTTGCCATGCCTACACTTAAAGAATGTGTCCTGTTGCCAATTCAATATTTACCTTACTGTAATAAGGCCCCATTGTGCTCCACCTTGTGCAAATACCTAGCAAGCACCAATCTCTGCTGCAAATCCTATCCTTTTAGAAGACTGGAGTTGCCCGGTCTATAATATGACGCCCATTGTAAAGAGTCAAGAGCACGCTCTCCACCGAGGCAGGGGTGTGTAAGTGTAAATAAAAAGCCCAAAGTGCCTCCCCTCCTAAACGCAATGGGAGGAGGGAAATGGGTCAGGAGGACATCAAAAAGAGCAACTACCCTGTGACTGGAGAGTAGGTGTTAAAGATGCAGAAATGGCTGTGAGGTGAACATTCTGTCAAAAATGCTTGGGAAGCCCTAGTCCTTTATTTGAGAGCATTTCTCTCTTCCATTGGTTGTTTGCTTACAAGCAGAAGATCCTGTATTTGCATGGACCCAGTAAACCATGAATCAGAGCGGAAAAACCAGATCATTCCTCATGAAACGTCACTAGATATCTGAGGTTCATGGATGTGGCAAAAGCCCTCTTAATTATCAGAACGAAAATAAATTTGACATAATTGTTGCTGGGGAGGCACAGTGGGCCTGACTATGATTCAAATTATCAATGTCAGCAGGTTTTTCATACTGTAACAAAGACTTTTTAATTTCCAGGTTTTTGAGATGTTTCTGTGCTACTTCAAGTATGGTCATGTTGCTCATTTCTCCTACACAAAGGGCCCATTTGCTTCTTTACTTTGTAGTCAAACCATCCCTCTCTGTATATTTGTTGTGCCCAGGTGAGTGCGATCCTGATGTATTTGCAACAGCATCATTATAGATTTTTAAAAATCGTTTATGATCCCATCAATTCCTCCACCTTCAACAGGTTTCATAGCACAACAACAGTAGCAACATTATCATTTGAGTGATAAGATCTAGAGGAAAAGAGTTAGAATCTTCAGTGTAAAGCCTCATTAAAAG
The DNA here is from genome assembly GCF_051106095.1 of Pogona vitticeps. Lineage (NCBI taxonomy): Eukaryota > Metazoa > Chordata > Lepidosauria > Squamata > Agamidae > Pogona > Pogona vitticeps. The sequence continues at coordinate 196,112,135 of NC_135784.1, read as the reverse complement.
CCAAGCAAGATGAAAAGAAAACATTCCTCTGCTCAGCTAAACACTACCTGAGATGGGATATGTTTCATTTGAGCATGAATTCCATAACTCTCATGCCAGCACAGAAAAAAAGACTGTCTCGCTTTCCCATCAACCTCAACTTCTTTCCTCTACAGTGACCACAATCTGAGCCAGGTGAGGAGGTACTCCTTCAGATTTCCCTGTGCTGAGCTATTTACTGCTTTATAAGGGAGTGTGCTGGCATCTTGGACTGGAATGGAAACCAGTTAGCAGCCGGTGTGGTTGGCATTTGATCAACATAATAGGGCCTGAAATGCAAGTCGAAATGATAGCAATAACATCCCAGAGAACAAACTGCATTCCACGTTCTTGCCCAAGTCTAATTCCTCAATACTGTCTTTTGGGGTAACCCCACGTAGCACACTGTAATACCTAGGCTGGAGGAATCCTTTACAGACAAGATCCCAGTGCCTCCAAGGCCAAATCACCCTTGTAACCCTGTGGCAGAAACAGAAAAGGCTGGAGAGGAAGTGATGTGGCCTCCCCCAACTCTTGAGGGGAACGCCAAGTGGAGTTGTGAATCATGTAGGAAGCAACCTGGACAAAGTGCCCAGCTGCAAGGAAGCCATCAGCCAAAGGTCTCCTTAAGAGGAGAGCCCTCCTCCTCCTCCTGGGGGAAACTGCTATTGAAAGCCTGCAGTTGAACCCAGGGTGGGAAAAAGGACACATCAGAAACAAAGAGACTTCGTTGAAGGCTGGGATAACCCCTGTGATTGCCTTTTATCTGCCTTGTCTTTCTTTGAGTGATTCTGCTCTATACCTTGTTATCTCTTGTGTTTTTTTTCCTTTCCGCATTCATGGCTGACCGATGTCCTGGCAACCTGATCATGATGCTCTGCTAACATTTCTTCTGGCTACACCTTGCTCAGATCAATACCTTCCGTAGGGCTGTAATTTGCGGCTTGACCTCAGGTCGTATTTTGACTCTTGGTATTGTCTGCTCCTTTGAACTGCTCACTACTGTTTACGTTGTGCACCCACCTACAAAGGACTTTGGGCAACCCTGAACGACTGTATCTTTGTCTGGTGTGCTTCCTGGCCAGTGGAGCACTTGTAAAACAGGATATGCAAGTGCAGTAATTGAATCAATGCTTAAGTGGGAGATATGGACAGTCTTGGGGAGGATCCCAAGATTGCATTTCCAAAGTACAAAGGGGGGGGGGAAATAAAAATCTCAAGACAGCCCAGAATTTTTTTTTTCCTGGAGATTTGGTAGAACTGTTAGAATAGACATAGCATCTGTTGAGAGAGAGAAAGGATCTGCTGTAGCACAAGGCAATCTCCTCTTGCTCCTCAAGTGGGGTCTTCCTTAGCTGTGATTTTGGATACTCTTGGGCAGGAGACAGGATTAACTGAAATAAGGGAGAGAGTAAGTCTTCCCTGCATTTAAGTAGGAAATGGGAGCCCTTGTATCTGATTCTACTTCAGCAGGACAACTAAAAGCGTGGTTACATGTCAAAAAAAAAATCAACCTATTTTTGAATTGGGTTTAATATATTTGAAATAAATTTTTAAAATGTTGACTACATGATACACAAGGAAGTACAGATTTATTTTGATGGGAAGTGTAGTTTTGAGTCATAAATTGAGGTTTTCCAGTAAGCTACCAAGGCTTATTTTATTTTATTTTAACTTGCTTGTGAAATTGATTTATTTTGCGCATATTTCAGCATATGTGAGCCCCTCTGTTGGAGTAAATTGTGTCTGTGGGGTTGTTGAGTGTTGGATGTCAAGATCATGGGTTGCAGGATAATGGGGGGTGTATAAATATTTTCAAGACAATTGAAAAAAATTAAAGTGAGATATCTCATAAGAGCTTATGCAATGCAGTGATATATTTGAAATATTTTAAAAATTGTGAGTTTCCCTGCTTCTGTGCCACCCCCAGAGCAGCCACACTATCATAGAAGCTTTCAGGCAAAGATTGGAGACTGCCGTCACTTTGAACATTTACTGAAAGAGGAGCTTCTGCCTGGCTTCTGAGTGCTTGTGGAGGCAATGAGGTGGAGAGGGAAAAGAGACTTCTCTTCTTGGGCTCTCTCCCCTCTTTCCCCCCTCCCTGCCTCAACTCAACAGGAATGTCTGTTTGTGGGTCAGCTTGCAAGAAGGAAATGGGAGGCTCCAAGGGGCAAGTCAGAAAGCAGCCCCTTGCAGGACCTCAATGGAACTCATAGGTGTGTGCAGTGTCGAGGAGCATATCCATGTGTATGTCTGTTTCATTTTTTAAAAATATCGAGGAGCCTCGTGGCGCAGTGGTTAAAACGCTGTACTGCAGCTAAAAACTGTGCTCACGACCTGGGGTTCAAATCCCAGGTAGCCGTCTCAAGGTTGACTCAGCCTTCCATCCTTCCGAGGTCGGTAAAATGAGTACCCAGCTTGCTGGGGGGGCAATGTGTAGCCTGTATAATTAAAAATTGTAAACCGCCCGGAGAGTGCTTGTAGCGCTATGGGGCGGTATATAAGTCCAATAAATAAATAAATAAATAAATATAATACTTAACTAGCACCATCTCACTTTGAAAGAAATAAGGTATATATGCATACATTCAAAAAATAAAAAATAAAACTACAGCAGCAGCGATAAATGGCTGTGAGAGGCAATCAGCACAAGGGTGGGAAAGAGGAAATTCCCTGGATTGATCTAAAAGTAAGCTTAACACCAGATTAAAAGTTGTCCCAAGGGGATGAACGCAGCAATACAAAATCCATATGATTACCATGTGACTTTACTGTAATTTCAAAACCCCTAATCCAGAATCTGATGTATTTCACTAATGTAACCGTGCCCTAACATGCATCGAAAAATGGATAGCTGACAGCAAATACTGTACTGCTGAATTTAAAGACTCTGATATTTCCAACATGGAAATACAACTTCATTTCATGTCACATTCCGATATAAAAATATTCTAATTTTTCAGATAATATCTGCTGTATATTTAACCTTAAGATTCCTTCAGGATAGTGTTCAGGGGCAAATGCATTTGTTGTCCGAGAAAAATATGATAATCTATATTTCTGTTTAGTGACAGTGAAACAATACATACATATGTGGAAGAGATGTCAGGAATATATACACACTTTTGTGAAACTATTTTTTCCAGCCGAGTATTATGGTTTGACATAATGTTGGGATGGACTGTTTATTATGTGCTAGCTCATATTTTGGTGTGTTTTCTGGAGTGCAGCCTAATACTTCATTGTTTTTTCTTCCCAGCTTAGAGTTGTAGAGTTGAGTGCTAGTTTAATGAGATATCCCAGGACATTTGGAGCAGCAACGTCACTCAAACATTTTAAAAGAACCCTCTGCATTTCAGAAGCTTAATTCTTAGTTTTAGCATTGCCAGGCAAGAAAAGAACAGACTTGGAAGTTTCATCTTTGTGAAGTTCCGTCATTTTTGTTATAACCCACCTATTGTGTATGTAACACTCACAGATCACAGTAGCACTAATATTCTGTTTAAGAAGGAGCTGACAGTTTTCCTTTTGCTCTGCACTGAAATAAGATGTTAACCTGCATAGAAATTTCCCAACTTAAGCCTTTCTGCCCAGGAATGCAGACTATGTGGGCTCTTCAACTCAAACTTCACTTCCAGGTGTCTAGAAATACATTTTCAAATAAAAGGCAGCTTCATACCCAAGTATGCTTGCAGTTCTCTTTGGCTGGCTATGCTATGTAAATATATGGGAGTCCACAAAAGGAGGAAACTTGTAGCATCTTTTTTTTAATGAGCTTGTGAACTAAAAATATCCACTTCCATTATTTCTAAAAATGCATACTTCATCATGACTGGCATAACAGCAGGAGGTAAGCTGATATTGCCAACTTAAATAAGAAGGGATCGAAAAGCAGTTATCTTCACTGTTTGCTATTTAGTTAGTGCTGCCAACCTTTCAATGGGTTTTTTTTTGTAGCTCTGTCATTAATTGCAGCTTGATCAGCAGGAATTAGCAAGTACCGTATTTTTCTGTGTATAAAACAATACTTTTCTCTAAAATATTTAGATTAAAAACTTGCGGTCGTCTCATACACAGAAGTAAGGAGGGGGAGGGATCAAAGAGCTTTGATTCCTGCTTTCTCCTTCCACTTTTTGTGAGGAGGCCGGAGGGGGAAAGCATTTAAACATATTTTAAGCTGCGATACAACGATATCTGCAAGCAGGATCTGAAGGCCTTAGGAATGGACCTCAACAGATGGGAAACCTTGACATCTGGGCATTCAGCCTGGAGGCAGGCAGTGCAGCATGGCCTCTCCCAATTTGAAGGGACACTTATTCAGCAGGCCAAGGCAAGGAGGCAGTCCCCAAACCAGCAAAATCAGGGAGCTGGACAGGGGACAGATTGTATTTGTCTTCAGTGTGGAAGGGATTGTCACTCTCGAATTGGCCTTCTCAGCCACACTAGACATTGTTCCAAGACCTCTATTCAGAGCACATTACCATGGTCTTTCGAGAATGAAAGATGCCTAATCTAATCTAAATAAAACTCCTAAAATGCAGACAGCAAGACTTTGGCCGTATAGCAAGGAACAAAAAGATATAGATTGTTACAGCTGAATGTTCAAGGCTAAATTAAAGGGAGAAGAAATGTGGGAAAATGAAGAACTTCTTGGCTAAGAAATGTTGGCAACTAGCTGAGATGCCACTTTGTATCATTGTTTAGAGCTACCAAAGCAAAGTCAGGGCAGCCACAATGAAATTGATATTCTCTGTGTGGAAAAAATATATAAGATTACTGTATTTCATTCAAAAATATTTACAGTGTGTCTCTTAGGTGAATCCTTTTCAAGGTAATGTAGTAAATTAAATGTGTGAAACACAATAAAGCAAACACTAAATATTAAAAAATAATTGAAATAAGCTAGTGCCACCGACATACGAAGAGTTCTCTTATTTAGCAAACCCTTCAAGCGTCATGGCATCTTCTGAGTTCTTAGTGACAGCCACTAAGACAGTCGTGTCCGACTCTTCGTGACCCCATGGACCAGAGCACGCCAGGCCCTTCTGTCTTCTACTGCCTCCCGGAGTTGTGTCAGGTTCATGTTGGTTGCTTCGCAGACACTGTCCAGCCATCGCATCCTCGGTCGTCCCCTTCTCTTGCCATCACACCTTCCTAACATCAAGGTTTTTTCCAAGGACTCTTTTCTTCTCATGAGATGGTCAAAGTACTGGAGCCTCAGCTTCAGGATCTGTCCTGAACTGATAGGTTTGTTCTCCTTGCAGTCCAGGGGATTCTCAAGAGCCTCCTCCAGCACCCCAATTCAAAGGCATCAATTCTTCGGCGGTCTGCTTTCTTTATGGTCCAGCTCTCACTTCCATACATCACGACAGGAAAAACCATAGCTTTGACTATTCGGACTTTTGTCGGCAAGGTGATGTCTCTGCTTTTCAAGATGCTGTCAAGATTTGTCATCGCTTTCCTCCCAAGAAGAAGGCGTCTTTTAATTTCAGGGCTGCTGTCTCCATCTGCAGTGATCATGGAGCCCAGGAAGATAAAATTTGACACTGCCTCCATATCTTCCCCTTCTATTTCCCAGGAGGTGATGGGACCAGTGGCCATGATCTTAGTTTTTTTGATGTTGAGTTTCAGACCGTTTTTTGCACTCTCCTCTTTCACTCTCATTACAAGGTTCTTTAATTCCTCCTCACTTTCTGCCATCAGAGTGGTATCATCTGCATATCAGAGGTTGTTGATATTTCTTCCGGCAATCTTAATTCCAGCTTGGGTTTCTTCCAGTCCAGCCTTCCGGATGATGTATTCTGCATATAAGTTAAATAAGCTGGGGGACAATATACAGCCTTGCCGTACTCCTTTCCCAATTTTGAACCAATCACTTGTTCCATGACCAGTTCTAACTGTTGCTTCCTGTCCCACATATAGGTTTCTCAGGAGACAGATAAAGTGATCAGGCACTCCCATTTCTTTAAGAACTTGCCATAGTTTGCTGTGGTCCACACAGTCAAAGGCTTTTGCATAGTCAATGAAGCAGAAGTAGATATTTTTCTGGAACTCTCTGGCTTTCTCCATAATCCAGCGCAAGTTAGCAATTTGGTCTCGAGTTCCTCTGCCTCTTCGGAATCCAGCTTGTACTTCTGGGAGTTCTCGGTCCACATACTGCTGAAGCCGACCTTGCAGGATTTTGAGCATAACCTTGCTAGCGTGCGAAATGAGTGCAATTGTATGGTAGTTGGAGCATTCTTTGGCACTGCCTTTCTTTGGGATTGGGATGTAGACTGATCTTTTCCAATCCTCTGGCCACTGTTGAGTTTTCCAAACTTGCTGGCATATTGAATGCAGCACCTTAACAGCATCCTCTTTCAAGATTTTAAATAGTTCAACTGGAATGAACAGCCAATACAGAGTGTTTATTTTAGCTGCTTTAAATTTGCTTGCCCAAGAACACCTGTTGAACCATTTGTGAGAAAGCAGTTCCATGGAGGAGGTGGAAGTGAGCTGAAACGTTCTTTCTTGTCACTTGACTCATACAGATATCTATTGAGTAAGAAACCCCTTTCCAAAGATGTTATCTCCATGTCAGGAAAAGAATTCCCTGTTAGATTCCTGTTCATCAGGTTGCTGTTAAAAGGGACAAAAGGAAAAGGCTACTAGCTATCTAGGCAGATTGCCTTTGACAGGTAAGAAACAACATGCTTAGATAGCTTAGAAGCTTCACAGACATTCTACAAGGGGATCATTACTAACAGATAAATAAGCTTCCTGGAAAGACAGGCATCCATAACTATCAATCTTTTCTTACAACATTAGGTGTGTCTGAGGTGTGAGGGTGATTCAGGCCTGGGGTAGGAAGGCAACTTCTCCCCCCCCCCATGATTTCCTCATCTAACTCCAAGAGCTGTCCCTGTTATCACTCTTGTTTCATAGGAAGGAAGACCCACCTCAGTAGATCTTGACAGTATGTTGCTTAGATGCAGCCAGAAGCTGAAAGAAATGTGATTAAATAAATTGTTGTATGTAATAATAATAATAAAAAAGTAGTAAGAATCAGCACTAGTTCTTTAAAATGAGGCTAATGCATTTGCTAATGTGCACAATTTACATATTATGGCAAAAAAGTTGTTGGTAATTTAGAGGTCGCAAAAAGAAGTTTAAATTAACTTTGATACTAACACTTCATTGCTTTTTCAATACAGTACAAGATTCCAAGCTTGGAACAGAACAACCCTTCTGTAACTCTCTGCAGGAGTCTGGCAGACATGTAGCAATTCTAAAAGACACGGCATCATGTGGAAGGTTCCCCTGAAGGTTGAACGTTTCAAGACTATGGTCCCAGGGAAACATTAATAAAACTGGAAAGATTTTGCAGGATCTGCTTGCCAACTAGAAAATGCAGTAAGGCTGCCTCCGTGTGGTCACCAGAGTAACAGACTCAACAATCGCACCAACATTCCCACTGAAGTTTGATAGGATCATAAAAGTCCCCTGACTTTTCTGAGTGCTGAGACAATTCCCATGGTGCAGTGCTTAGCAGGGTTTGATTCTGTTTGGAGGGGGATACCTGGAATTTTCCCATTTTGTAATAGTTGTGGTTTTTTTTTTTTCATTAACAAACACACAGGCTGAGCATAAAACGGAGGCACTCAGCTGAAAGACACTGGTAGCCAAAATTTACTACTACCAAATATGGGTAGCTCAGGCGTAGAGCAGGGGGTGTGCACTTCACCTCCAAATTTGGGAGTTAACAAGCCAGAGACCAGCTTTCCATGTTCTTTACTAGGAAGGGGGCAGGGCAGAAATACAGAGGTTGTTTAGGAAATGTAAGGGAGATCTCATTTTGAAGGCATTTGAGAAGCAGTCTGCTCAACATAGGGCGGGACTACACTGCCAAATCACTCCAATTTGAATCACAGCCTGTATTACATACATCTGACATCGAAGTCAGTGCTCACACAGGGGCTGTGGATTGAATCAGGAATTCACCATTCATACTGGATGTGATGCAATTCATATTCCAGCCTGCAGTCACCTTCATTTCCTTCCTTCCTTCTGGTCCCAATCTCTGCCGATCCTTTTATGGGGAATAAACATGGGAAATAATAATAGTGATGACCCAGTGATATGGCAGTAGGGTGATCTAGTGCTAATTTCATATATGTAAGCATTTTTTATTTTTTATTTTTAAAAAAGGAGGATGATTAGGGAAGAGATAAAAATGTAGGATGTGCTCCCCCCAATCCAGAACATCACACCCTACTGCCTATGTCACTGAAACACCACCCAAAGACACTCCCCCCTCCCACCTGTTTTTACAAGAACGTGTCACAAATAGCCATTTGGGAAGAAAATTGTTAAAATCACTTTGGTTTGAAAAAGTAGAGGTCGCTCAGTGGTAGACGGGGGGGGGGAAGCTGCTTTGGGAGCAAAAAGGGCCAGATCGGTTTGAATCAGCCTTTGTGTCATGTGGTCAGCAAAAAATGCTTTGAATTTACCCATTTTATAAGTGAAACAAATTGTGTGGTATTTGACCATGTGTAACTGTGGTTTCAAATGCAATATAGGCTGCAAATTCAAATCACAGTAAATTGTAGTCGCACCCTCACTCACATCCTTGGTAGTAAGGCTGCGGCCACCAGGCCCTCTTATTGTTTTAATACAACAGGCTGGATGGATACGCTAGTAGGATAATGTTCCCCTTGCTGTGACTTGGAGACTTAATAAACAACAAATCGCAGACCTAAAGGCTGGCCTCCCCTGGGAAAACGTCTGGTATGTGTGCAGAACAGAAAGACACTGGACAACAAGACCTTTGTCTGAAAAGGAGTTAAGGTATATATATGATGGATAACAACACATTTTGAAAAAAAAGGTTAATGCAAAAGCAGAATGATCAAAGGGCTTCTTCCCTGGGCACAGCCAATTTTTTTTTAAAGCAAATATTTTTTTCAGTGGCTGAAATAGCAATAAAAGAAACAGAAATATGTCTTATGAGTGTGACTGATGATCCTGGATTACAGCAATACAGCTTTACCTCTGTCCTTGTTGATCACTGTCCCAACAAGGTGACCTATTTCATGGCCAATGAGGGAAGACAAGAAGAAACTTGCCTACTGGTAATTTAAAGACCTTTGAGTGACCCTGATTGGGTAATGTGTATAATCATGAAAACTATTTTATAACTGAGTGCCTTTTGGTGACATTAACCCTTTCTTGGCATGTTGCAATCCTGTGACCTGAAAAAGAATTATTTTTAGTTCATGTTGCCACCTAATGTCATGAATGAATCTCCTGCTGTGACAGAGAGAAAACCCAAAACAGTTCAGTGAAGGGCCAGTTCATACACTGATGTTGGAACACTCACTGACATTTGGGGGCAGGGGCGGAACTGCAAGGGGGTTTGAAAGGACAAAATGGTTATTCTTAGAGGTTGTCGGTGGTTGGAGGGAACCTAGAACACTCCATGCTGAAACATTTGGTTGCTGGTCTCATGCGTAATAATAGCAGTTACTTACAGTACTAGCTTTTTCCTTACCTGAACATGTTTGAAATGAAATGGGGTTTACAGTACAGTCCTATTTATATTCAATGAGAAGGAAGTTTCACAGAGATGTAAGCATACAGCTATGTTTTCCTGGGGTGAGAGAACACCAGAGACTCAACGTTCCTTTTAATTTGCTTTATTGACAAATACAAAAGCAACATTAACCACATATGGAGACAAAGAGGCACCATGCCCGTCAGGCAGCAGTGTTTTGTTTTGTTTTTTAATTAGGGAATGTTGGAAATTACAGATTGTTCTTCAGGTTGTTCTTCAGAGGTACAGTTGCATGCATAGGAGATTTTTGTGGGCAACAATAGAACTGGTTTCCAGGGAGCAAAGGTGTCAGATAAGAGTGCATTTTATCTGTCTGTTCAACCTATATGCAGAACATGTCATGCAAAGAGCTTATTTCAATTCAGAACAAGGAAGGCGGAAATGTAGAGGAAAACACACTGGTAATATAAGGGGAAAAAGTAAATGAAGCAATGTGGGCAAGTGCATTGCTGGGAGGTAGGTTAATGCCTTGGTGTCAGCCATACTGGGAATATTCCTACTGCACACTCCCCTCCATTCACTCTCTTGATTGTGTTTCAGAATTTTGAATTTCTGGTAAAATTCTCTTTTGCTATGCAGCAGTAGTACAGAGGCTCACAAAGGAGAATAGTTTCAAGTTCCCCAGAGTCCACCTCTTTCTCATTAACTGGCACTTACAGTCTCAATAATGCTGAGACATTTGTAGGAGAAAGAATTTAAAACATTGTTTACTTTCAGCTGCTTAAAATTACAGACTTGTGCATGCTGCTTTTTTTACTGCACATATACTGGCAACCAGCTGAACAGATCAACAGCAAACAAACAACAGCCACTAAAAGATGAAGGAGAGGAAAAGAAACACTCAGCAGAGAGGCGGAGCTCTCTCTGAATTCAAATGCTGGATGGAATGATTCATTGGTGTTGTACAATCATTCCAGCCCACAGCACTAGTAACGATGGGCAAGAAGCAATCCAGGAAGCCAATGTACAGTACTATTTTCCTACACAGCTCAGCTTATCAGGGGCTTTAAGAAAAAGCACATGGAAGTCCTCCAGTTTGGGGGCCACACGGGAAATGACCAAGATCCATGGTCTGTGTACTTTTGGTTTAGAGAATCTGAATCGCTTCTATCTTGTCCCCTGGGCTGCTTACTGCTTAGAGGAAACAAGAGGGAGCAGCTGAGGATTAGGGACTAGTAGTCATTATACTGCTGATATTCAGCTGTCTCTATATGTCTGATTCCAGGAAGGCAGTGGACGGGGGAAGGGGGACTGGATGTGGGCAAACAAACTGAAACTTAATTTAATCTGCCTAGAGGTGTGTTGGCTGGACACTTAATTTGAGAACAGTACATTAAAAGACAGTTGTACTGGATCACACAAAAAGCCTAACTAGTCCAGCATTGTGTTCTCACAAGGCCCAATGGAATATCCACAAACAGGACATGAGAATGACAACACCTCCCTGCCCATATTCCCTAGTAATTCAAGAGCAAATTCATTGCATGTAATACAGGAGATGGTACAGTATACAGGTAACCCCTGACAGCCTTACCCCACATAAATGCGATGTGACTAATCCCCTTTTAAAGCTGTCTATGCAGGGCTATCATCACAAAATCCTGTGACAGCGAATTTAAACCCTCTGCCCCCCCCATATCTCCCTTTATTTCCCTTCCTTCTAAGATACAAAGAGTCAAATACTGCAATCTCTTCTCATAGTGGAGTTGTTTCAGATAGTCTATCATTTTCATTTCCCTCTCCTCACCAGCCCTAGATCTATAATAATCTTTTCACGACATGGTACCTAACTAGAATCTTACCAAGTGTGGCTGCATAAATGCAGGCAAAAACACCACGATGCTGCTAGTTTTATTTTGTATTTATTTTCTAACAACCCCACCATGGAATTTATCTTTCACACAGCTACTATGTGTGGGTTAAGAATTTTATCACTTTATTTACTGTAACTCCAAGATTCTTTTCCAGGTCATTTACTGCCCAGGATCAAGTGAAAAAGCCCTACTCTCAATCGGGAGCACGTTTTCAATCTGCCAGCGTTTCTTGATAAAGTAGGCAGTAGATGTGGTTTGGAATTACTTGGCTTGGTGCAGTATTCCTGGTGAATGCAGATCTTGCCTCACTTATATGTACATTATATATACTTTGTTGCTTCCAAATTAATTATAATGTGTCTTGTTTGTCTAGTGATAACTCTGGAAGCTGCCCAGAGACTTCAGCATACAGAAATCACAGCAGTTAGACTGATCTCAGCAGGAGTGTTTCCATAGGCATCCAATGTAAAGGCCCATTTAAACTGTTTTTAAAGCCCTTATCAGTTGCATCAAAGGCTACTTCCACCCACAGGAACCTGTTTGCCCACATTGGGTCTTGCAGGAGGCCTAGCTCCGGATTTCATGGAAAGAGGAACGAAAGTTTTCTAGATGTAGTGCACAAGAAGATATCACTTGAGAGATTCGTTTGGCCTTTCTCGTGTTTTTCAGTGACAATTACAAGCAACTCTGATTTGTTTCTTTCAGTGATAATTACAGGCAACTCTGATTTTTTGGTTTTAGAAGAGGTAGTCATGTTAATCTGTGCAAGCACATCAGGCAGAATACAAAGAAACAACAAAAAAGAAAAAAGAAAAAAAGGACAAAAACATGTTGCACTTTAAAGACCAACCATTAGATTTTAATGTAAGCTTTCATGGGCATTTCCATTTTTATCAGACATTAAGAGACAGAATGAAATTGAATGAAATATTTGCATTTCAATCCATTTCATTCTGTTTCTTAATGTCTGACCAAAAAAAATGGAAGTGTCCATGAAAGCTTACATTAAAATCTAATGGTTGGTCTTTAAAGTGCAACATGTTTTTGTCCTTTTTTGGGATTCTTCAGTTTCTTTGGAATTTGTCTGATGTTTTGGGTGTGCTTTCGAGGACTGCAGTTTACAACTCCAACAATGTTATGATTCTTCCGCTACTTTTATTATTGTTTTGTTCGTTCTTCCTCTTAAGGTTAATATTTTTATGACGGTGTATAAGCCGCCTTTTTGTTTTAACTCGGAACTGAAAGAAAACAGGCACCTTTTTAATGACACAATAAACAAATAAAAGCTTCCTTGAAAGCCCACAGAAGCCCTTTTAAAAAGCGTGTGTTCTTTGCCTTAAACAGCGCCTCTTCCCCAAAGCCTTAATATAGCCTGCTCCTGCTGCATATTTACTGGCAGTTTACCCTTCCGCGAGGGTCAGCTACACGTAAACACACAAGCGCCGCGGATGTAACTGAGCCACTTTTAGGGCCTGCACAGTAAAACAGTTTCCCCGCCTTCCGAACGCCGACGTCACCTCCTCCGGACCAGGCCGTGATTGGCTGCGGGGAGCCGGAAGCGAGGGCGGGTGCTCCGTCCCCGTTGCCGCAGTGACAGGACCAGAGCGCTCCTCAGAAGCTGGGAAATGGCGGCAGCATCATCGTCGTCGCGTCGCTCCCAGCAGCATCATCACCACCCACCTCATCACCCGGTACAGACGCCCGTGTCGCCGCCGCGGAGCCCCAGGCTCTCCCCTACCGGCCCTTCCCCTCAGCAGAGGCCCAGCCTCTCCGGACCCGAGGGGGAGGCCCCCGGGGGGAGCAGCGGCCGGGAAGGGACGGCCGCGCCGGAGAGGCCTTTCTCTCCGGAGAGTGTCGGCGAGAGCGGGGCGCCTCCCGCTCCCCCGGGCTCCGGGGCCAGCAGCGCCGCCAACAGCAGCAGCTCCAGCTCCGGCTCCGGCTCTTCGTCGTCTTCGGCGGCCTCCAGTCCGGCCGCCCCCGAGAGCCCCGACCCGCCCCCTCCGCCGCTGCAGCCGCCACCTCCGCCTGTGGGAAGCGGCGCCTTTCGGGAGCTGCTCGAGGCCTGTCGGAATGGGGACGTGACCCGGGTCAGGCGACTGGTCGATGCCTCCAACGTCAACGCCAAGGATATGGCCGGGAGGAAATCCACTCCTTTACACTTCGCCGCAGGTGAGACTCTGGCCGGAGGAGCATCGGGGTTGGGTGGGGGTCGGCACCCGCGGGAAACTGCCTGGGCTGCACTCCTCCGGGGTGACCCGGCGGTGCTCACCGCTATTGTGGAGAAAAGAAGCGAGTGCTTACTTGGAAGGGGCTTCCCGGCTAAGGGGTGTGTGTGAAATCGTTTGCTGTGCAACCTACATTCCCTGTAAACTTGAGTAGGCCCGAGCCCGGGACTGCTTCTTTGCAAAAACAGGCAGGCGAAGGATTTTGAAAAGTACTATCTACATTATTTACAGTCACCCTCTTTCCCTCTTGAAACAGAAAACAAAAGCCAAAAAAAAAAAAAAAAGGACTTGAAGACTCACTATTATATTTTAATTTTAAGCTTTTGTGGAACATGTCCACTTCGTCATGCTCCATGAAAGCTTACATTAAATCGTAGCAATCTTTAAGGTACCGTAGCATTTTTAAAATTGCTTTTATTTTGTTTTTCTTGTTGAAATGCTTGCACAAACTAACATGGCTACAACTTTTAAAACTTTCCTCTTGAGAATCAGTGGCATGTTGTGTGTAAAATATCAGACTAGTACTCAAGAGAGCTGAGCTTAAGTTCCCACTTAGTTATGGAAATTTCACTGTGTGTGATAGTGTTAAATTACTTATTGGACGTTTATACAGTACAGTATCTTGAAAATTCTACCAGGATTCTTGTAAGTGGGAAGCAACTTGACAGTACATAAGAAAAACTTGCCTCTCACTCTAGAAGGTGAACTGAGGAGGATCAGGCTCAGCATATCTTGCCCTGGCCTCACTTGCTCATGATCTCTGTGAGCTTCAGCCTGGGAAGTTTGAGAGGGACATGGTGGCGCTGTGGGTTAAACCGCAGAAGTCTCTGTGCTGCAAGGTTGGAAGTCCAACAGTCGTAAGATCGAATCCACGCAACGGAGTGAGCACCTGTCGCTTGTCCCAGCACCTGCCAACCTAGCAGTTCGAAAGCATGTAAAAATTCGAGTATAATAGGTACCACCACGGTGGGAAGGTAACAGCGTTCCGTGTCTAGTCATGCTGGCCACGTGACCACGGAAACTGTGTATGGCTTGGAGACGGGGATGAGCACCACCCCCTAGAGTCGGACACGACTGGACTAAATGTCAAGGGGAACCTTTACCTTTACCAGACAGTTTCCCCGTTGACAGACCAGGATATGCTACAGATCAGAAAATATTTGGAAATGGCAAGTGCTTTGGGGAGGAAGTTGCCACCTCTTTTCACTTGCAAACCAAATTTGGCCCAGTATGAAAAATTGAAGTGGGGGCATTTGGAGAATAGAGAAAGAGGTGGCCATAATTGCTGCTTTAGAAAACAGCTGTTCTTGGCAGTTTTTTCCAATGGCAAGCACAGCAGGGTGGTTTTAGCCTTTGCAAGAGCAACTCTTGTCTCTGTGAAGTTGTTTATTCTGTGCCAGTGCCACAGCAGGGGGAATTGGTTAAGATTTGGCCCATTGGGGCTGCTCAGAGAGAATGCTGGCTTCGGAAGCAACCTCTGTTTGGGAACTATATGGGGAGAAGATTGGGCCCAAGTGGAAGATAGGGCCTTGGAAAGATGTGTAACTGAGAATTTTTTGTAATGTGGCCACTCCTTGATAGGTGAATGATTCTTCAAGTATGTGGTTCTTCTTTTAAAGGGCAAGAAGCTCACCTCATTTCTAGTGTGACTAAAGTTTACTGTTATGGTTTTTTAAGATGTGAAAATGTATATGATTGCTGAGATAAGCACATTTATCATACCAGTACACATATCAGACAGTTAATGCTTATGATGAAAAATGGTTAAGTATAGTATAGTATTATAGTATGCTGAGTTGCTAGCAGCAAAGGAGAAACTGAGTGATAACTGACCTCACAGTTCAATTGTGTAGGGAAGAGCTATTTGATTTTAAAAAGAATTACTCAGAAAGACTTGATTTAATCCTCTCAACCCCCCTGCACTCTTAATTAGGTGTGTTCTCTTTTGTGTTTTTGGATTTCATCCCCCAAGTTTCCCCACATGGTGGGTTTTGGGTGAGGTTTAACTTTGAATGTGTTGGAGGGCTGGGCTGGTGTTGGAGAGGGCTGCTGTCCTGGTCCAAATGAGTGGCACTGGTTGTCTGCAGAGAGTGACCACAATGGCAGTGCATTCACAAGAGAAGAAAGAGAACAACCATAGAAAGATGGAGGTGGACTGTGGGGAGTATGAGTGCAGGCGCTTTCAGGAAGAGTAGTCTGAAGAGAGGAACAATTCAGGTGAACCAGGAAAGGAGCAATTATTAGTATGAGCCTGTGTGTGCAAGTATATACATATATAAACATATATGGATGGGTACCAAAAAGTGAAACTGTTGATCTCTTTGAAATCAGTGAGAGGTTGACAGATCCTCCTATTAGGCAAAAGGAGATAGTCTCAGGCCTCAGTGGATGGATAGAGGGAAAAGATAAGGGTATACTTTGACTCTGCTTTGCATGCCAGGGATTAGCAATGGCACTGGTGGTGCCTAGCCATGCTGGATCTGTGGTTTATTTGAAATTAATTGCAGTACTGGAAGAAAGAAAAAGAAGGGCTGGAAGGAAGGGGGGTAGGACTAAGGAGAAGAAAATCTCAGATTATGACTTCCATTTATGTTTTTTACCGTAACTCACAGAATTTTGTGTGGTGAATTCTTGGAGGTTTCTGGGAGTTGCAGTCCACTTCTGGGAGATGGTGCCTGGGGAGATCTGCATGCTGCAGCCCAAAAGCAGGAAAGGAACCTTAATGCATTTTTTCCTGTCCGGTTCAGATTAACATAATCCCCAGTAATCTTCTATTCATTGATGTTGGAAGTACATGAAAGTGTGGACTTTCAAAGATAATGGCTTGCCTTTCTATATACAGAGAAAAAATAGCTGAGATTGTTGTCCTAAAGGAGTTAGCATTATTCAAAGAAATTAATGAAAGCAATCCTGGAATTTAAGAGGGCCTCCCAAGAACTTTCAAAGTTGTGCCATTTTAAGAGTGCCAGTGGGGGATCTCTAGAGATATCTTCAGCCAGGGTTGGGAAACAGGGCCAATGAGGTCTGTTATGTCCCATCTCTGCATATTGTTGTTAATTACTATGTTTTTCTGGAGACATGAACCCAATTTGAGAATCAGGGTTTTTTTTATAATGGAATCTATGGAAAACACAGAGAGAGACACATATGGAACCCTATGAAATTGAGGGCCAAGGTTATGTTCTATTTGCAAAGCTGTAAAAATTAGATGTTGGAAATTCCTATTATGCATCTTGTAATAGAGAGTTAGAATTTATAGGCCAAAATCCTGTTGTTTAGTGTAGACTAGGCCTGTTAAATCAGTGGGAATTTAGTGAGAACTACTTCCCAGGGTGGATTTGATTTAAATTAAGTTGATTTAAGTCACAATTTAAATTAAAAAAAAAGATTTTTTTTCGATTTAAAAAAATCATTACTTTTTGTCCACCTTGCTCCTTGCTAAGTTCCATTGATTCAACTTACTCCAACTTACTGTAGCATAGAAAGCCACAGTTAAATTGTGCTACTTTGGAACACTACTTCCTCATTTCCTGCCAAAAAGTAGCCTCTTTGACTTGAGGTACCTATGTGATGTGATCATCATTGGACCTGTTAAGAGGTAGCTCTTAATGAATCATGCATGATAAATTACCGGCTACCTGAAACCTATCCCCACTGAAAAGGGATGTCAGCTAATAATGAGCAACATAAGGTAATTCAGCATGCAATTTATGCCCCACTACATGTATGAAAGAAGATCAAGTAAATTCCCAAGATAATACTAGCCTGTTTCTGTTAAAAAATAGTTTAATCATTTTAACATTTTAAATTTGTTTGAACTTTATGTATATTTCATATACAGTATGTCCATAATTTTAAATTGTGCAGTGCTCTAATACGAAGAAAGAAAGATTGGCCGCATATTAAGGAGTCCATTGAGAAATTTTTGTAGGATTTTGGCATCTTGTAGTGCAACATACATAATTTGCAACAATTTCTATAATAGAACATATTAAAAGGTTAATTTTGAAGGTGCCATAAGTTATTGTTGTTTGAGTTCCACTGTTTTATCTACTCGGACAATACTATCATGGAATCTAGTATGAATCATTTCGTCAAGTACTTGTTCATTTGCACTTCTTTAATACTATAATATCATATGCTAACAATGGCATTTTGCCATTTCTGTTGCCAAACTAGATGGTCACTGTTTCCAGGCATGTAGTATTATGATGCATCTGTTGCCTTGCTGGACTTTCTGGCCTCCCTTTGAAATATACCTCCTCCTTCTCTTTATCTCTATCTGTATGTGTATCTGACAGCTGAAGTTAATACTTCATACTCAGACACATGAAAGCACAGGAAAAATAAAGTCATTCTATAATGGGCTAAGATGCTAAGGCAACAGTAAATACGATAAGCTAGCAGAAGAGGTATTTTTATAGGTAGTTTTTCTTCTTACCTAAAAATAGCTCTTCTACTTAAATTTGACTCATTAAAAAATAAATACAAAAGCAGGGACAGGTGATACCTTTATTGGACCACTAAAAAAATAACAACACAAAAACAGTGAGCTTTCATTGATAATTCATCTTTTTCAGGCTGTACACCAAGTTCTTGTGGATAGCTCCAAAATTATATGTTTTAATTAAAGTCCCAAATATGGCTGCTGTTGAGGGCCAGGTGTGGCTTCTTAGATGGCTTCTCTCTGAGTAAGATAAATTATCAATGAAAGTTTGCTGCTTGTTTTTTTTAGTGATGCAATAAAGGTCTCATTTGTTCTTGTATTTGTATTATTTTAGAGACTACACAGCCTTTTCCTGATTTTTACTTTAAAAATTACTCTCAACTGAAGCACAATGAAGTGTTCTAAATGTTTTTACTTAATTATGTTTCAAGCAGTAAGGATTTCTCAGATTTGTGGCTCTCTATCCAATTGTTACTTTCGCTTTTCAAATATAAGTATACACTATTAGGTGTTTTTACTCCTTCCTCTTTAATTTTTTCCCCATTCTTATTAAATGGTACACATAAAATAAGCATTAGTTTGTTTAATTAAATCTTTTAAAGAAAATAAGCATTTCAGATTTATTAAATACTTAGGCCATATTTGTTTCATTTATGCTTCTATAGTACTTTTATGGGCACATAATTCTAACAGTTTTAAATTATTAGCTTGGTTTCCCCCTGTACAAATAATTTATATGATCTACCTTGAGTTTCAGTTTTGTCATGTGAAATAAACTTTTATAAGGCTGAATCAGAATTAAACAGGGACAGCTTCAGTTGTAGTTGGACTGTAACAAAAGCAAGTAATTTAATAATTTGATTCACTAAATAGATTATTTAGTTTAATATGTTTACGCTGAATGTTCATTGCCTTTACATCTTTGTGTTTTGTTTTAAATAACAACCTTTTGGAGCCCAGTATAAGGATAAAGATCAGATTTTGAAATCCTTTCTATCTGTGCTCTGATCCTTACAGTCCTTGCCCTTTGGTTGCTATTTACCCTGACAGGGAAGCTGATAACTTTTGGGGGGATTGTGTTGGAATTGTGACAAAATAGAAAAGGGTTTTAAATTCAGCACTCTTGGAAGTTCTTTAGTCCTGACCCAGATTGTGACCTCCCTGGACTCCCCTGTTAAAAACCAACAATTGTTGCATGAGAGGCAAACACAAAGTTGATTTAAAATTGTATGTAATTTGGCCCTCAGTTTGGACAGATAGGTGGAAAGTGCTACATTATATCATAACACTAGTAGTGGGAAAGGCCAGAAGGTCCTAGAGAGCGCCCAGATCCAGCCAGACCTCCAAAGTGTGGTCTCACTCCCTCAATGGCCAGCTTGAATGGACTCCTTCGGTCTGGTTACATGACACTTACCCGAAGGCTCCTCCAGCCAGGTCGGCAGAAACCTCCATTCCAGAAGCAGTTATGGTGGGCAAGGTGGGGGTGATTGAGACCGCTGTAAGAGGGCCAATGACAGCAGCCATCTTTATATTCGCGAAGGCTTTCATGGCCAGGATCTAATGGTTGTTCTGGGTTTTTCGGGCTCTTTGTCCGTGTTCTGAAGGTTGTTCTTCCTGACGTTTCGCCAGTCTCTGTGGCCGGCATCTTCAGAGGACAGCAACCAGAGCACAGGTTGCTGTCCTCTGAAGATGCCGGCCACAGAGACTGGCGAAACGTCAGGAAGAACAACCTTCAGAACACGGACAAAGAGCCCGAAAAACCCAGAACAACCAATAGCCATCTTTATTTGTTTATTTAATTTTTATACCGTCCATTTGCCCGAGGCCACTCTGTGCGGTTTACAACATACATATATAACCCATCAAATACAATTTAACATAACAAAGAATAGAAATAATGAAATATGAACAGGCAGTAACTCAAAGCATAAGATTACATCAAAATAAAACATTTAAAACATTACAACATGTAAATCATTTAAGATGGTGCACTTGGTCAGATAGGCTAGATGGACTCAGCTGAATTTGCAGGTATGACTTTTTCAAATGCCTGCCTAAATAACCAGGTTTTAAATGACTTTTAAAATATTGCCAGTGAACAGACCTAATGAATTGCACGGGGGAGCTTATTCCACAGCTGAGTAGCAGCCATCGAGAAGGCCTGGTTTCTCCTCTTCTCCCTCCAGGCCTCTCTCAGGTTATCATCCTGAGCTGGCCTCTTTCATCATTGCTGCCGCACCCTGCGCTTGGCCCACCTGTGTGACATTTTTAACCTGTTGGAAGGATAAAGGGTTATTTTATTTATTTATTTATTTATTTATTTATTTATTTATTTATTTATTTATTTATTTATTTATTTATTTATTTATTTATTTATTTATTTATTTATTTATTTATTTATTTATTTATACCCCGCCTATCTAGTCATTTCGACCACTCTAGGTGGCTTACAACATAAGGATAACAAGTTCTAAAAAAATTTATAACAATTAATTAATTAAATGATTCTATAAGATGGGAAAATAAAAATAAATCAAATAAAGAGGAAAAAAAGGAAAGAGGACAGGAATTAA
The DNA here is from genome assembly GCF_051106095.1 of Pogona vitticeps. Classification (NCBI taxonomy): domain Eukaryota; kingdom Metazoa; phylum Chordata; class Lepidosauria; order Squamata; family Agamidae; genus Pogona; species Pogona vitticeps. The sequence continues at coordinate 196,091,466 of NC_135784.1, read as the reverse complement.
CTGGAAGGGAAGGCCTGCCTATACATCCATGTTTTTAGTTGGTTCTTAAAAGTACCCAGCGAGGGTGCAGCGTGAATCTCCGGAGGTAGGTTATTCCAGAGACGAGGAGCCACCGCCGAGAAAGCCCGGTTTCTAGTTCTTTCTTTCCGGGCCTCCCTCAGCGTCAGGCTCCTCAGCCTCACCTCCTGGCTTGCGCGGGTGACACGGGTAGAACTAGTTGGGAGTAGGCGTTCCGCCAAGTATCGAGGTCCTAAACCGTTTAGGGCTTTATATGTAAGCATTAACACTTTGAAGTCAATGCGGAAACGGATGGGCAGCCAGTGCAGCATGGCCAGAGTAGGAGAGATATGTTGGTATTTTCTCACTCCAGTAAGGAGTCTGGCCGCCGCATTCTGCACCACTTGAAGTTTCCGCATCAGCTTCAAAGGAAGCCCCACGTAGAGCGTGTTACAGTAGTCTAATCTAGAAATTACGAGCGCAAGTACTAAGGTAGTGAGCGCCCCCGTGTTTAGGTAAGGTCGCAGCCGGGCAATCCGTCAAAGGTGGAAAAAGGCAGTGTGGACTACCGATGCCACCTGCGTTTCCATGGTGAGCATCGGGTCCAGGTGTACCCCCAGGCTGCAGACCCACTCTTTGTGGCCAGGGCCACCCCCCAAAACATGAGGGAGTTTTCCAAGCCACCATCCACAGGGCCACCCACCCTCAGAACTTCCGTCTTGTCCGGGTTCAGCCTCAGCCTGTTCTCCTGCATCCACTGCTGTACGGCCCCCAGGCAGTGCTGGAGGGACAGGACGGCATCACCTGCAGTTGGTGAAAAGGAAATATAGAGCTGGGTGTCATCAGCATATTGATGGCACGATGCTCCAAATCCCCTGATGACCCCACCCAGCGGCCTCATATAGATGTTAAACAGCATTGGGGAGATGATCGACCCCTGTGGAACCCCACAATTGAGACTCCATGGGGCCGAAATACTCTCCCCAAGCTGCACTCTGGGGGCAGTCCTCCAAGAAGGAACGGAGTCAGGCTAGAGCCAAGCCACCGATACCCAACTTAGAGAGCCTCCCCAGGAGGATACCGTGGTTAATCATCCCCCCACCCCCCATGTTCTATGGAAAATGAGACTGGCTTCTGCCTCCAGCTGCAGAGCTTAGTTGAGGGCAGTTGGTTGCACCTCTTTGTTTAAGAAAAGTGCCCTGTTTGTTGTTCATCTGTCCCAGTTTACATAAAACTCTCTGTGATTTCTGCAACTGTACCTCTGACTCATGGAGGGGACTCCTGAGGCTGTTTACAGCTATATATGATATGCTGCATGGAGCATATGAATGTTTTGTTATATGGCGTCAAGTCAGAACTGATGTATAGCAACCCTAATAGGGCTTTCAAGGTAAGTGTTGTATTTAAGGAGTGATATTCTCAGTTCCATGCCTCCAATGAGTTTCCATGGCAGAGTAAGGATTTGAACTCGGGTCTCCTGAGTCCTAAATTGTCACATTATCCACTGCAGCCAGTGGTTCCCTACCTTGGGTCCCCAGATGTTGCCAGCTCTAGAGGAATCTTGCCAGCACAATTAGTGGTGAAGGCTTCTGGGAGTTACAGTCCAAGAACGTCAGGGTACCCAGGGTTGGGAATCACTGTACTACACCACAGTGAATATCCCATATGAATATTACTTTGTCCTAAATATATGTTCCATGATTTAGCAGAATTTATTTATTTTTGCAGGTTTTGGAAGAAAGGATGTGGTAGAACACTTATTGCAGACTGGAGCCAATGTCCATGCTCGTGATGATGGTGGACTGATACCTCTTCATAATGCTTGCTCTTTTGGGCATGCTGAGGTAGTTAGCCTCTTGCTGTGTCAGGGCGCGGATCCAAATGCCAGAGACAACTGGAACTATACTCCTCTACATGAAGCTGCTATCAAAGGCAAGATAGATGTTTGCATTGGTAAGTGTATCTTTTTTAAAAAATCAGCTTATTCGTTGTAGGCTTATAATTATGATTAAAGATGGGGATGACTCACCATTTTGATTTGTCGAAGTTCACGAAGCACAAAGCTGCCCCCCATGAACCGATGATGCATGAAGTTATCCGTTAATTCGTGAGGGGTTACTTAAAAAAACCTGACTGCCACGCCTCTGCGCTGACCACCCCTGGCACCTTCTCCAATGTACCCCTACTGTAATTGTCGCCGCCAGTATCTCCAGCTGGCTTCCGCAACCACGGCCTGTAGAAAGGGACACTGGCTACCCTTTGCATAGATGGTGGCTGCAGCTTCTCTACCCTAAATGAAGCAGCAGCCACCATCTTTGCAAAGGGCAGCCATTGTCTCTTTCTACAGGCCATGGCTGCGGAAGCCAGCTGGGGATGGCAGCGATTATTGTGGGGGTGTGGCAGTGGGGTGTGGCGGCTAAGGTAGGGAGAGGAAGGAGGTGGGGGATAGGCTGCGAGGGTGGATGGTTGCCTATCGCCTTGCTGATTAGTTGATCAGCAGGCCGGTAGGCAGAATGCGAAAGCCATAGGAAGAGAGGGAAGGCTAGCCTTCCCCCTCTTCGTACGAGGGACAAATAAAAAACGGGAAATATTAATCCCTTCATATTCGTAGGGGTCTCTGGAATCCACAAATATGAAGGGACAAATATTTAACGAATCAGCGATTTCTGATGAATATCGTGATCTGCTTTTTTATTCGTCCCCATATCTAATTATACTACTGAAACAATGAAACAGATACCAAAGCAAAACCACATCCAGATATTCCAGTAAGGAGTGGGATCTTTAAAATCTCTATTAAAATTCTGATTTTTTGTTAAATGTGTGGCTGTAGTTTTTTTATACACATATGATATGAGTCCAACTTTTTTCAAAACCAAAGCCAGAGTTGGTGGATTTGTGTAAATGATGGTTATTTGTTCCACAACTGGATAGAAGAAATCTAACTGCAGCATTGATATTTACAGCCACCTTTCTTGAACAGTTTACCACAATCTCCTTTCCTTAAGCTTGCCATAGCTCATATTTGAATGTGTTATCATATCATGATCAGTGATGAAACTGTTTGATTCTAAAATGTGTTTCCCATGGGATGAAACTGAGCAGTGTGCCAGCATCCTGTCTGGGGAGATCTATGAATATTATATTGTAGTATGAAGAAGTGTGCTTTTAAAAACTGTTAACATGGCAATTTTTTGTCCCTTGTGAGTGGGTGTGGCTTACTAATTCAGTGCTTTCCCCTCCCCTTACCTTACTTTTTTTCCCTTTTAGTAAAGGCATACTCTGCATCAGAAAGTAGGAAAGTTACCTAAAGATGGGAAAAAACCTTTTGTTTTAAAACAAAAAAGTTGTGGTTGAAGTGCTACTTCCCAAACGAAAGAAATCCAGAACACAAATCAACTCTTCCCCATCAAAACATGGGTTTTAATGTCTACATCAAGTTAAATAAGAGGCTAGCTCCATTTTTCATTTCCTAATGAGGGGAATGTTTTGCGTACTCAGGATTAAGACCATTAAAAACAGTGAGACTTCGATCCAGCAAATAAAGATCCATTGGACTGAACTGGTGAAAGTTACGTAACTGTAGACAGGACTGTGCTGCAAATCTGCTGTTCATTGATGTATTGAAGCCTGGTTTTGATTTCATTTCTTCCACATCACTCATGATATACTGTACAAGAGTGGGCTGTTTAGTGGCATTATTCTGTAGTGTATTAACTGAGATGAAACTAAAGATACAAGAAAGATACATTAGTTTACTTAATGTTTTGAGTGAGGGAAGGCAGTTGACTTGTAATCTGAATTTATTGGTTTTGGGGTCATATACCTTTAAACTTTTTGATTTAAATTGAAGTTGTTTTTTTTCTGGTGGAGCATTGCATAATACCATTAAAGTTTGCATTCAGAAAATTAAATATCAGCTTTTTGTCCAGAAATGTTATAGCCAATACAGTGGTGCCTCGCTTAACGGGCGTCCTGTTTAACGACGAATCCACATAGCGATGGCTTTTTTGCGATCGCTTTTGCGATCGCATTGCAATGTTGCCTATGGGGAAAAATCGCTTTGCGATTTCCCCCCATAGCCCATTTTCCCCCAGCTGACTGGCGTGGGCTTGGGAAGGACCGCAGGGGAGCCCTCCCGCGCGGTCCTTGCAAAGCCACCGCCGGCATTTTTACCCAGCTGAGCAGCGGGAGCTTCCGAAAGATCGCGGGGGAACCCTCCCCCACGGTCCTTCCGAAGCCACCGCTGCTCAGCTGGGCGAAAATGCCGGCGGTGGCTTCGGAAGGCCCCATTTTCGCACAGCTGATCGGCGGTTCCAAAATGGCTGCCTGCTGTGTTGCCTCGCTTTAGAGGCACCGAAAATGGCTGCCCCATGGAGGATCTTCACATAATGGTGAGTTTTCCCCCCCATAGGAACGCATTAAACAGGGTTTAATGCGTTCCTATGGAGTTTTTTGCCCTGTATAGCGACAAATCCGAATAGCAACGATTTATCCAGAACGGATTATCATTGTTATGCGGGGCACCACTGTACATATTTGAATCAAGTAACTAAAAAGCAACTTTATTCATGATCCAAATAGTGAAAAAACGTACTGTAGTCTGTTATTGCTATGCTGCTGTTACACTATTTGGAGTAAAAACAGTATAACTTTGAATTTTACTATTGTCAAAAAGGGCTTTGCTGACCTTCTGTGGAAGAGGAAACAACTAAAATTTATATGAAATTATTATATTCAGTGTTCCAGTTTCTTCGTATATCTTACAGAATGAATGCATTAGCAAGTTTTTGCTGATGTTCACCCTGTGGGCCAAATGATGTGTTTGACTGTCCCTCTGATTTTGAGCAGCAACCTCTTCTCCAAGCTTCTCTTTAAATAAGGATATATTAATGCACTATTCTTATAAGTAAACACTCACTCCTTAATACCCTTAATAGGAAAAAAAAGAAGAGGGGACTCTTCTTTTAACCCAGAAAGGTTTATTTATTTAAACAAGGATCAAATTGCCTGGACTAGTAAACATGGTTTAAGCATGGATGGGACTGTCCTGCAACTCTGTAGCTGATAGCATTATAAAATCCTGTGTTTTAGTTTTTCCAAGCTCCTGGTGATGTATAAAGAGCAAGGTGGCAGTAGGTTTATGCTATAGTATTTAGCTGAAGAAGAAGTACAAAAATAGTATGTGTGTTTGTGTGTGTGGGGGGGTAGCATTTAGGATTAAGCTTCAGGTATAACATTCTGCTTTAAACCATTCCTTCTCCTTTAAGGATTTTTTTTTGCCTTTTGAATTGTGTGAATAGATGGTCACCACAAAAGCCATCATATAAATAAAGAAAGCAAATGTTGGGGATGAACACAAGGTCTGTACAAAGTAGGCCAGTGTCTCCCAACTAATTTTATCTGCAAGGAGTTAACACTTATCACAAAGGAGAAGGGGTTGCTTTTAAGACTGTCTAAAAGAAGCAGATCCAGCACCCTACAAGTTGTTTCTCAGAAGTCTACACTGCAATGGTGCAGTGTTCAGAGACCTTTCCCCCAGAAAACACAGTCCAGGTATGACTGCTGTATATTTTCTGCTTGGTTAAAGGTACAGACTAAGCTTTCAGAAGGTGCCAGGAGCTACAGAGAGAACTGTAGCATTATTAAATTATACATGCAGTCGGAATGTTCAGAAAGCATTGTTTCCGCCATTCATTTCTGTGGAAGACATAGCATACAAATATCAGTTGCCACTGTATTATAGGAACCTGACAGTAGCCTGTGGATGGGTTCCCTGGATGTATAACATTTCAGTGTCCCTGTTTATGGTGGTTTGCTGACAATAAGCTAGATTTGAGAATCTCAGAGACCCTCTAGGACCATTTTTACACCTCTTAGAACCCCACTACCCATTATTAAAAAACAAAGCAAAATGTTTCTTTGGCCATGACATGGAGAATTGTGCTGCAGAGTTTTTGCAGGCTAAAAACTAATTTACAAGGCCAATCATGTGTCAAGGAGATGGGGAAGGGCTTCTTTTCAAGCAGAGAGAGAAATAGTCAAGGTTGAGGAGTCCCTTGGACACTAAGAGCTCTTTGGATTATGGTCTTTATGAAAAGTAGGTGGTCTGTTGCTGTTTTGAAATTGACTTAATATATATGTTTATGTGCAAATGTGCATATTCTGTATGCCAGAGGTTTAACAACTATTGTTTTTTCCTTGCACAGTACTGCTGCAGCATGGAGCTGATCCAAATATTCGGAACACAGATGGGAAATCAGCCCTGGATCTTGCAGATCCTTCTGCAAAAGCTGTCCTTACAGGTGAGAAGTGTCTGGCTTATGATTACTTCAGCATGCATAGTCAACCTCTTAAACGTCTCTGTCTAGCTGATCTTACATAAAACTAGCAAAGAGCACATGGTATGTGGTTAATCTAATGCATCACTTAGGAATTGCTAAGTGTTACTAGTTGCTTATTGTACGTGTCTTCAGGCAGTTTATAGCACTCTATTACTACCTTGCATTTTAGTGTTGCTGATTGATTGATCTGTGTTTATATATGTCCGTGCGTGTGCTTGCACAATAGCACCCCCCACAGTGATATGTATATTATCTTTTTGAATGTTCACATAATGTTAATTTTTTATATTTCAGTCCTTTACAACTCTTTAATAGATTATTCATAGACCTACATAATTGATAATATATCCAGAGTTCACATGCCACAATATATAGATTGAATAAACATACAAATTATCCGTAGTCTTTAAAGGGGTTAAAGATGAGGTGTAACTGGGATAGATGTTAAAGCTTACATTAGAGTGGGTTTGTTCACAGTCTCACTGATTTTTACTTTATGAGTGAAAGAAAAGGTAAAATACTGAGAGTAGTGTTAGATGGCTTATTTTACTCATTCTTCATTTATTCAGCTGCAAACAGAAAGTAGAACATCTTGGACAAGAGCAGTGGTGTGTCAACTGGAATGCCTGTGTTGAAGGCATAATAGCTAGCTAAGCATACCTATTTTAAGATAGGAATGTAAATCCCAGGTTACCTTCCCCCCTCCTTATTTTAATTGGGGTTATTTAGCATATGTGAAGCTGTAGAGTGTGTGGAAAAGGACATCCAAATAATCATAGGGCCAGACAGCTTTCCTGTGAATAGAGATTGCAACATTTTTGCCTTAGCAATAAAGCAAGCAAGATAGGTCTTCTCTTACACACACGATAGAAATTCTGATGATCCAATAAAGCTAAATGATGGAAGTACATCATGACACTCCACACATGAAATTTCTTACAAAAAATATTGTGATTGATACTGGCTTGGATGGCTTTAAAAATGGATTAGAAGGCTGATGGAAGGTAAGGCTATCAATGGTGACTATTTGTGATAGCTATATATAATCTTAAGTATAAAGACATTTTTCTCAGAATCAGTTTCTGAGAATACAAATGTTGGAGTGATACTGCACTTCTAATTGGCCACTGTAGGTATAGGAAAGCTTTTAGTGTTATATAATAAGGTTCTTCCTATGTTTCTGTGTATTTTTAGTAAGGTACCCATGTCTGTATATTTATCAGCTGCTTATGTGCTTCTGAAAATTTTCTGTACTTCACATTTTACAATTTAACATTTAGTTTGAGAGAGAATTCATTTAAGATAGGATACTTCACCAATGTTTTCTGAGTGCTGTCACATCTTTGCAATTTAAATCTACGTTGTGATAATGCCTAAAATCCTGTTGCTTAGCATAGTAAGTTGTACTACAGAAGGCCCATTGGATTTGCCGAGTCCACTCCTCCATAACGTCCTCTGATTCAGATAGACCTACTGTAGTTGCAGCTTATTTTAGTATAGTATGTTGCAACTAAAGGTCCATTTGAATGTATGGAAGTAATGTAGGGGTTGATTCACCAAATCTCAACAGATATTTAATGGGCCTTCACTAGTGCAGTTTACTGCACCAAGCAACAGGATTTTGGCCACTATATCATGCGAAAGATTTGAGTTTTAGATAATAATAAAGTTGCTATACAAACAGAAATCTTGAAACAAAAGAAATAATGTATTGGTACTATTGTTGAGGAATACCACTGTGAGGAACATAGGTGAACTACTCAATATTCAGTATATACTTTGCAAGTCAATACAAAACCCTTTTTCATTAGATATCTAGCAGTGCTTTCAGAAAAATAAAGGATGAAAAGTAATAGAACAAGAAGATGAAAAACCATCCCCTAGAAAATTCTTGGGCAATTTGAAGTAAAATCTAATATTAGGTGAGAAAAATTCAGATCATCATAAAGTCCAAAGAGCCACCCTGACGTACGACTTGTCCTGACTAGATTTGCCAAGTTTGTTTAAGAGTCCTCACTGATGATTTCAGACTGCTTTTTCCAAGTTGTAATATCTAAGATCCCTGAATGGAAATTATTTTAAAATCTCATACTTAGACAGCATGCAGTGTGCTAGTAAGCTACTATGCTTTATTACTAGCTGATGTCAGTGAATACAGTTTTGACATACAATTATCCATCTTTAAACATTCCTGCACTGTTAATTGTAACAATGAGCAGAATTCTGTTCATGTTTTGTGAATAGTTAGGTGAAATCATGTAAGTCACAGTGACAAACTGTCACTAATCAGTGAGATGCCAGTCACATTCCTGGTTGTCTGGCTGAATACAAAACCAGGAATGCAACCGACACATCAGTGGCAATTTGCTGCCTGATTTCCGATATTGGTGATATGTAAATCTATTGTTAATAACCAATAGAATACTGGCCTCTTTATGATTTAACTTCTCTCCTTTACCATTCTTTTATGTTAGCAGAATTTTTCATGACAAAGAAACTCTTGATTAGTATTTTTAAAAACTGTTTTTTGTTGACATGAGCATAAAAGGTCTGGTCTTACCAGCTTAAAAAGAGAGCCAAGTGTTCTAGAGGAAATAATTATGTGCCCTGATCATAAAAGGAATTACTATTCTCAAGTCAACAGACTCGAATGAAAGCACAATGGCTTACATTAAGCTTAAAAAGACCAGACTTGTCGCATTTTTGAAAAGTAATTAGTTTATTGTGGCATGAAACATCTTTACAAATTATAATGTGGCTACCTTTGCTGTCTTTGTGGTAAACAGGGATGGGTAGTGATTTGGGGGCTTATTCCAGTCTATTGTAGACCAGCACAATAAGGAAGAGTATGTTTCTGATGGAGGGAAAGGAGATTGAATAATGAGGAACCTATGTTGCTTATACAAGGAATGGATAACTGGTTAAAAACCTGTGGTAGATTGCTCCTTTTACAAGCACTGTACAACTGTCTGCAGCCTTTAAGCTGGAATGAGGTTTCATAATTTGGGACTTGTAAAACTAAGTAGACTGCATTAAGTGTATATTGTTACCTGTCAGGTAAATTATGGCCTCTGAAATTGCCATTGCAGCCAGGTAGCAAAAATGTAGCCAATAGATAACAGGTTCTACAAGTCTATTCTAAGTAGGATTGCAGCTTAATTGAATTACTGTACTTCAATTAATTGTCAGAGTTTTTCATATGTTAATTTATTCATTAAATGTTTATATTGTCTCCCCCCCCCACGTGTTTTTGCTGACTTGTTTGCTTTTTTACTTCGGGAAAGAGTATTCTTATTCATGCGAAAGACACAGACACCCCTTGCTCCCTCACAGGTTTGTATGTGCTGCTTCATGCTGACAAATATAGTCACTGTTCAACTCAAAAATTACCATAGAACAATAGAAAGGTACATTTGCAATGTATCTTAATGGTCATCTAGTCCAAGTGCCTGCCACAGTAGGAATCCATAACAAAAGTATCCTCAATGATGACTAACCCACTTCCATTAAACCCCTCGCCCCCATGATGGAGAGTGCACCATCTTCTGAGGTAATAAGTTCCATGGCCAAGCAGATTTTCCAGTCAGGAAGTGCTTCCTAGTGTTTCATTGGCATCTTTCTTCCTGGCATTCTAAATCCATTGGTTCAGGTTTTACCCTCTGGAGCAGTACCCTGTTTCCCCGAAAATAAGACCTAACCTGAAAATAAGCCCTAGTACGAGATTTTTCAGGATGCTCATAATATAAGCCCTATCCTCAAAATAAGCCCCAGTTAAGTGAAACCCCACCCTTCACCATTGTGCAGCAACCAGAAGAAGATGGCATGACTGTAAAATAAAACATCCCCTGAAAATAAGGCCTAATGCGTTTTTTGGATCAAAAATTAATACAGTGGTACCTCGACTTACAAACTTAATCCGTATTGAAATAGTGTTCGTAAGTCAAAATGTATGTAAGTCGAAGCACCATTTCCCATAGGAATGCATGGGAAGGGATTAATCTGTTCCAGCATTTCGAAAAAAAAACCAAAATTAAAAATAAACAGAGCAAGTCCCACGCTGGAACTGCCAAAAAAATCCAAAAACAAAACAAAACAACACAGCACAGAAACATAACCCCCCCAGTCCAAACCCACCCTCCAGAACCCACTCAGAACAGTTTTTTTTTTTAAAAAAAGAAAAAGCAGGACCTTACCACTCCGAAGCGTCCTCAGCCTCCTGGGCTTCCACTGCTGCTGTGACCACCGCTGGGGGGAGGCTTGAGCCTGGTGGGGGTGCTTCGGCCGCTCACCTCCCAGCTCGCCTTCCACTTGCTCCGCGCCACCCTCTGTGGGCTGATGGTGGGAAATTCAAATGGTGGAGGGTGGTGAGGAGCGAGCAAGAGGCCTCCTGGCGCTGGGCTACCCCCACCGCATCCCTTTCCCTAACCATTAGGGCGAAAGAGCTACAAAAAAGCAGCCTCTTCGCCACCAACTGTTAGTAAATTTAAATTTCCCGCCCTTTCCCCCTTCCTTTTTGTGTTCATAAGTGGAAGCTCCGTTCACAAGTTGATGTAAAATTTTGCAAGTGGTGCTGTTCGTAAATTGAAAGGTTCACAGATAGGGGCGTTCGTAAGTCGAGGTACCACTGTATAAGACCCTGTCTTATTTTTGGGGAAACACGGTAGAGAACATATTTGTTTCATCTTCTAGGTGGTATTCCTTCTGATATTTGAAGATGGCTGTCATCAGTCTTTTCCAAACTTAACATGCCTCTCAACCAGTCATCTTAGGGCTTCATTTCCAGACTCTTCACCATCTTGTTCACCATACTTTGGATATATTTCAATGTATTGGCAACCTCTGTAAATTAGGGTGTCCAGAACTGAGATTCTTTCACCTGTGGTCTAAACCAAGGCAGAATTATGTTCAAGAAAATAGTGTATTATTAAAACAAGCTGACTTCTTGGCAGATTTTGCAGATATTTAATCTTGTAGAACTCAGTAAAATGGTTTGTGTTTTTATGAACTGGGGAAGTTTGTTCACTAGTTTGTGAGCACACTACCTTGTTAGTTTTCAGAGGGATCATATACACACCTGATTAGTCACAATGCATAATAGCTTGTACAGTGGTGCCTCGCATTACGACGTTAATTCGTTCTAGCGAAATCGCTGTAGAACGAAAACGTCGTAAAGCAAAAATTAAAAAGCCATTGAAATGCATTAAAACCTGGTGAATGTGTTCCAGTCGGCTAAGAACTCACCGACCAGCGAAGATCCTCCATAGGGGCAGCCATTTTCGGGTGCCTGTGCAGTGAAAAATGGTTCCTAAATACAGCAGGGAGCCATTTTGAGCACCCGGTGGCCATTTTGAAAACCTGACGATCAGCTGTTTTGATCGTCGGGAAGTGAAAATCGGTTCCCGAAACAGGGAACCGATCATTGCGCAGTGAAATTCCCCCATTCAAAACGTTGTTTTGCGATCGCTTTTGCGATTGCAAAAACCTCGTCATAATGCGGATTCGTCATTAAACAGAGCGCCCGTCTTGCGAAGCACCACTGTATTTAGTTGGCGACCATAAGTTGTTCAGACTAGCTTTAAAGCATATAGAGTATATGTCTATTGCCATATGGCTCAAAAATAGCTCGTTATCCACCTGGGAGGTTTTGTGTCATCTAGAGAAGAGTGTTCTTTGAACACAGCTGCTCAAAAGATAATTAGGAAAATCTGTGTCGTAATATCGTTCTCAATGGGTGCTACTTAAAAGAATCAACGTATATGCTTAAAGGTTGTCAGGTAGTTTCCTTCTAAGTTCTAAGTTTTCATTTATTAAGATTGGATTTCTTTGAGCCAAGCTATTTAGTGGCAGAGAGATGCAATAACATATTGTTTTAGGGTTCCTGAGGACATTGTGACAGGCATTGTGGTAACTCAGGAGCATCCATTTTATTGTTGAGCTTCTTAGCTTTCATGTTTTTGAACTGACATTGACTTTATTTGTGAGATGAATATTAAAACTGCCTATCCTGGGATAAGCTAGTATATAGTCTGGTGTTTTCCTCTCAACAGTGGCCCATGAGAAGCTCATAAGCAAGACATGAAATTGATGGAGTTCACTTACCAAGTTCTTAGAATTTGATGCTCAGGAGTATATTGTCTACAGCAGCGATCCTCAAGATTTTTTTGTAATGCAGACTGGCGGAGCCTCTGAGGGAGGTGGGGTGGGACTGCTTCGCTCATGTGCAGGAGCACCTGCCCACCCACACGCCCACCCCATCCCTGCGCGCAGCTGCATGCTTGAAGGGGTGAGGGAGTGCGTGCCAGTGGTGGTGGCGGAAGCCTGGGAGTCTGAGCATGGCCGGCGTGAGCGATCCCCTACCCCTTTGCACCTGCCTGCCCGCCCGCCCGGCCACCCACCTCTTCGCGCGGGTGCTTGGACACTTCTTCCCGGCCCAACCCTCTCTTCTGCCTCCCCCAGGATGCAAGCCATTCCTCTTACCATCTTCTTGCTGCCCCGATGGATGGTGTCACCTTGCACGTGCACAAAGCAGCTGTGTGGAGGGGAGTGGGGACAGGGGGTGAGGTCTGTCAGCGGCCCAGTCGGGCTGAAGCCATGGACCGTCAATGGGCCGCGGACCGGGGGTTGACCTCTGGTTTACTGGCAGCAAGATCCACGTAACTCTTATGGATTAATTTGGTTAAATCTTCTAAAAAGCTGTTTTTAAAAGGATTTATAGATATTATGCATCCTTGTCTTTTAGAAACTCATCTATGTTCTCCAGGCTGTTTGAATCCATTTTTCCCTGCAAGCCTGTCTGGTTCAAGAACTTTAAGTTCTACTGCCTATTGAGACATGTTTAGTGTCTGGAATTTCCTGCTGAAGGAGCCTGTGCTAACTCCCTCCTTAATATCTTTCCACTAGCAGAAAAAAATCTTCCTAGTCAGGTGGGCCATTTGTAGCTATTCTCTCTTGCAGGTGGACAGGCTTTTAATATGATGAATCATATATTTTCCTTTTGTATACTGTTCAAATTTTTAATGATTTTCTTCAGTTTACCGTATTTTTCCGTGTACAAGAGACTTTTTACTTAAATAATTGGACCAAAAATTGAGAGTCAAATTGAGGGACAGCCGCTTTCCCTGCCTTTTGCGAAGCTACAGAGTAAAGCAGCCGTGAAAGCGCAGCACATTCACACCCCTTTGATCCTGCAGCAGCCATGAAAGGGCGTCAGGATCAAAGGGGGGCCTGCGCGCTGCCCTTTCATGGCTGCATTAGCCATTTCCTAAGCTCCGCAAGGCTTAGAAAGCAGGAAAGGCAGCCAGAAAAGGGTGTCAGGATCAAAGGGGCATGCGCATGCGCTGCCCTCAAATTTTCTGTTTTGGGTGTTAGAAAAGGGGGGGCGTCATCTTATATTTTGGATCGTCTTGTAAACAGAAAAATACAGTATGTTTTCATTGTATTTGCTTTGCTTAACCAAGTGGTGGGCGATCTCTAGAGGTCACACAAGTCCCCCCAGGGACCTTAGAAGGCTGCACCTTCTCCACAATCCTCTCGTCTGCATTTTTGCTTACAAATGTTTTTTTTAAAAGTCTCTTTAGATCTTCTAGTGCAGAGGTCCCCAATCCGTGGTCCGTGCCCCGGTGCTGGTCCGTGGCCTGAGCCGGACTGGGCTGCAGAGACAGACCTCCCACCCACCCCCCGCACGGACTCACCGCTGCACTGCTGATTTGTGCATGAGCGTGCACGCCAGTGCACCCATGGGAGTGCTGTGCTGCCGTTTGCGCATGCGCACAAGCATGCACACCCCCACACAAGCACCACTGTTTGTACATGCACACAAGCGTACACCCCCCCGCACAAGCACTGTGCCTCTATTTGCACATGCGCGCTCACGCTCATTCATACATATACATGAGCGTGGGGGTTACCCCGCCTTCCCCAGCCACTTCACGGGTTGAAAAAGGTTAGGGACCCCTGCTCTAGTGGGATCTCCCCCCCCTAATCTTATTAAAAGTTTTTTTTTAAGGGTGATATGTATGGGGAGGCTACAATGGCAGTTAGGGACTATAATTCAAGATCTCGTCGAATATAAATTGGGGCCCTGGGAAAACCTATCAACATAACAATTTTTCATGTCTTTGCTACAACTACAGATGATGAAGAATATGAAACTGAAAGCTTTTTTGAAAATATGTAGGATGATATTGATCTCATACAGAAACAAAACATGCTTATAATCATAGTGACTGGAATGCAAATGTAGGTAACAAAGCGGAACCAGATGTAGCTTGGAAAATTTGGTCTAGGTAATAGAAACGAAGCAGGAGAAAAATTCAGTTCTGTGAAACCAACAATCCATTTATTGCATATGCATGCTTCAAGTAACTGAACAGACAACCGTAGACATGGATATTGCTCAATGGCCACTGTAGAAGTCCAACAACACAGAGGTCCGACAATATAGAAGTCCAAGACTTCATTGGAAACAGGAGTCAGAGAAGCTCTATTCTCTCTGTCAAAATAAGACCAGGAACAAATTGTGGTAATTATCACGAACTGTTAATATCCAGCATTACACTAAAAGGATTGTAGTGCCAAAATATCATTTAAACAGCATTCCTGATAAATTTAAAGTCCCCATAAGGAACAGATTTGTATTACTAAACTCATCGAGCTCAGATATATTACTGGGGAAGAATGCAGAAAGACAATGCCATCAAAAGAGAAGAAAATCCTAGATTAATGGTTCACAAGCTTGGGTCCCCAGATACAGTATTCCTGGACTAAAACTCCCAGAAGCCGTCACCACTAGATATGCTGCTCTGGATTTCTGATAGCTGAAGTCCAAGAACATCTGGGGACCCTAGGTTGGGAAGCACTGACCTAGATGGATGACAGAAGAAAGAACTTGACGTTATAAAGGACAGGTATAGGGCCTGGCGTGCTCTGGTCCATGGGGTCACGAAGAGTCGGACACGACTAAACGACGATAGCAAAAGTAAAAGGTGAGAGAAATAGGGTGAGAATCCTGAATGATATTTTTCAGTGACTATCACATAGAGACACAGAACTATTACCAATCAATTCAGAGAAATAGAGGAGAACAACAAAAGGGGAAAAACAATAAAACTCTTCCAGAAGATCCAAGAACACAAAAGGAAATTTAAGATGAGATTAGGAATGCTGAAAGACCAAAAGGGATGCATGCTTTCTGACAAAGAGAAAATAAAGAGAAGGTGGAAACAGTAAACTGAAGACCTATAAGGAAGAGATAAAAGGATGACAGACTCATTTGAAGAGGGACCAGTTCTATGATGAAAAACTTGCAGTTCTACCCTGTTTCCTTGAAAATAAGACCTAACCTGAAAATAAGCCCTACCATGATTTTACAGGATGCTTGTAATATAAGCATTGCCCCCAAAATAAGCCCCAGCTAAGTGAAACCTCACCCTCCATCATTGTGCAGCAACCAGAAGAAGATGACATGACTGTATTTGAATAAATGTAGATTGTTGTGCATGAAAAAAATAAAAACATACCCTGAAAATAAGCCCTAATGTGTTTTTTTGAACAAAAATTAATGTTAAACCTGGTCTTATTTTTGGGGAAACATGGTAGAAAGTGATGTGAAAATGATATACTGGTGTGAAAACTGGACAGTTAAGAAAGCTGACTGGAAAAATTAATTCATTTAAAATATGATATTGGAGGTGAGATTTGTAGATACTCTAGTTCTGCCAGAAAGAGGGGTCCTAGAGCGAATCAAGCATGAACTATTTCTGGAGACAAAAATGATGAAACTGAGACTTTAATAATTTTGGCACAACACAAGAAGGCAAGGTTCACTGGAAAAGACGATAACAATGAGAAAGATTGAAGGCAGCATGAAAAGAGGAAGACCAAATACGAGATGAATTGACTCCCTAAAGTAAGCCACAGGCTTGAGTTTATAAGAGCTGAGCAGGGCTGGTGAGTACAAGGCATTTTGGAGATTGCTTATTCCTAGGGTCGCTATAAATTGGAGGTGACTTGACAGCATTCAACAATATATGTGGGGGCCTCAGGGGTGCTGGACTCTCTGAAAATTTGGTCAAGTGGCCCCTCCATAGCTTCTAGTTGACACAATGAGACTTTTCAAAACAAATATTCTTTTCAAATATTTAATTTTTGTGCTGGGTGCTGGAAAGCCACAGGAGATTGGGAGGAAGACTACATTTGGTTCTCCCTAGTAGTTGTATGTGGTTCTTGAGCCACATGCTGCCAACCTCTGATTTAATCATAATCTAACGTGACCAGAATTGTATTTAATTATTTAATCTGAGCACTGCTGCCTCCTCTTTGTAGACTTATTCTCACACTTGTTTCAGAATTGGGTGGACCTGCCCGATTCCACTAAGGAGTGCCTGTGGGAAGGAAAACAAACTGCACAATTGTGTTTCCATGCATTTCCTCCCAAATGGATTTACGCCCTTGAGTTCATGAATAAAAGAGTAAAATAAACTAGTGGTCAGCTGTAATAAATTCAGCTATGCATTGTGTTTATGTCCAAGCATATTGCCCAGTCATTTTTTGAGGTGGTTTGAATTCTGATATTAAGTGAGAGTGAAAATGTTTTTTGGATGTATTAATACTCTACCCTTGACAGGTTTCTGGACTGGCTTACCAAAATATTGTCACTCGTGATTTAACAAGCCTGTACAGTTGGGAAGACCCTCTAGAAGCATCTTGAAAAATAGTGCAGAAGGCTGGAAAGGAAAGAGGAAAATCATCTATCCCCTTCCTCCCTTTTCTTACTCTGAAACTCCCAATTGATCTTAGTCTTTTGCGTGGATGGAAGAGAAGGAATATTCTTGACCCAATGCAACACAAACATCTGAGAATATGCCTACCTACATATTGTCAGACATTCAGAACTTTTTTTGTTTGCGACTTAATGCTAGCAAAGAAACTCAGAGCCTGGAAAGCTATTTTAAAAGGTAATAGCATTTCATTGTCTAATTTGGTACACATTCCTCCTCCAATAATCCATGCTAACATTGCAAAAAAATGCAACATTGTGGGTGTTGGTCGTGTATGTTACCTATTGTGTTGCTTACTGTTTTCCTGTTACTTCCCCCCCCCATTTCCCCCCAACAAATGATGGAAGTGTCATAAAGTCAAAAAATTTCACTTGGAATGCATCTTAGAAAAAAAAGTAAAATAATTAGGGAGCATTGCAACATTTCCCTGCTCTGAAACTTTTACAATTGTTATGTTCCTTCCAAAATGTGGATTTGTTATATCATTACAGTAAACATCACAGCTTGCTTACTTACTTATTTTTTTTTTATTTTTGGCATTTATAAACTGCCCCATTAGTGCACAGCACTATTCTATGTGGTATACATATAAAACAAGAAAATAACAATCAAACAGAGTATAAAATTAGACAGCAAACAAAACTAAAATAAACCAGATGTTAGGTCCAGATGGTGTAGCAAATCAAGGCAACAATACAAGCAGCTATACAGGGGTGAGCAAATTCAAAGGAGGCTACCACCAAAGGCCTCTAAAGAGATGAGTCTTCAGCCTGTCGAAATTAGGGAGGGAGAGATTAGGTGGGAGGTGATTCCAGAGAGTTGGTGCCACCGCTGAGAAGACCAGACTTCTTGTTGAAGATTTTCAGGCCAGCTTTGATGTGGCCACCCAGAAGAGCCTCATCGGAGAGGATCTAGTGGCATGGGCAGATGACCTTGGGAAGAGGAACTCCAACAAGTAACATGACCCCAAACCATGAAGGGCTTTGTAAGTAAGAGTCATAATGGATAGCTACTTTGCTTGTTACTTGTTATTTCCAGGCTTTGTAGAAGCTATTCAAAACGAGACATGGCTTCTTCTTCATGGTCTCTATGTGTGCACATAATTGGATGCTCTGTGCACATGCAGAAGATCCTATTGAATGTTCCAGAACTTCAATCTTGTGTCTCTTCTCTATAGCCTTTGTTGCACTTGCTCTGCCTTCTTTCCTCAGTCCCGTTTTGTCTGCTGCAATAAGGACATCTTTTCAATCGCTCTGGAGCCTAAGTGCTGATTTTACTGATTTTCTAAAACTGTATTTATCCATGTCAGTTTCCAGTTTCCATGTATGAGTTACTTAGTTCTGAGAATGCTGAACAGTGTCATCAGTATCCATGTGAACATGTATATTTTTGTTGTACATGGTATATATTTATAGAGTTTTGTGTACAGCAAATATATACTGTATTTTTTGCACCATACGACTCACTTTTTTCCCACAAAACAGGGGTGTGGAAAGTCTGTGCGTCTTATGGAGCGAAGAAAACAGATTATATTTTCCTGTTTTCTTCTCCTAAAAAATTGGTGCGTCTTATGGAAAGGTGCGTCTTATGGAGCGAAAAATACGGTAGTTTTGTCTGAGAAGTTTACAGAAGCATATGGGGAACAGTAGAGAGGGAAATGTAAGATGGATCATTTCACAAAGAACATATACAACATCATTTCAAAGAAGGTCTGTTCTGAGGAAGTTATAAGTGGAACCTGTTTCCTCAGTACTAATTTTTGATATGCCATTCTGTTAGGTTGAATTGAATAATTCTGTTCTGTTATTTTTAAGGAAAACCCATATGACTGTCTTTGTCAACATCATCATCATCATGTTTTTGATAAAGTGCATTATCCACAACTTCTGTGATTTAAAAAAAAATCATTTATAATGGCTTCAATGTAAAATTGCAGGCCTTCCATTTAAAATAAAACACAGTGTTCATAAAATCAACATTATTAGTATGTTTTAAGTGCTTAGAAAAACCTGTGCAGATAAAATTAAAATAGCCAACATTGTTATATGTCAATAATTATAGCAATATATAGTCAGAGCTATAGGCTATGCACAGCTAGTGCTCCAACATGACTACAACTTAAGTCACCTGCTTAATAAAGGCAGCAGTGGTTAGGAAAGTATTGTGACTGTGAACCAGAGACCTGCAAGTGATTTGGATGTAATTGCAGAAAACTGTAACAGCTTACAAAAAAAATTATGAGGTGATTGGTATATAATTGATGAGATCTATGTATTGTTTCAACAATATACAGTACACTATGTACATTTCAGTTTTATGAGACTGGATATAACAAATAGTTTTGATACTGTCATAAAATAGGGATTTACATCAAGATTTCAAAATGAACGTCTTATCAGATCAGATAAACCATTAAGCCCGACCTTCCCTAAGAGTCCTATAGAACTTTGTAGACGTCCAGGGTAATAATCAGGAGCCTGTGTTTATCACAGTTGTCATTATCCCAAAAAAGGGTTAACTCCAGAATGAAACGTGACAATCATATCAAAAATCATCTGAGTATCAATATATGTCTTTTCATTGTTACAATAATTCTAGTCAACATTCATCTGTCTATTTCTGCAAGCTTCATTTCTCAATATTGTGTCTATATTCCGTTAGCATAAAATACTTCAGAGTTGTGAAATGCAAAAGTCTTACATGAAGAATACACTAGGCACAAGTATTTTTAAAAAATCCTTCCTTGCAATGTATGAAAAATTACAGGTGTGATTGCCATCCCAAAATCTTACAACTATGAGAAGTTCCGGACAAAAAAACATTCAAATACAAACCTTAAGTTGTAAGAATAACATAAATCATGTAAAAATAAAGAAGCTTATAAAGAAGCCTTTAAAAAAAGACAGAATACGTCTCTAATTAAAAAGCATAACTTTAAGTAATCTTTAGCCTTACTGAAAAAGCATGGTAAAAATATCAAACTTGTTAAAAATACGAATATATAAATTAAATGACTTTCTTAGTATCTAAGCATATTACACACAGAGAAAATTACTCTTAAGTCCTCAACAGGCAGGCCAGACTTGTGCCAGATTGCATCTATGGAGGGAAATCCCTGACGGCTGTTTGTTGTCCAAAGTGGTGTGAAGTTGTGATAATGAGTTGAACGAGTATAACTCCCCATAGTTATACAGTGGTGCCTCGATTTACAAACGTAATCCATTCCGGAATTATGGTCGTAACTCAAAATGGTCATAAGTCGAAGCACCATTCCCTGTAGTAATGTATTGGAACAGAATTAATCCGTTCCGACAAAAATTAATAATAAAAAACTACCAAACAAACAAACAAAAAACCGCCACCCCCAAACCACTGCAAGCCCCATCAGAACATGTCGGGACTGGAAAAAAAACACACCGACCCCCTTCCCCCCAAAAAAAACAATGCAAGCCCCACCGGAACACGTTTGAGGATCTGTTTTTGTCTAGCTTACTTGCAAATTTCTCTAAAACCTTCCAATGGTAAAGATGAAAATTCCATGACAAAATTTATTATTTCTCATTTTTTTAAATTGAAAAATAAGCTGTGTGAGACCTTGCTTCTTTTTTCAGAGGCCAACAACAGCGCTAGATGCACTAGTAGTCTTATAAATGAGTCATATACAGTACTATGTCCCCCGGGAGCACTGTTGACTTCTTGGAGAAGGCATGCAGGTTGCTCACAGGTTCGTTTTCAGTTGCTGAAGGAAATTTGTTAGCACTTCTGTCATATGGTTAAAATGAGATCCCTTTAAGGTTCTTGGAGCCTATAATAAAGGGTGGGTCCACGTGTTGCTCACTCCTGCTATACAGTATGGATTTTATTTAAAAAAGGATCAGTGATTCTCACTATATAAGAAATGCTCTGGGATTGGAAGGGCAAGATTTGCATGCTTTTTGGTTGGCTGTATGATATACAAGTTAATACAAAATCAGCCCCAGGATGTTTTCCCTTAATCTGAATTTTTCTTTCCTTTGCCATTGGGGCTTCTACTTTTTTATAGTGAATCCATTTGCATCACTTCGGATGGTGCAATTGCATGAGCTTATGTGAAAGGCTTTGTAACATTCTTGAAGCGATTCCATCCAGCTATAGCAGCAGTGAGAGAGACAGGGTGGGGGCAGAGGAGGCTGGCTGCTGTTTGAATCGTCTTCTCCCCAAACCTCCTGTCTGAGTCTCCTCCCCTCCCCTTCTGCCCATCCACCCGCCTTCTGTGTGGGTGACTGAGAAAACCCAGATTCCTGGCTACAGCTTCACAGTTTATCCATTTACTGTACTTGTTTCTCGCTTTGTAGTTGTACCCTGAATTGGCTTGCATGGACAAAAATGTGTGTCTCCTGAGATACGACATAAATAACCTCAATCTGAATACTTGGGCAGTATTTTAATATATATTGGTGTAGTTTAATAAAGATTAGATTCAGTCATCTTTCCAAGAGTTTTCATATAAGCGCTTTTAAAAATCACCAGGAAATAGTCTAAAGGCATACAATGCATGAAGCTAAATAGCGTGTGCTCAGTATTTGGATAGTTGGTCACTTGTGAGTCTTGTGTTTCTTGATGGAAGAAAGGGTTAGTTATAAATGCTCTAAATAAAATCTATCATATGGCAATTTCCACTTATTTGAATATTTTTCCATTTGTTTTCTTTGATGGATTTATTTATTTATTTTTTGAATTGGGCAGTTTCAGCAAGTGTGCCAAGGTAAAAGTTGTACTTTGCTGTCAGTACACACCCTAAGACCAGCAATATTTTACAGTGTTTGCTTATCTGAAATTACACACCTTACAACCTGTGGGGCACAGCTCTGTTTAATTGCTCAAAACTTAAATATTCAGATAAGACGATTCTGAATTTTGCTATTCAGAGCCACACCCGTGCTGATTCTCTTCTTTCATGTCAGGCGTGCAGTTTTTGAGAATCAGCTGACAGATTAGATGATCATATGTTAACCAAAAAACCCCAAACAAAAACAAAAAAACTCACTTGCACATGTTTTCATTTTATCTGTATTCCAGTAAAGGTCATTTTATGTGTATATTTTTACCTGCACCCCCTCCCCTCATTAACACCACTCTTCCAGAGGATCTTCCTTATCTGTTGGAATGGCATTTTAGAGGTGCAGGAGGCTGTGTTGTGGACAGGGAATAGCTGCCTTTCACCTTTGCTCCTGTTAGAGCTTCTCATGAGCACAAATTTGAAGATCATGTGCTTCTGCTGGGAGAGTATCAGTTAGGTACTAAACCCATGAGGTGAAGGAAGATGACTTATATTGGGTTGTTTACTTTTAAGATATGGGGTTCATTCAACGTTCTTACAAGTCCACATTGTAATACTGAGAAGGGTCAGTAGTTCAGGCATACGTTATACATGTTGGATCCAGCATCCAGTTAAATTAGCTTGAATAGTAAGGTTGGGAAAGATCTTTCCATTGAACTAATGAACTACCTCACAGCAGTGGCTTCCCAAGGTAGAAGGCAATGTGAAATCCTGTGAAGACAAGTCACTACACCTACTTCCCAGATAAAGAATTGAAGGTGTCAGTTCACTTGTCTGCCAGTTATTCCAGTAGTGACTGAGCATTACAAATTTGGTTGTAGTTAGAGTGGGCCCATTGAAATCAGTGGATCAAATTCATCATAACTAGGCCTCCTTGATTTCAGTGTGTCTACTCTGTAATGTGTCCTCAGGCTGTTTTCTGACTTATGGCAAACCTATGAATTAATTACCCTCCATAGTTCCTATTATCTCTGCTCAGGTCTTGCAGACTGAAGACCATGGTTTCTTTTATAAAGTAAATTCATCTCTTGTTAGATCTTTTCCTATTTCCTTCAGTTTTCCTAGCATTATCGTCTTTTCCTGATCTTGTGTATGATTAAATCTCAGTCAGCAGTTTTGAGTGTATGATGGAGAGAGATAATGTAGGACATTTAATGGAAAGGTTGGTAGTCTTAAATTTAAGGTACAATAGCTTTGACATTTGATATTCTGAATTTTGCTGCTGCTATTATGCAAACAACAAGGGCAGCATTAAGATGGTCTGAATAATGAAGGGCTATTGTAGAACTTCTAAATCCCTGATTTCATGGCTTTTAAATAGAAGCACATTAGCAGTTTAGGAAAAGGAAGATGCAAAATTTTCTGCTCCAGGTGTTTTTAACTTGGGTTTTTTAAGACCAAAAGACTGGAACGATATTTGTCAAGGGAAAAATTCTTCTGATATTTGATGGAAGACTTGGCAGTGGTGTACAACAGTACACTGCATGAATTTAGAATTTTGCCCTAAGATACAAGAACTGATAGAAAGCCTTTTAATGGTAGACTTTAAATACAGCTGCCAGAATATTTTCCCTCCTCTACTCTTTTGTATTGATGCACTGCTTTCCTTAAGGCTAGAAACATGCTCTTGTGAGGCAGAGGCTTTAAAAGCTCTGATGTAAAGTATTTTTGTGGAATACTATTAAGCTTAAAATGGCTTCAGAACCTAGTTATTTCTACCTTTTTTCTTAATGTCATTGTCTTAGGGTTTTTTGGTGTTTTTATGCTGTGCTAGGATGCCATTATATTGAATAGGAAAAGTGGGGATACATTGTGTTCAGCTGCCATGCTGCTATCAGAGGGATTGTTTCTGGACATAGGTTTAGCATTCATTGGTTGTCTGAAGAAAGCCATTTCATCCGAGGATTGGACAAGAAGCTGCGTCAATTTGCTGCCCGTCTCCAAGGCACTGGTGATGCTGCCTCCACAAGCTGGCTAACGTCACAGCTCCATCACCCAGCGGGGTGTGGGCTTGCTTGTCCCCCCCTTCCATTCTCTGTTTAATTCTGTATTTGCTTCCTGCTGTATTTCTTAATCTGTCTTCTGCCAAATGCTAACAGCATGATATTTTGCAATCATTTAGGTGAATACAAGAAGGACGAACTCCTGGAAGCTGCTAGGTAAGTGCTGCTCAGAATACAAATTGTTTGTTTTCAAGGAAGGTGGTAGAAGGCGAGGGCAAAAAAAATGGGCTTTTATGATCTGTCAGTCTGTCATTAACCTTTTATGATAGTATGCAGCTAAACAAGCCTTGTTAGTGCGAGTCTCTTTGGAATTTAGCCAAATGCAAAAAGAAAAATAGGATGTTTATTTATAATCATCCAGTATGGTGGGGGTAGAATTTTCGACATAACCTTCTCTGGATTGTATTTCTTTTAGATAGTGATCTTTTTACTAAAAGAAAATGGGCTAGGGTATTTTCATTTTCTGCCTTACAGCTTACAGTCATATTTTACATTTTCTTATTAAAGCATATCATAGGAAACAATCGGGATTTGAAGCTATTTACAGTGTTTTGTGGAATGTAGCAAAAGTAGATATTTGGGAAATGTCTTGCAGCAGATACATAAATCTAAGTAGAATATAGATAGTATATTAAATTATTATTACTCTTTTATATCATTTTCCTAAAGAGAAGATTTTAGATTTTTTTTTAAATTGAAAATCATACTATAGGTGATACTTTGAATGTGGCAGTACATAGTGCTTTAATGTGGAACTCAATTTGCAATAATTTATAAAGCATTCCCTCCTCCCATTTATTACTTCTGTACCATGTAGGAGTGGCAATGAAGAAAAACTGATGGCTTTGTTGACACCTTTAAATGTGAACTGCCATGCAAGTGATGGGCGAAAAGTAAGTCTGTGCATATTTAATCTGTTTGCAGTTTTTTGGCAGCCGACTTGCATGTCTTTTCAATTTGGAAATATTCTTAGCCCCAGGTTTCTGGAGGGGTTGTAATTTGTGACTCGTTGCCATGAAATTAAATAATGATGTGTTCAATATTGACAGTTTGTGACAGATTGATAGAAGCAGTGGAGCATGCACTTGAGATAATGTCATTTGTTTTAAATGGCAGCTACTGGGTTATGCTTCAGATTGTTCAGTAATAAACTGTATGTTAAAATTGTTAATAGCTGTAAAAGAACAGGTCAATTTTTTTCTGTTGAGGAACATAAGACTCCAATCTCCTACTTGGCTTGTTATAGCAAATCCCAGATCATTATGATTAGTACCTACTGAATATTCTTAACTTTTAACATTTTATGCTTTCAGTGTCTGGCTTCAGCTTTATGTAACAGGGAGAATGAATGAATGAATGAAATTGATTGGGTTAGAAACCAGGGGAAGGAAATAGCATGAAAAAAGCAGGCTGCTGGCCAGACTTTATGACATGTTTCCTTTATTTACATAAAAAATATGGCCATTTAATATCTTTGCTTATATTAAAAATATTGTTATCTGCTCTATGAAATTCTACTCACAGGGCTGACCTGGGCTGACATAGCTAAATATCCTTGCCTTTTAGTGGCCATTTTTAATAATTTTCAGAAATCTTTATAACAGTCAAAAACAGGGAAGACCAGCCGTGTTCAGCCTGTGAGGCTGGCTTCTCCCCAGCTTGGCTTTGATGGTGGAGGAAAGATTCACAGAATTTGAGAGAGGTTTTTGCTCATGTTCTGACAATTGGCTTGTTTGCATTTAAGCAGGTTCAAGAAAATATGTTTGTTTCAGTGCAGAAGACATCTGGTTAATTTCAGGTCATGATCCAGACACAGCTAAGCATACTCATTGCAAATAATATATTTCAGCACTTATGGTTCTTTACAGCTGCTCAGGTTTGACTGGATCTCGTTAATACTTTCGTTCCTGTAGTATATGCATTTTGTAAAATGATTGCTCACTGATCTGAGTTTATATGACTCAATTTACATCTCCTGGTCAGTGGTAAAGTAAGGAGTATTTTAAGTAATTGTTGTTGGTCAGTCTGTTTAGAGCAGAATAGCCATCAAATGATTTACTATCAAAATGAAATGCTAAAAGTGTTTGCAATTTACCAACAACTGCACACTGATGGGCCCCCATTATAATAGCCTGCATAAACAATTTATGTTTTAAAAATTATTGAAAGTTAATGTTAGTATACGTAGTCTGTTAATGTGGAGCACTGTTGATATGTGTGTATGTGAAAGAGAGAAAAGAAATCTTGTTTAAAGAAGCATTGTTCTTGGTATAAAGAAGAGAACAAAAAATGCATTTTGTGTAGCTAAAGCTGCACAGATAATGTAACGAGACCTGGAACACTATTTTGTCAAGTGTGAAATATTGTTTAACAATATATTTGAATACTGAGAAATCCAAAATATTTGTAAGAGGGAAAAGGTCAAATGTTGGAGTGTTTAAAACATTAGAGATGTAGTAGCATATGAAATCTAAAAGCTGAATATTTTTTCAAAACAGAAAAGCATTCAGTGATGTCCATATTATTATTATGTTTTATTAAGAACACTTGATGTTCAGAGTTGGCCCTTCCAGTAGGCAAATAAGATAGCTTTATTACAGATCGGCAGATTACCAATTGTTTTATTCTATAATAATCACTGTGATGGAAACTATTTGTATTTTCTATCTTAAATACCCAAATAAATTGGGTAATCTTTACAGCATTGGTAGCATACTCTCTATTATTCAAATTTTGCAAGACTGTTTCTGTCACAGAATGTCTCCTGTGCAGCATGTATATAGGAACAATTCATATATTCAGTTGGGGCAGTATGGACTTCTAATCATTTAACAATGATTAAGGGTGGAGGACTAAATGTTTCTGCATTCGCTAAAGAATTGTGAGTTTCAGGCATTTGCCTCAAACATGATTAATGCTGTGATGCTTTTGAGATACTTTGGAAAGTTCCAACTGTTTTTCTTCTCTTGACATCCTTGAAAGTTACTCCTTTGTACACATAGGTATGCAGACACACACATAGAAAGAGATTTAAAACTAAGTGACTAAAATGTTTCTAATTCAGTACATGTGGCCAACATAAGAGACAAGTTGGCAATATGTAGCTACAGAAAATGCATAGCAAAAGTGGTAGTTTGGAATTCAAGAAGAGGAACTATTGTAACATGTTATATTCCTAAATTCCTGTGAGGAATCTCATCTGGGATTTTCATCCAGAAGTGCAAACGGTTTTCATAGGTTTGGCTCACAGAAACTCCCTCAGTCATTAAGAACCCTTCATTATGCCAGAGCTTGTTCAAGAGAATAGATAAGTATGGGAAGATTATTTCTGATGGGCTTGATTCAGGACTTCTTCCACGGAGGAAACAGCAGTGCAATGATTTTTATAGATTCTTCCTTCCTCTTTGTCTATTGCCCCCGTCTATATGATCCCACTCCTTAAATGCTTTCAAACAAATTGTCAGACGCATGTGGGCTTAGAGGGATTTATCAAGAACCACCTTCTTTGCTTTTATCTATGGAGTTGTTTAGTTGGTGTTGTTCCCTGTTGCTCTGCATCCAGCACAATATTTCAATATGTATCAAAAGGTCTAAGCACATGCTGATAATTTACAATTAAAGCTAGTTTAGAAAGCTTTACTTTCTTCAACACCAAAATGAAGCAACAGTACTATGAGTGGTTTTATGGGTCTCAGAGCTGAGAAGCTCTAAACTAAAGCAATACTTTACCTCCTAAAAGCACCCTGTTTTCAGCTTTCTTTGTAAAAACATGGCTCAAATTAAAAAATGATTTTTAGCAAAAGGTTCTAATTAGCAGTAAACCTTCCAGGCTTAATGCTCTAGAATTTTGAAATATAATTTTAGTATTGATGGACTGTATATTGTTTCCTCCTGAAATTGGAGTATTTAATGGTCTTTAATCATTATGCTGCTTAAAGATTAGCTGCAGCTTTGTTTTTGTTTTTTTGGATTAAAATAATCACAGAATGTTAAAAGTGCCAAGTTACTAAGTTTTGCTTCTAATATAGATGTTTGAAAATGCACATTGCAGTTGTTTATGGTGACATTTCTCTAAAGTATCTGTAACTAATATTTGACCATGTGTTTAATTTTAATATTGATCTGCATTTGAACTGAAAAATCCAAGTTATCAAATACTGTACATTGATAATAAATCAGTGGCAAACATCCAAATCAGAAACAAATATGCTGAATATTATTTTCAGAACTAATAAGTTCAGTTTAGACAGTGTTTTAGTTGGACAAACTACACTGTGTTGTTTGGTAC
This sequence comes from Pogona vitticeps, assembly GCF_051106095.1. Lineage (NCBI taxonomy): Eukaryota > Metazoa > Chordata > Lepidosauria > Squamata > Agamidae > Pogona > Pogona vitticeps. Next base: position 196,063,237 of record NC_135784.1, on the reverse strand, counting down.
AATATATGGAAGAAAATTGTAGCCATTCTCAAAATTATGTGTTATGAAATAACTGTAACAGTACTGTGTTAAACTAAATTGCCTATACAGCACAATGCATGATATTACTTCCCACAAAGTCCTTGCAAGATCTTAGCAAAGCTTAGCAGCCTCCATAAACCTTTCTTTATGATAGCAAGGAAACAGAACTATAGTCAGCTCCTTAGAAACAATTATCAGTGTATTACCTCTGAGATGCCTGGTCCTTTTTTGGGTCCTGACTGAGTAGCCCAACTGATCACTGAGAAGCCAAGGTAGGATGGTAGTTAGATCTTCCAGCTTTTACTGCTGTTGCTGAAGCATAAGTAAAACATGTTGTAACTTGAGAGCTGCCACTATCTGCTGAATATTTCAATGTAGTGCATTTCTGAGACTAGTCATCACCACGTGTTACACTGAATTGGAGACTTCTGCCAGACTTATGGCTTAATCTGCCCAAACAACTAAAGTTTATGTTCTAAATTGTCCCACTTCTTTGTGGGGCTTTCATATTTAACTGTTACCTTTTCTCTCTGCCCACACAAATAAATTCTACACTTGGAAATTTAATTTTATCAGGAATAAAGCAAGTAGTATCAAGCCTAGAATGTACAGTCTTCTTCCTGGTAGTTTCCTGGATGGAGGGGCGTGATTGCATGTTTCATGATATTCCATTTCTCGACATGTAATCTGAAGTGGTACAGTTCAGAAATGGTTCTGCTGTGAGATCTTTTTTTAAAATAAATAGGTTTCACTGAATCGTAGCTCTCCTAATGATTTACAGTACGTATTTCAAAGAGATCATGCCTAATGTTTCCAAGGTGTGTGCACCTCCCCCTCCCCAGCTCCCTGAAACTTTATGGTGCAATACTGTTTTTTTAGTGCTATAACAGATTGTTTAACTGTGTTATTTGCAGTTAATATCTGCAGTTTGTAATTTTTATATAATCCAGAAAAATAAAAACAGGCATTTCTCTCTTTTTTGTAAGGTTTGGGATATGGTTTATAGGGAAATAAGAAGTTTGATAGACTGGACATCTTCAGCTTTGCAGTAACTTCCATGCCTGCTTTACTTCTGATGTACACAGACTCTCTCATGTGTTGCAGGCCAGTGTGTTTAGGGTGATTGGTTTTGAAATGTATGTATGTACTTTCTAGATATTAAAGATATCAGGGATGAAGCATTTATCCAAGGGGCTTGGATCTGCACATGTCAGGGGTGGGCAAAGCTCAGTTCTGCTTATGTTTTTGGATTGCAGTTTCCTATAGCCTAACCAGTAAAACCAGTGGCAGATTGCGGTCCAATAGCATGTGGAAGGCCACACTTTGCACCCTGTACCAGCTATGACATTTTTTTCACAAATCTGCATCCATTTAATCCTTACAACAATTCTGTGATTGTAGGTTGGATGAGGGATAGTGATGCCATTTTAAGCTCCTTGATAGAAAGGTGTGATATAAAATATAAATGTAAAAACAAAATTAGACTGTGCATTACAGTCTGCCTGAACAAATTTATTTATTTATTTATTTATTTATTTATTTATTTATTTATTTACTTACTTACTTACTTACTTACTTACTTACTTACTTACTTACTTATTTATTTAACTTATATGCCGCCCACAATTCCAGTTAAGTAGCACATATTTAAACCCCTGTGTTTGTTTCAGGAATGTCTGCAAGGACATCCTTTTTATCATCTTTTTTGCCATCCTCTCCATCACCCTTTTTACCACCTTTATTGCCATCTGTTTTAATTTCCCTATTTGTTATTTATTAATTTATTTTTATTGTGTTTTAATATTGTTCCTAATACTGTTGTTAGCCGCCCAAAGAGGCCTAATTGCCAGATGGTGCAGTATATAAATTCAATCAATCAATCAATCAATATTCTGGGGTGTGTTGGGGAGAGCTAGGTGTGTTGGCATAATTTGTGCACATAGCATGTTCCACTGCCACACAGCCTGCCTGCTTAGGTACATTGAAATAATAAATACATTTAGAGGACAAGTGCCAATTCTTGTCCCCCTCTGTAGGCACCCATGGTTTGACTTGGAAGTAGAGATAGGAAGACTTTTGTGAAGAGTGTGTATGGTTAGGGTGCTGTACTAAATGTTGGGAAATCCAGGTTCAAGTGTCCCCAAAGACAGCCATTCCTTCTTTCTCAGTCTGCCCTCTCGCACAGAAAAATGACAGATAAAACAAACTGTATGAGCTTTCAAAAAAAAAAAAAAAAAGCAAAAGCAAAAACAAGGCTTTGTTGGACCACTAAAATATTATGAAATACATGCTTTTGAGGCCTCCAGGGCTGTAGTTGAATTTGGGGTTGGGGTGTGAACTCCCAGAAAAAGCCCCAAATTATCTTGGCTAGATGTTAAAGCTACGAGCATGTGCTCGTAATCTCAAGATTAGACTACTGTAATGCGTTCTACGTGGGGCTGCCTTTGAGGTTGCTGCAGAAACTTCAGATGGTGCAGAACGCAGCGGCCAGACTCCTTAGTGGGGTGAAGAAATTCCAACACATCTCACCCACTCTGGCCGCTTTGCACTGGCTGCCCATCCGATTCCGCATCGACTTCAAAGTGTTGATGCTCACATACAAAGCCCTAAACGGTTTAGGGCCTTGATACTTGGCGGAACGCCTACTCCCACCAAGATCTACCCGTATCACTCACGCGAGCCAGGAGGTAAGGCTGAGGAGCCTAACGCCGAGGGAGGCCTGGAAGGAAAAGACAAGAAATCGGGCCTTCTCGGCAATGGCTCCTCGCCTCTGGAACAACCTTCCTCTTGATATTCGCGCGGCTCCCTCGCTGGGTATTTTCAAGAAACAACTAAAAACATTGCTGTTCCGGCAGACCTTCCCTCCCCCAGCCAATTTCTGATTCCCCTCTTTTTTCCCTCCTTGCGTTCGATCTAATTGTTGAATATGTTTTTATATAAGTTGCCTTAGCTATTGTTTTATCACTGTTCTAAGCTGCCTAGAGTGGTCGGTTGATCAGATAGGCGGGATAATTAATTAATAAATAAATAAATAAATAAATAAATAAATAAATAAATAAATAAATAAATAAATAAATAAATAAATAAATAAATAAATCCAATATCCAGTTTTTAAAGGAGGCTGTTGCCCTGTTTCTGATACTTCCTGCTTCTGACCAGCACAAGACCAATAACATGTCTCGGGCTGGGGATGGGGGAGAGAGTTCATTCTATATCCTCTTGGTAAAGCCTGGCATCAACCAGTTCTTCAAGTTTGAATTATCTAAAGAAGCTTAGTTGACTACAGATCCTGCAGCTTCAAGATATGACCAAGAAAATTCTTAGGTTTAAACAAACTTTTCTGTTTCTCATCCCGTCCTATGCTCTGTATTGTTCTGCCTAATTAAAAATCCTAAAGTAAGTAGTAAGGGGTAAGGTCATGGGGAAGTAGTGGGGCCTGGGGGAGATGAGATTGTGAGGAAGGTATGGTGGTGGAGAAATTAGATTATGGGAGAGGGAGAAAGGAACAGCAGGAGAAGGACTTCTGCTAGGAATAGTGACAGAATTTTCTGAAATACATGCAGCATCTTCCTTTTCGGAGCTCAAAACGAAAAAAAAAAGATGTGGGGGAAATAGAATCATGGATGGGAGTTTTCACCTTCTTTCTAATAAGGCTTTTTTAGTGTAGCAAGACAATGTAAACTTAAGCACATGCGAGTTTTAAAAAGTGAGTTGTGATCCATTCATTGCATTAAAAGCCTGAGGTTGGGCAATACCTTTGTTGGACCACTAAAAATCATAAATAAGATGAGGTTTTGAATCCTCCAGAACTCTTCACTAGATAAAGATCATGTAAAACTTGGGATTAAGCTAAATAATTGGGCCCGATATAGTACTCTTGGCATAGGTAGGTAGACTGTCACTAGAGCAGAATGGACTTTCTATTCCACATGAGGCCAAGATGATAAAGGTATCAATTTGCAGTTTTCCTATGAAAACAAGAGAACATGGTCAAGATGGACTACAGTCAGCAAAACTTCCTAAACAGGGAGAAGGCCCCAAAAGATTGGAGCCTTGCAAAGAGATGACTCCCCCCCATCCCCACACAAAAACTTTAAAGAAGAAAAGGGAGCTAAAGATTGTTGTTTCTATTTAAAGTATTCTTCCAACTAGACTTTGTGGCATTGCTTGGCATGACAGTTCCATAATTTACAAGCAGACAAGAACAACAAACACACACTGAAGAGCCCAGTGTTATTATGTACTTGCCTTTAGCTTTTGCACTTAGGCTCTAAGTTATTTTAGTCTCAGTGCCAGGAGCAGAGTACTTGTCCAATTGGTTTCTCAGAAGATAATGGGTGAGTTAGAAATCTTATGTGTTGAACTGAAGAGAAAATAGAAGCTCGCAGTGGCCATGCTTGTCATAAACCAGGCATACTAGCCTGTGTTTTTAACTGCCCTATAATTCTTAGTTGAGGGTTCTAGCTCCCTAATCTTCAGTGTCTAGGATGATCTAGAGAAGCACAGTGTTGTATTTTGGGGAAAGTGGCAAGGAAAAATCAGGGAGAGATCAAAAAAAGTATTGACTGCCATGAAATAGCTGCAATGATAACTCCTTAACCAAGGGATTACATGTTTACTAAGGTAAATGGAAGGTATTTCCATATTACAAATTTGTTTTTAGGTTAACTGCATTGCTCAAACTTCAGAACAAATTTACCTTTACTGGGAACAAAATGTTTATATGGGTTCCTGCAAGGGCCTCTACTGTTAATGGAATTTTATGTTGAAAAGCTGGTCTACTTGTGACCATCATTTTAAATTCCCCCCAGACTGAAGAGCAGTTTGCCATGCAGCATGGAAAGCTGCAGCTTGTGGCCCTTAGTGTTTAGTGTGTCTTTGTATTCTGGTTTGTTCTCATTCCGGAAATACAAGTTTTGCTCTCCTGCCTTGCAAATCTGCCACCTTTATTGCATCCTGAAATTTAAAAATATTTTAAAGAAATGTTCTTCAACCAATCTACTGTTTTTTAATAATGGCTAATATCCTCTGTTTGTGCACCCAGTCTTTTGCCTCATCTCTACCCATCCCTTCTTCATGGTTTAGAAAAACAACTGTTTACAGTTTTTTAAAAAAACACAATCATATTACTTACAGAAACAAATTCACAAAAAAGAAATATCATCCTTTCAGAATGGATTTAATTTTTAAAAATCAGATTTTGTTGATTATTTCAATTAAAATTTGGTTTTTTATTTAAATCATTATTTAAGTCAATTTGATTTTTTAAAAAAGCATTGGTTTTTATCCATCCTGCAGCCTTCTGTATTAGTGGATTGTAAGTGCCGTTGCTTCAGAAGTATTCATATTTTTATTGTATTTTAAGAAAACTGTTAAAATATTGATCAGCCCTGTAGGTTCCAAAAGGCATCATTATTTTAAAATAGTAATGTTTTGTTGTACAGTCTAAGGCTGTATAAAAGCCTGTCAGCCGAGACGTTGCTCTGAAAACTACGAAACAATGTATTGTGTCAGTCAAGAACTGCTTCTATACTGGTGGTAGGCTCCAACAACTGATGCCATCTGCAGTGTACTATGGAAACTTACCAGTTTGCCCATAAATGAGAAGATGAAATTATAGGAGAGCATTGAGGATCTTTGGCAGGACCTCAAACTGAGTTGTATTGTATAAATTGTTGATTAGAGTAAGGGAGTATTGGGCTTAGGTGGGGACAAAATAAGGGAGAGGGATACGAAAGATACAGGAGCAAAGACAGAAGCTCCAGCTATCCATAGGTAATAAAGATGATAGCAAAAGAGAAGTGGTGTAGGCCAAGTTACAGCAAGATCCGAATGGGAAAGTGGTAGAAGTAGCAGCAAGGTCTCAAATAAAAGTTCCAGGCATGTGAGTTGGGAGAAGAGAAGCCTGATATCCCTAGAGACGGAGATGGTAAAATGAGTCCCCTGTCTGTCTTCTCGGGCAGGAATGGGAAAGAGCAAAATGAAGAGAGCAAAAGGTATTAAAGATTAAAGAATATCTGAACTAAAGGGGATTGGAAACCAAAACACAGAGTCTGGGGGCTGAGAATGTTGTGAAACAAGACCATACCTTAATATTTATCCAAATGTTGTGTCACAGTGGGTAATAGACATTATTATGGGAGATTTCTACACAGGACCGTACTTGCCCTAGAAACAGCTGCAATGATACCTGCCAATTTAAACCTTGAGTGAGTCAGAGAATTCTTCCAGCAGAGCAACAATTGACTTTGATGTTTGGCTGCTCCTTGACTATATTTAGGTGCCTTCCAAGCAAATGTCAGATGTTGGTGGCACATGGAGAAATGTCTCTAGAAGAACTCAGCACTCCAGCAAGTTTGTACAAGAGAAGAGTGTCCTCAACTAGCTTGGTTCCAATCCATTGAGGTCTTTATAGGTCATAACTAGCCCTCTGAATTATGCCTGGAAATTGACCTGTAACTTTTCAAATCATTTTTCCTTTATTCATATCAGAGCATTGCACAGATCAAGTTAACAGTGTGATGCTTCTGGCAATGAAAAATTGGTCAGTTGCACACCTTGCCCAAGGGATGCCCAAATGTACTCGCAGTACTTTTAAAATCTTTGAGGAGGCTCCTTCTTAAGAGTTACATACTCCCTATAACTAGCACCCATCAACAGCCTCGGTACACTATTCTTAATCTGTGATGTTTCTGACTGAAGAGTGCTCCATTGTAGATTGTGTTGCAGTAGTTTAAATTAGACCTTTATTTCTTTCTTCATGTCAGAATCATCACAGTACAACTAATCAATATATCAGATAGGTTTTGCCCAGTAACGTGCAACACCAAGAACATTTTGGGAAATTTACACCAAGTAGTCTATGGTACATATTGAGGGGGACAGACTACACTGACATAGGTATGAAATTGCTGGTTCTTCTCTGCACTCACAAAAGACTGTGTTGGTGTAAAAACCCGGTTTTCTTGGGTTCACTTTGGTTTTGCCGACTCCATCCCTTTGGAATGGGATCCCAATGGAACTACATCCCCTCACAGCCTTCAAGAGGATGCTCAAAACAAGGCTGTATCGAAGCTTTTGAGTACATCTTCTCTTAACATAGTATGGACTGACTATCTTTGTTCCCTGTTTGCAATTATTCAGTTTTCCGTTAATTTATTTTGATGACTGCTTTGTTTATATGTGGCATTTGTCTCTTACTATATTTTAAAGTTATTTTACGTTTATTTCACTGTGCATGTAAACTGACCCCAGAGTTCTGTTCACCACTAATTGATACAGTGTACAAATTAAATACATATAAATATGTATGCATATGTGTGCGTGCGCACACGCACACACACACACACACACACACACACACACACACACACACACACACAGAGAGAGAGAGAGAGAGAGAGAGAGACTTCGTAGCCTATTAAGTGACTTTCAAATAACTCACTTCTCCCTGTGGCTGGGGGCTAGACTTTCCAGGGTTTCCATTCACTTTACGTGGTGGGGAGTTCCTTCTATCCACATTGTAGCCCTGGCATTTTGTTCTGTTCCCTCAAGATTCACAGATGTTTTTTAAAAAAACTTACCCTGATTTTAATTTGGAAGGGACAGGATGGTAGCCAAAGAGTGCGTGTGCGTATGATGAAGATCCTTTGATTATTAGCTGCTGCCTTTCTATTTATGTCACTGGGCACTGGGCATATTAGGTGACTTATTTTATTAATATAGATTGGCTTCAGGCATCCAGTGATGATTCTACAGCTTTCATAGAGTTATACATCTACCTGTTTTGCATGGCTGAACCAAATCAGATATAACCAAGTTGTGTGCCACCATGGCCATATCTGACTTTAATAGGAATGGCATATTAGCCTCAGGTGAGCAAAATTTGCTGGGAACCACCAGCACATAGGCAATGTAAATCTAGAAGAGACTCCATAAGTGCCCCCAACTGTGTCTTTGATTTTTCCGGGGGAGCACAGTCCCACTAGAAATAGCCAGAATTCCAGTTCCCTAATAGGGATTTCACTGTCCTGGCTGGATTAAATTAAAATTAGTTTTGCCCTTATTCAGTCTTTTACCCACATGAAACATGAGTTTATATGACAAACAAACAATTCATTAGATTGTGAGTAGAGATGGGCATGAATTGGAAAAATGACAAATTGGGGTGGTTCATGGTTCATGGCTACCGATGAACCACTCATGATCCCCAGAAAAACAAACTTGTTCATCGTTTGGTTTTTTTCCAGTTTGTGCCTGATGAAGGGCAACCTAACACCTCCAACCCCTCTGCTGCCCACCTCTTCCCTCTTCCGTATGGCCCCGGAAGGGAAGCCGAGTCACTGTCTCTAAAAATGGCAGTGGTGGAGAATGAAGAGGAGGGGAGACAGAACCAGGTAGGGAAGCAATGGGGACAGTGGGAAGGGGGCAGGGCATCTGTTTTGCTAAAAAAATTAAGTGCCGAGAGGAAAAAAAATCCAGTGTTTTATTTCAACAAAATGGGATTCCCAAACCAAATTATGAACCGAACCACAAATCAGCCTGGTTTGTAGGTCTCTTTGGTTTGTAGTTTGGGTTGTGCTCATCTTTAATTGTGATGCAAGGAAGAGTAAGATTTAGGTGTGAGTTTTATACTAAAGACAGTGAATTCCAGGTACCCAGTGACTCTTGCCTTGTGGTTTCTAAGACATTGAACAGGAATCTCCCTGCATTATTTTCTGTAATTCATTGTAGAAAGAATTAGAACCGCCTCAATCCAAGAGTGCCACTGAGTCTCATTTTGGCAAAGCAGTCCAGAAGGGTACAATTTAATTACCTTATTTCTTAACTTTAATAGCAAACACAGTAAAACAAAGCACAAAAACTAAAGCAAAAGCTGACATCTGCCACAGAGAGTTAAAGGATACTGCAGATTTTTAAAGTGTTTTTAACACAGCGTGAAAGAAAATACACAGAAGATTAAATGCTGTGAAAATAAAAAGATCTTCAATGCTGAAAAGATGGCAAGAGACATCAAGTGAACAAGATGAGGCATTTTGAAGAACTATAAAATTTGCTTAAGATTTCTTTAATTGTGTGACGGATCTATTAAACTACAAAATTTGCTTAGGATTTCTTTAATTGTGTGACAGATCTATTAAAAAGCAGATACCTATAGAAGCAAAATGTCTATTTGGATATGACCAGTGGACTTTCAGAGTGTTGTATCTTTTGATATTTGAGGTAAAAGTGACTCACTTCTAAGGGTGCATATCACTTCTTTCCTTTTGTGTGGAAACATATCCATAATATTTTAATGGCCAGATAATGAACAGAGGATGCATTTTAGTGATCATATTAATTCTCTAACTATAGGGAAGTTTAGAAGTATTTTTGGTGAGTTGACTGGAAACAGACAGTTGAGAAAAAGAGAATTTTCTTGGAGTGAAGTACTGTATATTTGTTCTTTCACCCATTTCAGATGGTCAATATTCAATAACATTTCAAGCTGATGGTTATGTGAACTGGTTCTCAAAGGAGCTCTGTGCAAAGGAAATACATGTAATGCATAAAAGGAATTTGTAATTGCTCTTCAACTAGTGTTGTCACTTTTGTCTGCAGTATATGTCACTGTGAAAAGTTTGTTTATCTTGGAAAGAGTCTTGACTTATTTTATTGTTGTCTTCTGTTGCAGTCTACTCCATTACATTTGGCTGCAGGATACAACAGAGTTCGAATAGTTCAGCTGTTGCTTCAGCACGGAGCAGATGTCCATGCAAAGGATAAGGGGTATGTAGGATTACAAACTACAAACACGAAGGGGCCTTTTCAGTAGGACCATGGAGTTACTGTAATGCTCATTCTTGCCCCAGCCAAATATTTGAAAAAGAAATTCCAAAATTAAATCTCATAGTACTTAGTTATATTTTAGCTTTGCATATTTCATCTGCTATATGGTATTCCTAATCTATTCTGATTTTGTTTTAATGCTGTGGTTATTTTATTGCATACGCCTTTTATTACATGCTATATATCTTACTAGGTTTACTAGTTTTCTGAGTTGACTAGAGAACATTTGTTATAAGACACATATAAGCAACATCTGATTTAATGTGGAATAGTAGGTTCATAGCCTGATCCAAGTAACCTTACAGTCTGTTAAAAAGCCCTGTATATATGGAGGCCTGGATCATACTGTTTCAACTGTGAAAACTGTGGGGATTAGTTTCACAGTTAAGACCTCTGCACAGTGTATTTTCTTATTTAGGTATTAGTCAGGTGTAACACCCATGTTTCTAAACCCAGCAGATCAAGAGATGGGACAGAACCTCTGAAAAGTTTGCTCCAATCACAACTCTTCCACTAATAATTTATAACATCATTTCAACAAAAACACACATTATCCCCAACGATGAGCATAGATTTGATATCCTGACTATTTCTGGCACCAGATAGCAAGACCAGGGACTGCTCATCCTTAAAAAAAAAGTAGTAGCTTTGTGTCGACTATATGTGAAAGGCAAAACCATCTACTTTGATTTACAGTTCGTTGATAGAGAAATGCCAGAGTTGTGAAAAACATCTGCCCTCTCCCAGGGTTAAAGCAATGGTTTTCAACCCCTCTGTATTTAGGGAAGGGTTTTTATACAGGCTGAACTACTAGAGAACTTCCCTACTTTTGCTGTAGAATCCCAGCGTATTATAAAGAACATATACTGACTGGCCTTTAGGGGCTGCTTGCCTGTCCATGTCAAGCACTGCCTAGAATATGCCTAAGGCCTGGTATTTCCCAAAATCTCAATATTGGAGGTTACTAGTGGAGAGCCAAGTTGTTTTCAGGAACAAATATCTGTCAGTACTTTTCTCTTCCACAGCAAGCTCCTGCAGGTTTTTGAAAGAACCCTGGGTTTTCTCCATTCAGATTTTAAAAATCTGGTTTACAAAGATCAGTGCAATGCAAGGAACCATACAGCTTAATCTGTATGTCAGTAAAGCTCTGGCATAATATTTTATCCGAGCAGCAAGACCAACTCAAATGGCTCTTTTACCTAAAATGTCTTTTACTGCAGCTATGGATCGCAAGCTAGATTGGGGGGGGGGTCTTGGTGGGCCATGGGGCTCTTTCTCATTGCAAGTCTTCCACTTCTCTGCCTGCTCCCCTTCATTGCAGCTTCCTTTCTCTGCCTAATGATAGGGCGCTACTTGCCAGAATATTCTTCTGTTCCTCCTCCTCCTCCTAGAAGCGGAAATAGCAAGAAGACTAGGGGCTGCAAAACAGTCTGAGGAGGTGCATGTGCCTGTCCATGACATAAACAATCGATTTAATACCTCTGCAGGTCTTTGTCAGTCTGTGAGCCTGCATTGATAGAAGGATATGTGTGTTGATTGTTATTTGCTCAGATTTTTGTATACCTGTAACAGGCAAATAATTATGACTTTGCATTTTTAGCCAAATAGTATTTAAGGTATGAAAGTTTAAATTTTTTTCCTTGTGTTCAGTATGTTTCCAAATTCATTGATGTGTGAGGATAATATAATTTTATCTTTATTTATTATAGTGGACTTGTACCTCTCCATAATGCATGCTCCTATGGACATTTTGAAGTTACAGAACTCCTGTTGAAGGTGAAGTAAAGACAAGTTACTCCTTACTGGATAAAATCTTGTTGCTTAATCTTGTTGCCCTAGACTAGGCCCATTGAATCAGTGGGGATCTGATGAGTCAGTTCTTCTGTAAGTTCCATAGATTCAAATGGCCCTATTGTAACTGTAGCTTACTTTAGCATAGTGTGTCACAATTAAGAGCAGGCCCACATGAACCAATGGAACTTACATGGGAGTTGACTTACTAAATCTCCATTGATTCTACTGGTCTGCTCTAGTGCAGTCCCCTGCATTAAGCAACATGATATTGGCCAACAAATACATTATGTGTTTATATGAATGCAGTGGTGAAAGTCTAGTGTTTTGATCCATTATCTGTTATACAGATAAGCATGTACAGTAATATTGCATGCCTTAGGTTCACACATTTTAAATAGACACAAGGGCACTGTGGGACAAGAAATCGGATAGATGTATTTTAATAAGTAAATATATTTTGCTCCATTCAGCATGGATCTGGGACACAAATACTTTCATGTTTCATTTGTTTGTTTGTTTGCTTGTTTGTTTAAAAAGGTAAGCACACACACTTTTTGGGAATGCCCCATTCCCAGAGAGGCCCATTTTACAAAGAAGGATGTGTGCAACTAATGATTAATTGAAGTCTTTGTTTGTGACACAGCATTAATTAATCCAAGTAACCTTACAGTCTTCAGAGTTTCTCTCTGAAGAGCATTTAGATCTGACTGTAAGAGACAGTGCTGCCAAATCATTGTGTTTTCATTAAGGGAATCTATGAACTTTTCTTTGCGCAATCCTGTTAAATACTGGCCCAGGCTCTGTTTGTGCACAAATAAGAGGAATCATAGAATTTGCTGTGACTAAGTCACAGTTGCATGTCACTGGTGTACCAATTAGCTGCAGCAATGTCCATGATTTTTCTTGCCTGCATTGAAGTATCTGATGGGGTTTGACTACTAGGGCAAAATAACAGAGCTGATTCATACTTTGTCACTATAAGATAGGGCATTATTGCCCCTACAGCTGACAGTAAATTGGAATATATGGCTGTGGAGCTGGGAATCTGGAGTTGATTCCACACTGTGCTTTCCAGGAGAAGAACCAACTTGTCTAGGCTTGAACAAGCTGTACAGCCCTAGAGTACAACCAGAGGGAAAGGCTGAGTATACAGTGGGACACCACATAATATGGCCTTGTAAAGTGCTGATTTGTTACAGTTATGCTTAAATAGGTGCATGGCCTACCTAAACGAGATAGACCAGGCCTCTGGGAGACCTGGGACCCTTTCTATCCACACCTCACTGGAGGTAGATCCGACCTGTGGGAGATGAGGGGCCTGGTCTTCCTGCTTTAAATTGGAGGTTGGCTGTGCCTCCAGAACTCCCAGACAGAACAGATACAGAATGATTTTATTTAGCACTGATTCAGTTAGTGTTCAATTGCCTTGGAACATATTCTGAGCACCAAGCAGGGTATTACTGTACTTGGGAAACCCTGGCAAGGGTCACTGTCAGAATCAATCTGATAGCATATAATTGATTAACAGGCATTACAGCCAAATATCGGGTTCACTGGGGAACTTGGATTTGAACAGGGACTTCGAATTGCACTACTATACCAGCTTTTGAATCAACTTTGTTTTCAATTAATTTCATAACATGCTAAATCTTTTACTGAGGCAGATCTCAGTGGATACTGAAGCAACATAACACATTCTCTTACCTACTGCTGATGAAATTATTTGAACCTGTATTGCCACAGTATCAGTTCATTGTAATCAATATTTTATTTACCTGAAGAGCTATAATTCTGTTGAAGACTACAAGTTAAATACAATTCTGTATGCATGTAAATTTTAACTCATCTTGGTTTTTTTTCTTACTTAGCATGGGGCCTGTGTTAATGCAATGGATCTCTGGCAGTTTACTCCATTACATGAAGCTGCTTCCAAGAATCGAGTGGAAGTTTGTTCTTTGTTACTGAGTCACGGTGCAGATCCAACATTAGTCAACTGTCATGGCAAGAGTGCTGTGGACATGGCCCCAACGCCTGAGCTAAAAGAGAGACTCACTTGTAGGTATCTCTACTGTCACAATCTCCAGTTGTGTCTAAATAGGGTCTCTACATGCTGTGATTTTTGAAAAAAGGGCAAGCTGTTGTATTTCTGATAGAATCCATCTTATTGAGAATCTCCAATTTGTTTTTGAAAGCAAATATGGCTACCAAAATCATGTTCAATGTGGCAGTTTGAGGTAAAATGTAAGAAATCAAAGGGATCCATCTGTTAAATTGTTAGCAGACTGAAAACTTTGTTGCAACAATCTCAAATCAGATATCTCTTCGCTTCATCTAGATTAGAGATGGCCATACACTGGAAAAATCAGGGGTCAGTGGCTCACTTAGGCATTGGTTATACAGAGACTGGAAATAATCTTTATGAGAAAAACTAACATAATACAATATGTTTGCAGGGTACTGGGACACATGTTTATCTTTGCAAGTGATAAGCATGTACTCCCTCCCCCAGCAAAGAATTGGACCTCCTGTAAAAAAACACACACATTAAATTTGGAATAATTTATTTTAAAATATGTAGCACTGCTGTTGCTATAACCAAAAAAATCACTGCTGCTGGATAACCAATACACAATTTTATGTCTGTGTATGTGTGCGCGTGTGTGAAAAAGAACTCTCACATGGATATTGTTTTGTGCCACGGATTTCACTTTGTCAATGATTTTGGAAGTTCATCTCTTGCCACAGCTGTTTCCTTATGTTTCTCAGACATTGCCAGTGCTTGATGTTCTCAGTTAGCTCCCTACACGGCTGCAAGATTCCACTGCTGATCTGCCAGCTCAGATCTTACCGTTGTGATGTAGAGATTTGTTGTTGTTTTAATGTGCATTGCTGCACTTGCTTACATTGCACCAGAATTGAATATTCTTATGAACCTTGTTGTAATATCTTTGTTGTTGTTGTAGTTGCTGCTACAGTAACCACCCTAGGTATTTACTATTGTATTAATTTAGTAGTATTTTTCGCACCATAAGACACACTTTTCCCCCACAAAACGGGGGTGGAAAGTCTGTGCGTCTTATGGAGCGAAGAAAACAGATTATATTTTCCTGTTTTCTTCTCCTAAAAAATGGTGCGTCATATGGAGTGAAAAATACGGTAATCTTGCTGGTCACTGTGAACTCTAGATAATTTAAAAAACACAGGTCCACAATACAGACCTTTAGGGATACTGCTGTTCGTATTCTTGCAATGCAAAAATTGGCCATTCCTGTTGTCTTTCTTCTGTTCTTCAATGAATTATTCATCCCTAAGCAGTCCTGGCCACTTATGTTACTTGCTTCTAATTTTGTCGAAAAGGCAGTGTTGAGGGCATTTGGCAAAGTATTTGACATTGTGCAAATAAACAGTGTCTTATCATATCAGTCCTATCTACATGTGTGTCGACATTCTCCAATATTATAGCAAGGTGGAACTTTGCAGACATCATGTTCCTTTTATTCAGCAGTAGCTATACTTGATTATCTTTAGGCGTGATTATCTTTAATACAATGTTTCACTAATATGTTAGCCAGCCTTTTATGCTGCAGATCCTTCTCCTAGACCCTTCCATAATAAATAGTGTTACATGGACTACTTTCAGGTCCTCTGAATGTTCTTGTTAGCAGTGATGACAAAATTGTGTGATTTTAAAAAAGAATTCTCGCGTGGATAATTTTCTGTGCCAGTTATTTCAGTTTGTCACTGAATCTGGAATTTCAGCTTTTGCCACAGCTATTTGCATGTTTCTCAGATTCCCTTTGGAGGGCAGAAGGGAATCTGAGAAACATAGCAGGGCAGATGTCAGCTTAGTCACAGATATTTGTGCTGCAACCTCTGCAATGAAAACAGAGGCAAATTATTTATTTTAGATTTCCTCCATCCCTTTATCCCCCTTTATCACCCCTGTAATTTCCTTGTTATCTAGTGGTTTCACTGCCTCCATAACTAGTTCCTGCCTTTTGGAATAGTAAAATATTTTGTTATTGCTGGTCTTAATATGTTCCTCAGAAAGCCCAGCTGCCTTTTGCATCACTTAATGCCTCTCTGTATTTGTTATCCTTGTTGAGTCATCGCCGCCCCCCCCCCCCCCATTTTGGATAGTGTTCTGTTTCCCGTTACTGCTAGTTAGCTAGGGTTTCTGTCCAGGCATGACCATACCATATCCTGGTGGTTTTCTCCATTTTGCTAGCCTTCTTTTATCTCTGTTGTATATATGTTCTCCTTCAAAAACAAACACTGTAGCTCCATCATCTTCAGGCTTTTAACCTTGAATCATTGTTGAATGATGCCCCCTCCAAATGTCCCTGGCCTAAGCATGCTGAATGGTACTTTAGCTCAGAGCCCAATGATAGCAACAGTCATAATCCTGCCCTTGTTATCAACTAGCCTAGAGAGGGTGGCATGGTGGGCGCATCAGGTTTCCACTCAATATTGGTTTCTTAAGCCTGGATTAAAAGCCGTGCTGCTGCCCGTTTTGTGTTGGACACTAGCAATCTGAATACAGTTTGCCTAAAGTTGATCCCATCCCTTTTGTCTGGGACTGTAGGTCCCAAAGTGTTCTTCATCCTGGAACAAATCTAAACTACTCCATCTTACACCCATTGTCTTATCCGTTACCTGAAATTGGAATAGCTAGCATTTCAAGGAAAGCTCCCTTGTCATTCTGGGCTTTCAGTCTCTTACCTAGTAGCCTAAAGTCAACCTCCAGGACTACACAGCTTCACCATGCATTACTGGGACTGACATGTGCCATGACTGCTGACTCCATCCCAGAACTATCTTGACAAACTGTTTACAGACCCAAAAACACAATCGTTTGACTTCCTTGGCCTCTGCACTCAGTATCCAAACTTGCATATGGTTAAGAATTGACTTGTTTGCTTTGGTTTTCTGTTATGCAAAATGAGAATAACAGTGCAAAACTAATTGATCAATATTATTTTATTTAGTTATTTTAAAATGTTTATATATTGTCATAAGTGCTATCCTGTAAAATGCTTATAATGATAATTATATACCTCTCAACATTAAACAGTTAGAGAATATGGGTTGCTGTGGAACAAAAAATATTGTTATTATTATTTGTAACAAATAATGCATATTATTCAGGCTCTGGATCTGGTTCATCCAATTTATAAACAAAGTGTACTTGAATATGTTTGCAGGTTACAGAAACAGTTCCTTCTGCCTGATTTAATTTTTTCCAGGGAAGTGGCATGAATTCCTTGTATTATGAAGTGAATGCTTCAGGCTTCTGTTTTGGTGCATAGATAAAGCTCATGACTTCAGTTCCTATGAGATGCAAATGTGGATGTTTTTTTCAGCATTGCATTGAATGGAGACCCTCTTAAACTACCTTATATTTGAGATTAATTGTTGAATTTGACCCCTCTTCATGTTCTGAACTTGACTTTGAGTCACATTGTAGAAATGCTGGTTTGAAACTTTTGCCCAGTTCAGAGTTTCATTGATCCTTCATTTGAATGCCAACTGTTTATTCTTGAAACAGGAATGTAATTTTTCCCCACAAAACTCACTTGGGAGTATGTGTTAGGACAGTCTATATAGCCCATTGGGGAAATATTTTCTCCTCTTGTTTATTTTTCTGAACTCATATTACCATATTTTTCCATGTATAAAACAACACTTTTTCCTTAAATAATTTGAGAAAAAAATGAGGGTTGTTTTATACATGGAAGGCAGCTCTTTACCGCTGCCTTTTATGAATGTGCTGGGCTTAGCAAAAAGGAAGGGGAGTTGTTGTTCTCTTCTTTTTTTGCTAAGCTCCATGCCTTCTGAAAAGAAAAGGAAAAGCGGCAGTCACTTTGACAGCCGCTTGCCTTGCCTTTTGTCAAGGCATGGGGCTTAGCAAAAAGGAGCCCTTTGATCCCTGCTTTTTCTAATTTGAGGTTAGAAAAGGGGTGGGGGTCGTCTTATACATTGAGTCATCTTATAAATGGAAAAATAGGGTACATGAATCTGACACTTGCAAATATTGTGTGTTGCCCTGCAGATGAATTTAAAGGACATTCCTTACTACAAGCAGCAAGAGAAGCTGACTTAGCCAAAGTAAAGAAGACACTTGCCTTGGAGGTCATTAATTTCAAGCAACCACAGTCCCATGAGACAGCGCTGGTGAGATTATGGAGTCACTCTGCTTGCTTTAGGCAGTAGTTAGACTTAGTGTATATAATTTGTGGCTAAAGTTATCTACAGTTAGACTGCCATCTTCAAGGCAAATATAGCTCAGCCATCGCCAAACATGATGCTAGGCTTGCTGCTGACTTAATGCTGATCTATGGGGTAACCTGTAGCAAATGCTTCTTTCTGTATTTTCCCACTTTGAATTTGGATAAGAGAACTTTTTTCCTAGAAAGAAGTACAGTTGCTAAATACACCATGTTTCTTGTAACTGTTTCATCCACTATCAGTGTTGGCTAGAATAGATGATGTCTGCTTGTTTGTTGGGAAAGGGAGATGATAAAAGACTAGTTCAAACATGGATGTTGCTTCTTCATCTGGCATCAGTTTGAGATAGTTTTGAAGAGTTATGCTGTCTTTCATCAGCCTTTGTCCTTGCATTTGTAGATTACCACTTTTACTATAATAGATTATTATGCATCACTAGAATAAATGCTAACCAGGATTAATTTCATCCAAGGTTTGAAACATTTTACAATGCTGCCTTAAAGAGACAGACCATGGAGCTACCGTTGCCAGGTGTAAATGAGCGCTGTTGCCCACTCTGGCTTACCGGTTTGTTCTAGCCAGGGACTGGACAGATAATAGAAGGATTGGTTGAGCTGCGGATAATAATTTACCTCCTTTGTGAGTTCTTTCACTCCAAATTCTGGTTATCAGAATGGAGAGAAGCATGTGGGCTGAGTGGAGAAAAGAGAGAAATTCCTTTCACCTGAATGCAGAGAACTGTGCCCATAACAAGAGATTTGCTTCCTGATCCACAACAGCAGTTGCTTCTGTTCAAGAGGAAAGCTGTGGTTCAGGTTTAAATATGTTGTGTTCCTTTGTTCCGGTAAAAAGAGCTTGGACATGCTATTCTTGTGCTCCCCCCCATTTGATCATGTTTCCTCTTGAGATTCCTAACAGAGACCTGCATGCAAATAAGCAAATTATTTATTGCATCATCTTAAATCTGTACAGTTAATTGCAGCCTTCTCAGTTTATATTTCAAATATTTTCTTCCATTTTCTGCTTAGGCTTAATTTTTCCTAGCTTGTTGTTTCTTTTACAGCACTGTGCCGTGGCTTCTCTTCACCCCAAACGGAAACAAGTCACCGAGTTGTTGCTTCGGAAAGGTGCCAACGTTAATGAGAAAAACAAAGAGTATGTTCATTCTTGAAAATGAGATTCGTACTTCATTAGAAGGACTCTGTGACAGCTGTTAACCTCTTTCTGCATCTTTTCCATTTTATATTTAGTTTCATGACTCCTTTGCATATTGCTGCGGAACGAGCGCACAACGATGTTATGGAAGTTCTTCATAAACATGGAGCAAAGGTAAATACCTTAATAATGCTCCCAAAAATGGTGTTGTGTCATACCTGTGGCAGGAACATTGTGCTTTCTCTGCCATTTGGTTCTTTTAGTAAAGTGCCTGTTTTTATCACACCTGTGTTGCCACCTCAGCACTGAATCATTCTAAAATGACAGGGCAACATTATGGCTGAAGTCCTGTTGCTTAGCATAGTAAGTTGCACTAGAGTAGGCCCATTTGAATGTGGAATTTATGGAGGATTTTATTCATCAAATCCCCAGTGATTCAGTGGACCTGCTGTAGTGGAACGTAAAATGCTAAGCAACAGGTTTCCGGCCTATGTCCATATTTCAAAGGAATTGTTCCAGCATTTACCACAATATTGTATAACTGCATCAACGCCATAATTTATGTGTATTTTATGCCTAATTTACCCACCTTTCTGACTCGTTTTTCATGTATTTCTTTTAGAAAGCAGAAGTAATACAATTAAAATGCTAAGTAAAATTGCAAAGCCAGGATTGTAACATTCTTGGCTTCATATGATGTTGCTGTTGTTTTTTTGAAATATATTACAATATTTTACAAAGCTTTGTAGTAAAATCCCAATACTGAGGCTCTATCATTAGCTGTCTATATATATTTTAAATGGTCTAAAATTACTGAATACATTTTTATTTATTCTACTAGACACTTGGAATTACAAACTGTTTTTATTCTAGATTATGTTATCTATGGTAAGCTGGTCACCTCCATTGGTGTAAACTTCAGAAAGAACTAGGTTGTAACCTGACTTGTTAAATATTATTTCATTCAATAATTGAGATTAGAATAATGCAAATGCCTCCTCTTTTACTGAATATAGATTATAAAATCAGCCTTTTCCAACTCATATTCCAGATGTTTTGGACTGTAGTTCCCATTTGCCCTGATCAGCACGGTTGGTGGTCAGAGATCATGGGAATTTTAGTTCCATATATCTGTAGGGCATCTTGTTTTGTTATCAGCTCTATCATGTAACTCACTGTTGTAAGTGTTTCACTATGAAATGAAGAATTTGAGGTAGTTTTGTGGTAGGAGAATAAGCCCAGCTTATAACTGTAGCAATTCCTGTGGCTTGCATTGTTCAGTGGAGCATCCAGCTCCTCGGTGTAAGATATCAAAATTTTTTATATAGCAAGTTTTGCAGAGAAAGAGAGCAAACACAGTTCAGCAATGCTCAACATGTTTGCAGTTTGCATCCAAATTATATAAAGACAGTAAAACATATCTTTATTACATCTTGTTAGAGATGGAGCTTACATCAACAGTTCCTTAATTATATGTAAGACAGGTGCATTACAATTTCGGAGTCTGTTATATCACTGCTGTTTTCCAGATCTGTGGGTCTGACTTTTTTCCAACCAGATTTTATAGGATCATAAAATATATTGGTGTATCAAATCATGTCTGTAGCGTGTGCTGTTTTAAAATTGAGAGCCAGCTGTTAATCTTTTTCTGTTTTTTTTTCCTGTGGAGAAGCATTTTGGAAGAACCTTTGCACTCAGTTAAATTGTGAAATCATTGCATAATTATTCATTCAAGCTGTTAATTAAAGCAAGTTTTCTAGATCACCTGATAAGATATCTAGACTTCAGAAGCAGAGACCTTCCTTATCAGCTGCCTGCTTTTGAAAAGAAAGCTGATACTCTAAATATTTAAAATAGCCATAGTTTAGTGCTTCCTCATAATCCCTTCTTCTGTAACCAGTCTGAAAGATTGCACTAAAGTACATGATCAAAATAGCTTCAAAATGGAATCCATTTTGTCTACCCCAGTGGTTCCCAGCCTTGGTTAACCCAGATGTTCTTTGACTACAGTTCCCAGAATCCTTCACTACCAGCTGTGCTGGCTGGGGGTTCTGAGAATTGCAGTCCATGAACACCTGGGTGGTTGGGAACCACTGTCTGCTCCAATGGGGCAGATTCAGTCTGAAAGGTTTTTGGTTTATGTTTTAGTGTATTTCTCAGAGCTCCTTGGTCACAGAATAGAAGTTTACTTAGAAATATGCTGTAAAATCTATTATTTGAAAACAGATCCAGTTGTTTTCAGTAGAACTTGATTTTAGACAGTGAGAACAGTACTGCACCCTGAGATTTGCACATGTTTTAGATACATAGGTGGCCAGAGTCAGGAGTCGTCGTCCCCCCCCATTTTTTTTTTTTTTTTTTGGTGATGAGATGCACTCATCACAATATATATATTCCCAGCATGGAGATGGCAGCATCTTGCACTCATGGAAAGTAGGAGAAAGTAAAAGCTGTTGGGAGTTTGTCAAAGGGCAGGTCTTTTGATGTTGAAGTCTGCCTAGCGGAACCAGGGGGTCTGTAATTTTGCAAAATAAGAAAACTTCTCAGTCTGCAGAGTAGTTCTGAAATGCATCACATGATAGTGCATGAAAAATGCCTTTCTTCCATATAAAGCTATAACTGCCCAGACATGCCTGAAACTTCCTGAGTTCGCTTTCCCACCAATTTCTTTTTCTTTTTTGTAGTTTTTTCTCCGCATCCATCCGAAAGGTCATAAGCTCATAGCTTTTTTTCATTTGTTAAAGTACATTTAGTTTACTCCCCCCCCCGAATGTTTATTTGCTATCCAGTCAGAACCAATTTATAGCAATTCTAATAGGTCTCTCAAGCTAAATGAAATATTTAAGCGGGAATTCGAACCCAGGTTTCCTGAGTCCTAATCTGCCATTCTACCCACTACAACACATTTGATTTATTGTGAACTAAATAATTCCTATAACTGTTTTTTTTCCTTTATAACAATTTTATTACATCACATACTTCATCTGAAATTAGTGTGTTTTCAGGGCAATAAGGAGAAGAAACTAATTGATCCTGCATTATCTTGAAGTGTTCACATTACATCACACTTGGAGGGGTAGTGAAATTAGTGTGCTGTACAATTTCAGTCGGTTCCTTCCACACAGAGTTTCTGAAGCAAAGGAGCTTTTCAGTGGAAAGCAGTGATGAATATTCCTTGTTACTAAATATGTGCTCACGTGTTTTTTCCTATCAGATGAATGCACTAGACACACTTGGACAAACAGCTTTGCACAGGGCGGCTTTGGGAGGACACCTGCAGACTTGTCGGCTCTTGCTCAATTACGGCTCTGACCCCTCCATAATTTCCCTGCAAGGTTTCACGGCAGCACAGATGGGCAATGAAGCAGTGCAGCAAATATTGAATGGTAGGCATTCTGTTGCTAGATAAAAAGAGAGAATGTTTTTTAATTAACTCTTTTTAATTAAATGATCATTTGCCGTTCATTCTAAAGGGACTTCCATAGTAGCAAAAGAAAAGAATAATAAAAAAGAAGCCTAAAATAAATTGCAAACAGTGGGAGAGTATAAAATAAAACTACAACAACTGCAACCCAGAGATAAATAAAAGGACTAAGAAAGACTAGGGAAATAAGTCTTCACCTTGTACCAAAAATTTAAATACAATCAAAGCTAACATCAGGCTATTGTCTGTCCCAGAGGCATTCCCATTGCAAACAGTCTATCGCCATCTTTCACTTATAGTAGAAGGCAGGAGAGCCTGAAGCAGGCCTTTGAAGGAAGATGTCAACATCTATTGGGTTCAAGTGAGGAGAGGGTATCCTTGATGTATTCTGGCTCCAAACTACTTACATATTTATTTATTCAAAATATTTTACCCTGCTTTTCACCTTAAAATGACCTGACAACTTTGAAGGTTAAAACCTAGCTCTTTGAATTGTGTCCAGCAATAGGACAAGAACTAACATGATAGTGGCCAATCTCTCTCTCCCTCTCCCTGACATGTAATAGCTTGTCTAAGATGATCTAGTGTAATATTTGAACAAGTAACATTTCTGATAAATAGGTTATTCACTCACTATGTCACACCTCCAGTAGGGGCATACACATTCATTTCCTGTGGCGGAATATTTACTTTTTAATATATATTTTTTTGCCGTAAGTGTTTACAAGCTGTATCTCTGAATCCATGGTGCTTATAAATTTCTTGTCTCTCATGTAGAGAGCACTCCTGTACACACATCTGATGTGGATTATAGACTGTTGGAAGCCTCTAAAGCAGGAGACTTGGAAACTGTGAAGGTAGGTTGGAACAAACCACTTAGCTTGTGCATTATATCTTCTTGTAATTGTCTCTGTTATCTGCTGAAAGAGATAAAAAAGCATTTCACAATAACCAAAATTAAATGTATGTGCTATGCAGTGAGTCCAGTTTGGGTAAATTTTGTCATATAGCTGTGATGCGCTGGTTAAAACTAAACTGGTTAGAACTAAACCATGACTGGTTAGAACTGAACTGATCTTAACTGTTCTTGAAGTGTGGATAGCTTAGTGAATTAGATATCTGGCTGCAGTTGCCAGAGATTGGGAGTTCACTTCCCCAGGGTCCTAGGAGAAGAACCAGCAGGTCTACTTTTGGGAAAGCTGCATAGTCCCAGGAGGACCCCAGAAGAAGGAAATGGTAACCACTTCTAAGTACCCTATATCTAGAAAACCCTGAAAAGGGTCATAAGTCAGAACTTTGTACAGTATAGTTGTCTTAGCAACCTGGCATGGAATTCCTCACTTTCTGTTTTGCTGTGAGAGTGTTACGTTGTCCCAGGAGAAGATGGAAAAAACTACCCTACCAGTTCTTCTCAAGCTACTTCATGAGCTGGTGACATTAGTTTCCTGGCTTTGACTTCAAACCCTTATGTTTTTGTACAATATTTGAGTCGTGTCGCTATTCACTGTTAACAAGGGTCTAAGCGATCCCAGTGTTCTGGTAGTGAAAATAGTCTATAGGAGCAGAACAGTGTAACCTGTTGTACAGCTGGCATACTGTCTCTTGGAACAAGCCAACAGATAAAAACATTGCCCTTAAGTGTTGAATGAGCATTAAATTTAGGCAAGAGTCCTTTGTTTTTACTCTTTAACCTTGAATATAATTATTGTATTGTCTCAGTTGTGCTTGTGCACATATTGTTATTGAGATCACTGAGCTGCAATTTGCAAATACTTCTCATTTGTAACTCTGAAAATATGAATATTAGAAATTGTGAATCATTGTGAAAAACTGAATGTAGATATTGACATATGGATAAATTCAACATCGGTTCTCACTGCTGCATCATGTCAGTTTGAATTCATGTTAGTTAGAAATCATTGGAATTGGTTATTATTAAAAAAAGATTTATGTGGTGTATTAAACTACTGCTTTTTATTGTGGTATAACCTATGCCTCAGATACAGTTACATTTACTTCTAATTGCTACAGGAATCTTTATTGTATTTGTTAAAAGAGATGAGTACAATTTTTCTCTGGAATTTGTTATGTTGTATTTATGCAAATATGTTGGTACTGATTGTTTTTAGTTACAGATGTTTTAATTCCTGAGAATGTGTGAGTTGTATTCTATTATTCTAGTAAAGTAATACTTTACCTCTCTTTTCAGAAACAATTTTAAGAGGGAATGCCTATAGACAAGCTCAGTCAACTAAATAGTTTAGAAAGTAGGGTTAAAGCTTGGGCCCACATCATTTTGCATCTTTTCACTGCTGGCAAATGTGTCATAGAAATTTAGAATATTTACCTATATACATTATTTGTGGTTCAACCTTTTTTGAATTCTGTATTTTATTCTATTTTCTTTCTTTTCTTTTTTTAAAAGTTCAACTAGTTATGGAACAGATGCTTTGAGAAATACCACAACCACTTGTTCTACATTAGTTACACATAGGGAGTTAAGGCACAGAATACTGACCTAAATCATTATGCAGTACAATCACTTTGTAGTTCAAAATTTAAATAAGCAGTTCAAGAATTTATTTTTGAAAAGCAAGGCATAGAGAAAGGCATCAAGACTAAAAATAATGTTGACTATTGTGCAGCATTATCCTTTCTCATTATGAGTAGGAATTGACTCCAGGAAAACAAGATTGTTCTTCTTTGTGGCCTCTGTGGATGCACACAAATGGGTTTGACTGCACCTGCGCAGGACTCCTCGGAATATGAGCTTAAAAACATGTGACTAGTAGGACATTCCCCTGTGACATGATGCTCCGCTTGCCCGTAATACCTCAGTTCCTTTTTGCTGCTGCTGAGATTGGACTCTTTCACAATGTCTAGAACTGTTTTTAATTGCTCTCATATCTTACAGTTTTTGATTCTGGTCTGGTTTACTGGCTACTGTTTGATACTGATTTGTTATGTATGCGTTTTTCATTTTTGTCCACAGCAACTTTGCAGTCCCCAGAATGTGAATTGCAGAGATTTGGAAGGGCGTCACTCAACTCCATTGCACTTTGCTGCAGGTTATAACCGAGTATCTGTAGTGGAATACTTGCTTCACCACGGAGCTGATGTGCATGCAAAGGATAAGGGGTACTGAAATGTTCAATGTATTGTTTTCTGTGTGGCTGGCATAGCTTCTTTTTTTCCAGTCCTCTTTGTTTCTGTGCTTTCTAATACTTTATTTATCAGTTCTGTCACTATAATCCAGATAACTTCTTCATGTGCTTTTTAAAAAGCCACTGAGACAGATTGCAGATTAAATCAGGTGCTACCCACTGTTGCCAGATAGTGGCCTGACATTTTTGGACCAAGATTTCTGCCTGTGCATCTCATGGGGAAAATACTTGGCTGTCACCAGTGTAGTTTCTGTTAAGACCTGAATTCTCAAATTTCTCCATACCTGTGAAAGAGCAAAAGGAATTAAATATGTTCCTGCCATATGCCTCAACACAGATTCATGGTTAAAGTCAAGGATTATGGATGCTTCAGCAGTCTGAAGCGCTGCTATTGCCCTTCCCTGCAAATTGTGCAAGCAGCTCAGTATCATAAAGGAACTGTAGTGAAAGCCACTGCAAAGAATATAGGATTGCATTCAACCTTTCAGGCAGAGATGGTCCGCTACATCCCATGACCAGTCACTATCAGTATCCATCTGAAATGTGCAGAAGAAAGTTGTCAGGGGTTGCACTTCAGCCCTCATGCTGTCAGCTTTCTTTAAAAGAACAGGTGAGGGGCAGGTCAGTTAATCAGAATGAAGGTTAAGATTACTTCTGTTGTATAGCCACTGCTTTTGAAAAGACCAGGACTGTTCAATCGTGCAAAGAAACATTGCCTGATTCTTCCACATGTTGACTGAGCAGCTCCTCCTTGGCTTTAATTAGCCAGGAGGACCAGGGATCCAGTGCTTTTAGGTTTACACTTTTGTCTCAGAGCATTACAGGGAGGGAAATCCGAGCACAATTCAGTGAGAGGGTACTCAGGATACTTTTGGCTTGAATTTCATCCTTGATCTTAGTACATAACACAACTTTCCCCTGCATGAAGCCCTTCAGACATTTGAGACTACTTTTCTTGTTAGCTCCAGCACTCACTGCTTGGCGTCTGGAAATAAATGGGACTGTGGTTTTGATTTTCCCATTTTCTGTACACAGGAGCATTATAATCCCCTTCTGCAGGGAAAGCTAATCATGTCACATTGCCCTTTAAATACCCCTGAATGGCTTGGATTTGGACTTAATAATTCATTTACTCACCTATGCAGCTCCTCTAACCAACAGTTGGACAACATTCTAAGCAGAAAAAGAAAACCAACTTTAAGTATCATCACTACCATTCCCATTTCTATAAACTACTTCTGACAAATGGATACTGTTTCTACTTTGATCTTCTTTAGAGCACTCATAAGAATATGGTACTTTGATATATGTAGGTTTTGATGCATTGAGTCCTACCAGTTGTTAGACAGTTAATATTCATATTTGCAAAGGAAAAATGCTGATTATTTTGAGGGATAACTGCGATTTTTAGATCCTGACAGGTGTATTATTAACATATTTTCTATTTAATTAGTGGCTTAGTACCCCTGCATAACGCCTGCTCATATGGACACTATGAAGTGGCAGAGTTACTCGTGAGACATGGAGCTTCAGTCAATGTTGCAGATCTGTGGAAGTTTACTCCATTGCATGAAGCAGCAGCAAAGGGAAAATATGAAATCTGCAAGCTCCTTCTAAAAGTATGTAGCATGCAACTTTTTTGTAGAGTTTGTTAAACCATATTTGCTTAGTTGGATCTGTGGTAGTGTGTGACAATCTTTTGGAATCCTTTTGAGTAAGGTTAATGTTGTAGTTAAAAACAAATCATAATAAAATATATTTGTTTATAGAGATAGCACTGCACTTATTTTAAGATTGAAAGTATTAAGGCATTTCTGGTGTTTTTTGGTTTTGTTCTGGGCTTAAACTTATCTGCTTTGCACATTTGACAAACAAAAAAAAAACATTGTGTCAGAATTTCTTCCCAGAGACTAGAGAACATTGAAAAAATTCTTTTGGCATCTTACTTATTTTGTTCTGTCCCATTTGTATTCAAATGAGCATGTGCAGATTTTGAGCATTGTTTTTCGTGATCTCTGTTCTACACAAAATGGTCTAAAACAATGAAGTTACCAATCTCTGAGACATGACTGAGGATACAAAAACCTGAGAGGAGCTACCTGAATCCTGTCCATTTTGTTCTGTTCTGAAACCTTTAATGGCATTTAATGTCCATTTTGTTTACAGGGAAAAGGAGCTGTACTTAGCACATTTTCTGCACCAAATAGTATGTTGTTCACAGGAATGTAAGATGCCCAGAACATTGCTTAATCTAGCCCAGCATTTGCATTCAAACAGTAGCCACCCAGATGTTTCTGGCAACCCAATGAAAAGGGCACAGACTCAGTCCTTCCCTGTTCTGTTCTCCAGCATGGACAGAAGTATTGTCACACACCCCCCCACCTTGACATTCATTTGGTTTTCCTGGATTGGAAACCATGTGTACCAGACCTAGGTATTGCTCCAGCTCCTTTAGCATCTGTAAGAGCAGAATCAGAAGCTCTTTACAAGCCTCAGCTGTTTGGGAGCGATCTTTGCTGAAAGAATTGGCTTATTGGGATAGAGATTTTCCCCTTCACCAAATTACAGAGAGAATTCCTTATGATATGAAACTTTGGCAGCATCCAGCTGGATTTCTTACAGCTATGAAGGAAAGGCTGGTTTGTTTCTCTGAAAATGACAGCACCTGTAATCCGAATTATAGCTTCCATGGAGTAATCTCTTCTGCTGGCTTCTCACCAGTTGTCATGGTAGCAGAATTCCTTCTTTGATGAGCAACTGTAGCCACAAGTTAATGTGCTTTTCTGAAAAAGAAATTCCTCAGGAGGAAAACATGGTAATTATATATGGGGTTTTTTGAGGCATATTTAATAATCATTTTAAAGAAGCAACAATCAAAATTAATTAGAAGAACCTTCCTTCTGTTTCCATTTCTTTGTTTTTTTAGAATTAAATATGGAACAAAAGATTTGATTTGAAATATTCATCTTAATCTAACAAGGGGGAAATGCCAGCATGCAGTTGATGCCAGTGTCTGAGCATATAACACAATGCTAATTCCATCAACACTGAATTGAATGTTATATTTGATGTGAAGGTTGATGCATGTCATTATATCAGGCCACTTAACCCATGTGGTAAGGCTGAATGTAGACCTGGAGCACGGCCAGTTCACTGTGAAGCTGTTGAGCTGTTTAATCATGCTAGAAGATGGGAAATAATTGAGTGAATTAAAGAGTAGAAAGCAGAGTTGGTTCTTCGCAAGAAAGACATTTTAGTCAACAGGGATCTATTTGTTCAAAATACTAGATATAAAGGAGATTTTCTTAGCTTATGTGTATTAAAAGATAAGGAAGCAAAGGCTCAGGCCTTCCAACAAACAATATTTTGATGATCAAGATAGTATGTTTGTTTGAAAGAAGAAATATTTAGGAAGGAAGATCAATAGTAGTAAACTTGAAACTTAATACATTCTTGTGAAAGAGAGTGATTTTCTCAGTAATGAATTGTTAGTTGGAGATTTCCCAGGCTCTTGAGTTTCAGTGTACAGTGGGGTCTTGACTTGAGAACTTAATCCGTATTGGAAGGCAGTTCTCAAGTCAAAAAGTCTGTAAGTCAAGTCTCCATTGACCTACAATGCATTGAAAACCGATTAATCCCGTAACAGGCTGTTTCTGTTCCATTTTGGTTTTTTTCTGGTCTGTAAGTCAATTCTCAGGCTGCAAGTCAAACCTAAATTTTGCAGCCAGAGAAGTCTGTAACTCAAAAAGTCTGTAAGTCAAGCCGTCTGTAAGTCAAGGGTTCACTGTACAGTGGTGCCTTGCTAGACGATGATAATCCGTTCCACTGAAATCGCTGTTTAGCGAAATCATTGTCTAGCGAAAAGCATTTCCCCACTGGAATGCATTGAAATCTGTTTAATGCATTCCAATGGGGAAGAATTGTCGTCGTCTAGCAAAGATTGGCCATAGGAAAGCCGCTTTGCAAACCGCTGATCAGCTGTTTAAATAGCTATCTTGCGAAGCTTAGGTCCCGAAAACACCTGTTTGCGAGTGCGGAGGGAGCTGTCAAAATGTCTTCTAGCGAAAATCGGTATGCGAAGCAGGGACCAAACATTGTCCAGCGAAATTCCCCCATAGGAATCACTGTTTTGCAAATCACTATAGCAATCGCAAAAAGCCAATGTCTAGTGAAAAAACTGTCATGCGGGGTATCTGTCTAGCGAGGCATCACTGTAGGCATAGCAAGACATTATGTTGCAACACCATGTGATAATATTGCGTTTAAGAAGTGAGTGCTTAAAAAGAAAATATTGGATATAAAGAAATACCAGAGTATCTTTTTATCCTAAATGTATGGGGCAGGTTTTAATAAGTTCATCCACATGTCTTCAGTGTTGTATGCGTACAATACAATTCATTTTATTTCTGTTACAGGCCATATATTCTTCCCTTTGGAGTTTGTCCAGGTTGTAATGGACAACTGTGCTTAATAGCTTTTTGCTGTGAGCCTGGTAATCTGTGAAGCAGGCTGAGTGAAGTGGGCCTGTTTTGTTTTTCAGAGTTGCTACTTGTTTTGTTCTCAGTCCTTAGGCAGAGTCCTTAGTGCACCTGTCATGGAATAATGGAGTTGGAAGGGGTGTTTAAGGCCATTGAGTCCAACCTCTTGCTCAGTTCAGGAATCCAAGTCAAAGTGTGTCTGACAGATGGTTATCTAATTTTTTTCCCCTGAGTTCTGTGCCCTAGATGTATTATAGCTCATGCTTTCAAACATGGGTGTGATTTTCAGTAACATCCCTACCTTGGAGTGGGAAGGCCATGGAATCTGTTTCAGTCCAAGTACTGTTGTATAACTGGATTCTGTTACTGCTTCACTTGCCCTCCCTGTCTAAATCTAGATTTTAAGCTTTGGTTCATTGTCTGGAGAACACAACACACAGTGGTATTCTATGAATATTAAAGTATAAATAATTGGGGATGTCTGCATTTCATTACTCTTAGTAAACTGTGGAAATTGTTGCTTTGTAGCATGGAGCGGATCCAACAAAAAAGAATCGAGATGGCAACACACCTCTAGACTTGGTGAAAGAGGGAGACACAGATATACAGGACCTTCTGCGAGGTGATGCTGCCCTTCTGGATGCTGCCAAAAAGGGCTGCCTGGCGCGAGTTCAGAAGTTATGTTCTCCAGAAAACATCAATTGCCGAGATACTCAGGGACGAAACTCCACTCCACTCCATCTTGCTGGTGAGTGAGCTGTCACACAGTAACATGATGAGGCATTTATATAACCATAAAATAAAAGTATGAGGAAATGGGAGATTTTGAAAAATACTATGATTTTTCTGAATCATTAAGTTTTCCGTTGCTGCGTTTTCTTCATACAGCCGGGTACAATAATTTGGAAGTAGCTGAATATCTTCTAGAGCATGGTGCTGATGTCAATGCTCAGGACAAAGGAGGATTAATCCCACTACATAATGCAGCATCCTATGGGGTAAGCATCGTATCCTGACTTTCTGTAGATTCGTTAGTGCAACTTAGTATGAAATAATAGGAAGGAAGGAAGGAAGGAAGGAAGGAAGGAAGGAAGGAAGGAAGGAAGGAAGGGAAAAGGGAAAAGGGAAAAGGGAAAAGGGAAAAGGGAAAAGGGAAAAGGGAAAAGGGAAAAGGGAAAAGGGAAAAGGGAAAAGGGAAAAGGGAAAAGGGAAAAGGGAAAAGGGAAGGACATCCACAAAACAAGTTAAAAACAGCAAAAAAAACAAAAACAAGACAAAACATTAGCAGCCTAAAATCTGTAGAGATTTGCCAAGGTACAAGTATGGTGTATTGGCCATTGTTAATTACTACAGTGATTAGAAGTTACAATTGGTCAAATGGAAAACAGAATACTTTTTGCCAAGTGTATCCAACAGAAATAGTGTAAATAAACTGTCCGTCAATTTTTACCTATTCACTGAAGGCAGATAACCATTTGGTAAACAGGTGATAAAGAATTTAATACACAGCAATGCCTAATCAGAAATTAAGAGAGCAGTGGGATTCTTCTCATTACTTGGTAGATGAAATAGATGTTTAGTTTTCAGTGGGCGCATGCTAAGCATTTCACAGATTACCATTTATAGGACAGCCACCTATGTTCCCCCATCGATTCTGAGAGGTTCCTACCTTTTTCCATATCGTTTCCTAATTATAGTCACCTTTTTCATTTTCTACAGTTGTGTGCATTCACACACTTTAGGGGAGCTCTAGATAACAGAACTGCTGGATTATCACAGCTTGAAGTAACAATGCATACTGGGTAGTCCATAAAGGCTGACTTGGTCTTGTCCATTGCATGTCTGTGTGCACACCTGTGTAAAATATGGATACATATTCTCAGTCCGTTAATCCATTTCCAGCATCGAAGACATCCTATGCTGGAGTTCTAAATGCACAATGAACCATTCAAAAGTTTGAATTCTTGGTCCTTTTTCATTAAAAATGTTGCTACTCTACTCTTCCCCCCCCCCACCTTCTCCCCACCCACCCCCACCCCAGCACGTAGATATAGCAGCTTTGCTGATCAAATACAATACCTGTGTCAATGCAACGGATAAATGGGCATTTACACCATTGCATGAAGCAGCACAAAAAGGAAGGACGCAGCTGTGTGCTCTACTTTTGGCTCACGGAGCAGATCCAACAATGAAGAACCAAGAAGGCCAAACACCTTTGGATCTGGCTACAGTAAGTTCCTTTTGAAAAGGATGGATAGACTTCAGTCCACTAACTTACTGACTAGTGTGATTTGCCATTTATTGTCTCATCCTTTCTCTAAGGGCTTCACCGTCTGGCAGATGTAGGATTAGCACAATTTAATCTTCTTAGGGCTGGTTAGGCTGAGTGTGTGTGAATCATTTAGTACTGAACTGTGTACCTAAAGCCTAAACGGGTTTGAGTCTGGATTTCTCCTGTTTAAATTCTGCAGTAGATTAATTGCACCATGTTGGCAGCCAGACCAGAATTCTCTTTTTTTGGCAGGCTGGTCTAAAACTATATTACTAGTTGTTCAAAATACAAATGTATTTCAGGCCTCTTGGGGTAAGTTCCAATAAATGCAACCATATTCAGTTTCAAAGGCTGGTGACCCCAGGTTTTTGCAAGTGTGTGCCTTTTAAAAGAATAGGAGTGTTCCTAAAATTAGACTCCAGATTATCTATTTAAGAGGTACCTTCAAGAAACAATTGATTACTAATTTTGATATATATATATTTAACATTATCTTCTCAACATTCTTGCCTTCAGGCTGATGATATCCGGGCTCTGCTAATTGATGCGATGCCTCCAGAGGCCTTGCCAACCTGCTTTAAACCTCAAGCTACTGTAGTGAGTGCCTCTATCATTTCGCCAGCATCAACTCCATCCTGTCTGTCTGCTGCCAGCAGTATAGACAACCTTGCTGGACCTTTAGCAGAAATTGCTGTGGGAGGTGCGTCAAATGCTGGAGATGGAGCAGCAGGAGCAGAGAGGAAAGAAGAAGGTAAGCATGCTAATAGTTTGAAGATCCTAAGTCTGTAACCCTAGAAACATTTATGAAGGAGGAAGTCCCAATGCAACAGTTGCCATCTTGTGCCCTTCCCCTGAAATGTGCAGCTCCCATGATCTCCAGCCAGCACAGCCAAAGACAAAAGATCATGGGATTTGCAGGCCACCAATATTGGGAGGGCCACATATTGCCCACTCTTGCTCTGGCGTATAGCAAGACTAACCTCTGAGGAAACATGTATGTGATTACACTGTGATAGCTGTCACATTGTACAGGTGTGTCTGACCATGTTCTTTAAGGCAGTGGTCCCCCACCGTTTTAGCCCCGCGGACCGGTTGGGGAAGGCGGGGCACCCCCCCTGCACTCGTGCGCATGCGCGAAGGAGCGGGGGCACTCATGCAGCCGCACACATGCTTGTGCACATGCAGAAAGGGTGGCAGAGCACTCAGGGGGCACTCGTCTGCATGCACGAAGGAGTTGGGGAGTGCTCATGTGGACGCAGGTGCAAATGGGCTGCGTGGAGGAGAGTGTGTGCGGTGGTGGGAGAGAGGTCTTTCTGTGGCCTTAGCCAGACCAGGCCGCGGACTGGGTGTTGGAGACCTCTCCTTTAAGCCATTGTCAAAGTATAAAGTTCATATTACCTGAAAAAGCCTTTGCAGTAATCTCTCCTGATATTACCTTCACACGTAGTTGTTTGAGGAGTTTAAAGGCATGTAAAGTACATCCATCAGAGTTCCTGAGCATTTGTCCTGAATCACTGGAAGCCTTTATGCAAAGGGACACACCCACACCCTGTATATCTTTCTCTGCATCTCCTTCTAGCACTGTGGCCCACTTTGACTTAGAAATTCCCGTTGATTTCATTGGGTGTGCTTTAGTTGTGGCTAATGGATGGATGTCTAGTGCAGTTTTAAAATGAAATCTCATGAAGCAGGGTTATTTTTGCTTGTGGGGTAAAGTAGATAACAGAAGGTGCTATAGTTAGTTATGGATTGAAATTAAAAGGTTGATAGATTGTTTCCTGTGTCCTAGATGCCTTTCTTGAAGGTTATTGTGATCTGTGTTTCTTATTGTAGTTGTTGGGCTTGACATGAATATCAGCCAGTTCCTGAAAAGCCTTGGTCTCGAGCATCTTCGGGATATCTTTGAAACAGAACAGGTAAGACTGGAACATTTGTATTGCAAAAGAATAGATTTCATTCCACAGTAACATTGCACATTTTATATGTATTTCGGTCTTAATACTGGGATGTACTGTATTGGTGGAATTTGAACAGGGATAGCTGCTGATTAAGGCTGCTTTCAGAGATTTGAAGGTGCACACAAACTTGTCGGTTTTAATCAGCAGGAATTTGCTGTTAATTGTGATTTGCCACTGATCATGACATCATTACTGTTGCACATGTGGAGCTGCGCAATAGGATTTCAGCAATGCCTGCTTTTCAAGAAATAAGGTGAAGATAGCTTTAAAAGAAGATGCTTGACTCCCAGTGATTGGATTTGAGTCCCAATGTTGTTTGACAGACTTCTGCTTTGCTACTGGAAGAAGGGATGAAATAGTAATTTTTGCCAGTTCCTCTTGTTTTGTTTGTTTGTTTGTTTGTTTTAAGCCCCTTACAGTTGTTCTGGGTGATTGTGGTACCCCCTGTTCATGTTGGGAGAACATTCTTGTTCCATTAAGATACTAATATTAGGAATATTAGATCATTGCAATCTTTAAGTGATGTTTCATTAAACCCTTAGAGTATAACCTGAAAATAAGCCCTAGTAGGATTTTTCAGGATGTGCGTAATATAAGCCCTACCCCAAAAATAAGCCCCAGTTAAGTGAAAGCCCGCCCTCCACCATTGTGCAGCAACCAGAAAATGACATGACTTTATTTGAATAAACGTAGATGGTTGTACATGAAAAAAATAAAACATCCCCTGAAAATAAGCCCTACTGGTTTTTTGGAGCAAAAATTAATATAAGACCCTGCCTTATTTTCAGGGAAACATGGTAGTAGTAAGTGATATGGAAGACTTAGTAATGACCAAGGAAGGACCTTTTATTTGATGTCTCTTCCTCAGATCCAAATGGATTATTTTGGGAGGGGGGGCCTTGTGGCTATCTTGGAGTTTTCTAGGGATAGAGCCTGCAGAAGTGCTTCACCAGGCCCTCCTTTTAGTTGCACTCTGGGTTTGTGCAACTTGCCGAAGGCTACACAGATAGTAGAATACTAGTACACATGACTCCATCACTCACATGTGCTGCAGGTGATTTCAGCTGATCGCTCTCCAGGAAAGCTCAGTGGGCATTTAGAATCCTAGTCCCTAGTGTTCTAGTGTTCAATACCAACATTATGCTGGCATGAATAGTACAACATTTGTTTTGCTGAATTCAAATGGGTTGGTTTTTTTTTTAAGAGCTGACAGTTAGGATTTGGAAAGGTTCACACTTCCTTGCTCAAACAATTTCTAGAAAACTAACACATGTATCATGGCATAAGCCTCTGTGGCTTCCACACTGTTTAATGGAGCTTCTTGAGCATTGACAATTTATGCCTTTAACCTTGTTTCTCATTATTTACGTGCACATTTTTGTTCATCATGTTTCCTTACATTTTCAGATGCAGTGAAATATTAAGAGAACTTAGCAATCTTTAAACCAACATTTCAGAACTGAATTATTATCAGTGCTGATTCTGTCATTCATCTATAATCTCCAACACTAAAACATTCTTTTTTAAAATACGGTTTCTTGAAATACATAAAATTTCAAGCAGTGAAGTAATGGCATGTGCAGGATTCCTGTCCCCTGCCCCCAAGAATAGCTTTTATGGATAAGTGATTAGAAACTGAGAAGTCAGATACTGATTTGAGGCTGGGAAGTTGTCCCAGTGAAAGTGTGGTTCTTGTAATAGTAGTATGTGAGCAGTCATTGATGGAGCATTTAAGGGCAACAAATCCTGCCCAGAGGTTGTAAGGGTCTATATTTTAATAATGGGGAGACGCAGTAAAAGGGAAAGAAGGGAGATCGGCAGAATAGCAGAGGTGAATGAAACAGCACACTTAAGTCTTTCTTTATTTGTATCAGAGCATTGCACAATTTAAAATTATGGATGTATATGAAATATGGGTTAAATGAAAAACAAATTAAAATGTAAAGATTATTAGACTATTTTATACTGGAAGTGGACTACTTCAGTAGTGTTAAGTCATTTATATAATCTTGCTTACGCTGTTTATGAAAGGCTCAAATGACGTAATATAACATATATTTTGTTTTGTCTGGTCTATCCAGATCACTTTGGATGTACTAGCAGACATGGGACATGAAGAGCTGAAAGAAATTGGCATCAATGCTTATGGACATCGTCATAAGTTAATAAAAGGTGTAGAGAGACTTCTAGGTGGGCAGCAAGGTAAGTGTGTTAATGTGTCTTGCCTTAAGTCTCAAGCTTTGTGAGTAACGTATTGTAGTGTGCATGACTGTTTAAGTTCTTCAGTAAGCACAGAATTCAGTTTCCCAGCACTTTTACCTAGACGGTAAAAAGAAATAAAGCTTAGTGCTGTCCACCCCAGAAACCCTTTGGATTAAAGCAAAATGTTATGGTTGCAGCTGTACTCCCAAAAAGTGCAGGATTCTTTATTGTGGATCACTGCTTTCTTCACCCAAAATATTGGACACAGTAATACATCCTTTTGGTACTTTAATGTCCACCCCAAGTAAATACTACAGTATAATCCCATTCCCTATATAGTACATAACTGCTGGTGTGGAAGAGCTGAAATGAATCACAGGTTTTGATAGTGTCTAGTGTCAACATACACAAATAGCACACTCCTGTGCACCTTGACTGGTCCAGTGCAATCCAACTGATGTATAATAGACTAATGAAATCTTAATGTGTTGGATGGACTTAATTCTAGGTAAGTGGAGGTTTTGTGCCTCTTCAAGGAATCAGTGAAGCAAACCTCTTGTGTTTACATGGAGCAGAAGTTAAAGCAGCAGAAGGATGCATCAGTGTGCCTGTGTTTTGAGTGAGTCCTCAATGCTGCAATTATTCAATAACAAAAGAGACAACTGTCCGTCAAAATAAAGACTTGTACTTTGTTGTGTTGTATATATGTACCTGTGCAGATCTGATCACTTCAATCTGTTTCCCCTTTTCTTCAGGCACTAATCCGTACTTGACTTTTCACTGCGTCAGCCAGGGAACTATTCTTATAGACTTAGCTCCTGATGACAAAGAGTATCAATCTGTGGAAGAAGAGGTAAAAATTATGTTGAGAAACGCATTTGAGATGGAGACATGGATGTGTTGAATTTGTTTATTTCAAAATGAAGGCTGACATTTGGCACATATGTAATCCACATTGATTACTGTTTTGATAGATAGGATGACTAATAATCCAGCATACTAATCACTGGAAGGTTACTCTTTTTTGTTGTTTGAAAGAAAGAAGGAAGAGAAATAAATATTCCAACACAGAGCAAACCAAGCCGCACATAGAAACAAATGTTTTAGGCTCAAAGTTCGTTCCCCATTTTAAATAATATAATAATAATCATGTGCCATCAAGTCAGTTCTAATGACAATCCTTTTTAGGTAGCGAAAACTCAGAAATTGATTACCAGTCCCTTCTTCTGGAGACATCCTGGGACTGTGCAGCTTGCCCAAGGCCACACAGGTTGGTTCTACTTGTGAGAGGCACCGTGGGGAATCAAAATCAGCCAAATACCTAAATGGAGCTATCCAGCTATCTCTTATATGCTTAACTTCACCCTTTAATTAGTGGCAGATGCCACTGGCAGATAGGAACACATCTGTACTTCTAAATGGAACACCCATGATGCTTATATATAGTTGCAGAATAACTTGGGTTTATGTTTGTCTCTATCTTAGTGTCTTTCATCAAGACTTGAGGGTATATTGAACATTTACATTCTCTCACTGCCTTATTCTCCCATTGTCTGGAAATGAAATGTACCTCCTCCTAATATCTCTGCTTTAAAAACCAGAGCACTCTTACTGATTGCTGATACTGTTCAAAATGTGTTCAAGTATGTTTTGAAACAGTTTTTGAGTAATAACTCGGATGGAAAACATGTAGTGATAGCCTCCTCTCTGCCTGTAACCACACTAATCTATTGGCCCACTAAAAACAACCACTGAACTACTGTTTCATGTGCATATGTGTATCAAGTGTGATTTGTCTTTGTCCAAAATGTTTCAGGCATTTATAGGTTGATTACATATGTGAGATGTGCCTATATATAACAGGGGACCAAGCCCCCAAAGTCTAGATGCATAACATTAGCAAATGTTGACCTTCACTGATGATGTAAAAAGCCCCCCAAAAAACAAACCATCATCTGATGTAGTCTTCTGGTGTAACATCCACACTGCCCCGCTATGTTCACTGCCACCAGTTGCCCTGTGAGATTGCTGGGAGCTAGTAAGGGGGCCTGTGTTGAATGTAGCAATTCTTTCATCACCTTTATCTCTGCTTAATCAAAACATGAAATTATAGTGTAAGCGACTGTTCTTATTTTAATGTGCTGCTTAAAACAGACATTGAAAATATTGTTTCCTGCTCTACGCAAGATTATATTGAACAGAAAGTAAGAGTATAGCTTTTTTCTCCTGTTTTAGCCAGGAGATCTGGGCAAACCCCTGTGTCAAGGAACTGTCCATGGAAGAAACCATCCTGCAGTGGTTCCCACCCCTCTGGTAGACTGGCCTTTGCATGAACAGTAGTGTGCACAATTTTGCAACCAGTGTATTATCAGGCGAGAGGAAGACAGCCTGAAAGAGGGGAAACACGACTAGCATAATTCCTCTTGTTTCCCCAACAGGATTCTGGCCTGTGTGTCACAGATAATCTGTATCTCCTCTTCCACTTCCTTTTCTTTGAAGATAGTAAATATAGATGGTTTCTACTTCCTGTTTCACATTGCTGTTTCCTTTCTGGAATGGGCAGGAAACAGGACAAGCAAAGTGTCTTCAAACCTTGCTTTCTCCTCCCACCCACCCAAAACTGTGGAGAACATTTGCTTCCCGGTTGCTTCTCCCTTCCCCCCATCCCCCAGGAAATAGAAAAGGCAAAACAGGTGAGATGCATTCTTCCTCCTTAATTCCTGCTTTGTCCAGATCCTTCCCTCATAACATAAATGCTAGGCCAGCAGCACAGTCCCAATCTAGACATTTCTGCATATTTCTGAAATGTTATATTATGGGAATCTTACTATATACCATCCAACTGTTCTGCAGATGCAGAGTACCATCAGGGAGCACAGAGATGGTGGCAATGCCGGAGGAATCTTCAATAGATACAACGTCATCAGGGTAAGTTTCAGGGATTTTGATTGCCTAGGAATAAAACCGTTGCCAAGCTTGCTCATAAATGGAAAATGGAAAGGACATTTATTTTAGACACTTTAAAAAAGTGATCCTTAAAGGCTGATAGAAGTGTGAGGAAGATGTCTATTTATTTACCTTGAAATTCCTTTGACTGTTTTCATTTGAAGAATAGTTTTGATCTGGCAGGTTTATATTATATAATTTTTTTGGCTTTGGTGGAGGTGGTAAAGGAAGAGGGAGGAAAAAGGAGATGGTGAAGTTAGTTGGTTTATCCACTTACTTGGACGACTACTTTACTTTCATTCAAGGTCTTCAGAAATAACAACACTTTGTGTTTCTTCCCACCTATTTCAATTGTGCTTCGTGGCCTTTCTGGCTTGGGCAGTAAATTTAATCATGCTTAGAAAAAGACAACTCAATCCCAGACCAAACAGACTGAATTGGCTCAGAAAACTTCACAGAGTTAGCTTCCAAGTTAAAAAAAAACCTTTAATAAAACAATAAATAGCAAGCTTTTGACAGTGAAAAACATCTTGTCATCTTCATGATTACAAATGACAATCATGCTTGTCCCCCAAATTAAAATAGCATCTCCTCCCCTTCAGAAGAAGAGCATGGCAGAGCCCCTCCAGAGGCATCCCTTCCTTTGTCTGTTTAGGAAGAGAGCAACACAGCAGCCTCTTAAGCTCAGCAAAAGAGTGTTGCCATTTATCCCTTCTCTCAAGGGCCATATGTCCAGGGGAGCAGGCAGGTGGCATAAGCTCCTCTCTGCATTTTATTTGTGTAGTGGTTAATTTCCTGATGCATACCATCCAAAGAAAGTTAAGCAAATTTCTTCTGCTGGCATCATGGAGAAAAATGTGGCTCAGAAGAAAAAGCCTTCGTATAGTATCTTATGTGTTTTGCAGTGATTACATTGATTTCACAATTTGTGTAGACGTGACTACTTGTGGCTGTTTGTAATATGTATTTTTGAAGATTTATTAAAAGTAAGGAGGGCTAGCCGTGAAGTATTAATTGGGCTGTGACCGTCTTAAAACTGTGCATGAAGATGCAGCTTGCAGAGAAATATTATTTCTGGAGTCTACTATTTCTCTGTCATGTTTTTTTCCACCACCTCCTTTATCCTTTTATAGATTCAGAAGGTTGTAAATAAGAAGCTGAGGGAAAGATTCTGTCATAGGCAAAAAGAAGTTTCAGAAGAAAATCATAACCATCACAATGAACGCATGTTGTTTCACGGTAAGTAGAGATCACCTCTTTGAATAGATAGCCAGATTATTATACACGTTGTAAACATTTAAATAAACAGCATTTTTGCTCTTTGATTTCCCTTCCACAAATGTTTCCCGACAGGATGATGACTTTGAGCTGGATTCAGAGTCGTTTAGGGTATCTTTACATGATATTTTTCATACATTCCGCTTCTCTCTATATTCAGAGACAAACAGGATCAGCTGTTACCTGGCCCTTTAGAGAAAGGGTTGCGAGGGCTTGGAGAGTTGTAGTGGGATGACATGGGGGAAGCTCCTCATGGACAGGCAGACCTCCCCTCACACAATATAGGATCCAGTCCTGGGCTTACTATTCTTTCTCTGAATATGTTGCCTTCTTCCCCAGACAGTCTCACTGAATTGGGGGTGGGGCGCGCATTCTTTGGCACCACTACCAGCCAAGCCATCTGAATTAGTGTTTTTTCCATTGCGCACATGGGGCAAGACAGCAGAGAGGGCCTGAGACAGAGGGAGATGCCGAGAAGCCCATGTTCTTTTTAAGGTTGACAAATTGTCTAACAAGACACTTAACAGAAATGCCTAACTCCTTCTCCCGGTCATAATTTCACCCTAACTCCTGAGGATGGCTTGGCTAGCTGGCCTAGTTTTCTGCCACATTTAGAATGGAGACTATGGTGTTTTCCTTTGATATGCAAAAGTCATAAAACATACCGAACGGAAATGCACAGTTCTATGTTCTCTTCCAGGTTCACCTTTTATTAATGCTATCATTCACAAGGGATTTGATGAGAGACATGCGTACATTGGAGGGATGTTTGGAGCTGGGATTTACTTTGCAGAGAATTCCTCTAAGAGTAACCAATATGTATATGGAATAGGTGGAGGCACGGGCTGCCCCACACATAAGGACAGGTCCTGTTATATCTGCCACAGGTGGGTTTCTGGTGAGCTGTATTAATTCGTGGGGTGGGTATAATATTGTCCAAATGGAACAAAAAGTGGTTGCATGTTAAAGTAAAATGGTAGCGGCGGAGGCAGTACACCTTGTCCGTTTTCTTAACTGAATATAAATGCCAATATGGTTCTGTTATGTTAGAATTGCATGGTCACACCAAAGAGCCGCACCTTCTGACTTTGTGCTGGTGGGTTCTACTGACCAAAGAAAGCTGGTAGTAGCAGGAGTTTGGCTTCCCTGCCTTTTAGATCACGACTGACAGGCCAAGGAGGCATGGCCTGAGAAATTAGATTTTGATGAAATGGGGGCGTTTCGCCTTGAGAACTGTTGCATAGGCTTGCATCCTTCTGTAGGCTAGCAGATGTGTCCCGGCCCTCTGATTAACCATTGATTTTGTCACAAGGAAAACGTGAATGTTCTGACTGCAATGAAAGTCTAGGTATTTAGTAATTGTTTGCAGTGCAGTAACTTCAGGAAAAAAGGCAAAAGTTAAAAACTAAATAGTAACAGAGATGTGTAGGCAGGATGTAATGGAGAGACTGCAGTGTTTGTAGAAACACAGACTTGATCTTTTAAAAAAAATTGATAACTCACTTAAATTATTATTATGCTGTAAGGAATCCAACATAAATAGCTGACAGACGTTTCAGCTCCCTGTTTATCAGACATATTAAATCTTTTTTCCCAAGTGAAATTAATTTGTTTTCTTTTTCCCCTTTGTTTTAGACAAATGCTTTTTTGTCGTGTGACACTGGGAAAATCCTTCTTACAGTTTAGCACCATGAAAATGGCGCATGCCCCTCCTGGGCATCACTCTGTCATTGGCAGGCCAAGTGTAAATGGACTTGCATATGCTGAGTATGTCATCTATAGAGGAGAACAGGTAGGTGACCAATGCAAATAGTGTGCACTTTGTTGCATTCATAGATTAAGTTCTTTGCTACATAATTGTACCAATTAATTTATCTGCATTGTCTGTATACCAGTCAGGTCATGTTTTATGCAACAGATCCACTTGTTGTGCATATCACCAGTGGCATACTGGTATTTCCCAGAAGAAATATATAGACTGTATCTCTGGCTGGGTCAGGATATATGTGCATGTTTAGAAGCATATGGTCTGTGCTTTACAGAGTAAATATGTTTTCTCCATGTTTGTGCTCCCTGTTTCCGGCCCCAAGTGTATAAAATGTGGAACTATTCTAATTCTGATCCTCCTATTCTGTGTAGTCTTAACACTTACTGGTACTCCAAAGCTTCTTAAAAGATTTTTAGAAGAAATGTTTATATGCAAACAGAAGGACTTTCTGTCTGTCATTGGAGGATTTGACTATGGGAAAAGTAAAAATAATTCTAATGAAAGCAGGGCCCATTATTTGGCATGCTCAATACCCTGTAAGTCACTTAGTACCCAGCCGGTTGTTACGTGAAATAACCTCATCTTCCTTATGAATTCCTGAATGGGCTTAGCTTCCAATTTGGTTCCTCCTGATATTGAGTTGGCTGGATAGCTCACTGATTTAGGTGTTTGGCTGCAGAGCCAGAGGTTGGGAGTTTGATTCCCCACTGTGCCTCCACGAGTAGAGCCTGCCTGTGTGGCCTTGGGAACTACCAGGACACCCCCAGAAGAAGGAAGCTTCCACGTAGGGAATGAGTATTTTCTACCTGGCAGCCCCCCAAAAGGTTTCCCATATGTGAGAATTGACTTAATGGCACATTATTATTACTGATCCAGAAAACTGGGCCCCACCTAGTGGAGCCACCAGGGAAAAGAGACTTTTTCAAACCAGCCCTGCAAGCAGGTTTCTCCCTTCAAGGACTTCTAAGATTTCCTGTTTTAAAATCTCTCCGTCCAAGCTGAACCATGAGGGAGAGGGAGGGTAGGTTTGCTTCTTGTAGAAAAAGAGATGGTGAGAATCCCAAGCAACTTGAATTGAATCTAGCCCAAAGGAATGAAGGACAAGACTAAGGCAGAACAAAGGAGGGAAAGACCAAACAGCTGTCCTCCTTTCAGTTCCCTTAAACCCTTGTTCAGACTTTTCCCAAACTCTTGTTTTTTTCCTCACTAAGAGGAGTACTTCCAAGTGCTTCTTGCAGGGCATTTAGTTCATTCATTCTTTCTTCCAGCCAGATCTCCACCTCTGCAAAAGAGGGAGGAAGCAAGCGCATCCATCCCCTCCCCCAATTACAAACAGGGCTCTGCCTTCCACACTTCTCAAGTGAAGCCTCTCCACAATTTAAAGATAGCGAAGGAACTCAGGATAGGCTTGTAGATTTGCCAGAACCCAAAGTCTTCCTAGGCATGTTATGGACTTAGCAGGTATATCCTACTTGGTCATCAACACATGAGAGGATTCAGTGGCATAGTAGTAGTTTAAGCTGTATTTTTCACTGTGCCAATGAAAAATTAGAAATAAATTGTGCTTCAGAGGTGGCTTCCCAATAATGGAGCATTTCAAGATGGAAACAATTAAGTCAGTCAGTTTGGGAGTAATGTTTTTGTTATGATCCTTGAGAGGCTGAGTAACTGGTGGTTTGAAGGTGGATTGAGGAGGTTTGACTTCCAGTTCTTGCTCATCCATATTGCACTGTGGTTAGCCTACAGCCACTGGTTATGCTCTCAAATTAATCTGCTTCATGGGGCTTTTGCAAAATTAACGTGTTATTCCCATGCATTGTCATTCATTTCTCCTTGAAGGAAGGCTGGGCTAGAACTGTAAGTTCCAGCATCATTTTTGCCAATGGTGAAAAAGTGTCCGACTCCAGGAAAGGGGAACAGACTCCAAACTGCTTTTGATACTATTCCTTTTGAGGAAATGTTTACAAAGATCTGCCTTTTAAACAGCAGGCTGTTGCCAATAAGCTGAACTTTTCAGAAATCCAACTCCTTAAATACAGATTGGCAACTTCTGGTCCCCCAAATGCTGTTGGGCTGTAACTCCTATGATCTCTTACTATTGACTAAGCCAGCTAGCTGAGTTCTGAGGCTGATGGGGATTGCAGACCAGGAACATCTGGAAGACTCCAAGTTGCCCACATGACTTTCTTTATCCTAGGCCCTTTTAGCATTCAGTCTCGGTGCTCAGTTCTTTCTGTATGGTAGCACTGTTGACATTATCCTTG
This sequence comes from Pogona vitticeps, assembly GCF_051106095.1. Taxonomy (NCBI): domain Eukaryota; kingdom Metazoa; phylum Chordata; class Lepidosauria; order Squamata; family Agamidae; genus Pogona; species Pogona vitticeps. The sequence goes on along the minus strand of NC_135784.1, from coordinate 196,018,457 downwards.
TTGGCTTAGTTGTCCTCCTGCCGCCCATCCCAGTGTGCTGTTCACCATGGGGGGAGGCGGAGGAGAACAGATGTAGGAAACCATTGTGTGGTGGGGCAAAAAGTAACCTGTTTCATATGCAGGGTACAGTGACAGGAGGGTTAATAATCATCAGATGCACAAAGTCTGTTTTGATGCAGTATAGTAGAAAAGGGCAGAAGTCTCCTTTGCTTCATGCTTCTGGTGTGAAGCAAGATGAAATTGCTGTTAGTAATGTTAAAACAAGCTAGAATGCTCTCCCTCCCCTGGTTCGAGAATAATATGCAATGCCCTTACATAGTATAATTCTTTCTAATTTGGATTAATCTGCTTATTCTTAGGCTTACCCTGAGTATCTGATTACATACCAAATTGTAAAGCCAGATACTCCCTCACAGACGGCAACGGCTGCAGAGCAGAAGACCTAGTAAATGCTGGTTAAGTGAAACAAAGTACATGGCTTAAATAACTTATGGACTGGATGGATGACGTTACTTTTGACACATCGCCAGTGTATGAAATGTCCTTCTGGAACTCGGCTGTATGTGTTTTATAAGCATTGCTCTATAAATGAATATGAGTAACTGATACGTACTCAATTGCTACTATTCCTTTTGAGGAAATGTTTACAAAGATTTGCCTTTTAACAACATATCTCAGGCTCACTTTCCATGCAGTTGCCATTAGTGTAACGACATCATTGCTTCAATCTGGGTGTTTGGGAACATTATTTAATAAAGCAGGGCTATGCCATGACCATTTTGTAATAAGAAATTCTAATGCTCCTGCTCTGGTTACTTAATGCGCATTGGTTATATTGAACCCATGCCGTCTTCTGAACATTCAGCGTGGTTTTATTTTTTACAGTTCTTAGATGGCTATATTTATTTTTCTTTTCATTTATTACAAAAATGAGCCAGGCCCTTCTTGAGGATATTTTTTGCACAAAGTCAAGTTGACTCAAATCAATTAACAATGCAATAGGAATTTCTTACCCAAGAAGGTGTTAGAAATATAGTTCTTAGGTCTGGGATTCTTTTTGCACTTTTTATGAACTCTTCTTCATATTGCTAGGAGCACATATATTTTTCTTAGAGTAGACACTCACCTTTTGTCCCTGCAAGTTCCTTTTTCTCTAAGAAAAATTCTTACTAGTATTCATGAACCAGCCTGTTCTTGAAATGGGCTCTGTTTTTTCCTGGCTAAAATACAGATAGAACATTCATTATCAGTGAGAAATATGGTGAGATGGCTTAAATAAGGACACAGATGGTAAATATTTTGAAAGTGTCTGATCAAAGGCATAAGGAAGTTTGATAGAATGGAAAGGAATATGAAATTTGCCAGAGGAACTTGCATTGAAGGGCCTGGGTGGATTTATTTATCTCCAAAGAGTTCAGAAGTTCACACACTCCCCCAGCTGCCCCAGCCGCTGATCACCTGCTCTCCCACTGCTCCATGATCACAGCAAAAAGTGAGCAAGTCAACATGAAAACCACTGTGGTGCTCTGAACATCTGTGTCTTGTTTCCTCCGATATGTCTGCTTAAGAAAGATGAGGAGGAACAAGAATGTGAGTCAGAAACATGCTCCAGGGGTCTCACTGCATACAGTCTCAGAGAAGCTTTCCTGCAGATTGGTTGTTAGAACATGAATGATGCCCATTACTTTTGCTTTAGGCCATCTTCATTAAGAAGAACTCATTGCAAATAAATTCAGTCACATGCTGTATCAGCAACAATCTACTGAATTGGCACGCAAATATATTTTCTCCAGTGTGGGGTGGTTTTTAAAGGCCTATAGAGAAACAAGTTAATGTGCATTAATCTTCTCCCAGAAGGCTGCTGGTTGCTTTCTCTCCTTTAATTTTGGCCTCATAAATCTTGTATGTGAATAGCTGCTTCTCTGTTCTAAACTATATAATATCAGAAGTCTAACATTAAAAATTACTTTTCTCCCTGAGATAAACAGCATTACTTTTACAATGCAATAACTTTAGAAAAAAATTAAGTAGTAATAGAGATGTATAAGTAGGATATGGAATGGAGAGAGATTGTAATGTAAAACATAAAAGGATAACTGCAAAATCTTCAGTCAGAAGTCAACAGCCAAATAAGGTTAGATTGCTCAAATTATGGTTCTCCCATAAAAACTTTTTATTCCTTACGGTAACATGGGCAGACGGTTGCAATTATTTTAAGAAATATATTGGCATCTGCTTGGAAATGGGGGCAAAAAAAACCTTATCTGCTGACACCGCAAGCACACAAACAAAACCCAAAGAATCACATAATTTCAACATCTGTTGTACTCAATTCTTGATTCAGATTGGTTAATCCTTTCTACAGTTGGACCAGATGAAACAGATTTTGGACAATATGAACCTTTTGCTTCTGTTTTTCCTCGCCACTTGATTTGTTGGCTTGTAATGTAGAACTCTGGATACCAAAGCTGGCCAGGAATAGTTATCCTCCTCCCCTCTTTTAAGTAAACGTTCCAGTTGTGAAAGTATGCCTGGGGCTTCACTGTTAGAAATCAGATGGAGCTTCATGTACGGATTTGTTTTTAAGTGTAGCTGGGAGGAATTTGCCAACTGCAGCAGAAATTGCAAAGAAATGCCAGAAAGTCTACCTTCTGCCAGCTTTATGTAGATGTTAACTGGAACCCAGCTGTTCTTTATTGTTGACATGGATGTGGAAAATGAGTGTTGTTCTCCAAAGGAAGGTAACATTTGATTCTGTGCTTGTCTCCCCCCTCTCCAGTGCGCTAGTTAAACCAATGGATGTTTTAGATTTCATCTAGTCCTGTACCCCAACATATCAAACTGTGGCCCTGATCTTTTAAATTGCCAGTGTTTTGTAACTGATGTTCTGTGCAGAGTAAAAGGTGCTGTGCAAAGAAGTTCCATTTGCTGTGGCTTTTGTCTTGTAGTAATGTAATTACTGTTAATTAACTCTTTCCTGGGTCAGACTTTGCAAAATATGCATGCTTATTTGCGTGAGTCATCAAGAGAGCCTGTTGGGGTAGCTGTAGAGGAATAAAATAAAAATCAGTGTTCACTGTTCTTCAGAGTGACACAACAGCCACATTTCCCAGTACAGGCGTTGATAACTGCTGAAAAGAACTTGTATAGCTGATTCCTAAAGTCACACCAGGTGAAAAAAAATCCATTTGCAAAGTTAAAATAACAAGAGTTATGCTGAATTTAGAATCTTCATGGCCACCAAAATTAGTTTCTATAGGCAGAATTTAGTTAAAGAGATGGTAGAATCAGTACAGCCCATTTTTTCTTCCATTAGGAGTAACAGGGTTTGACAGTTTCCCCTCGACCTTAGATTTAAGAGGCCTCAAGTGTGCATAGCTTAAGAGACACAAAACCGAAGAAGCATTGTGTTGCTTCACTGCACCTCGTTTATTTCACCCCATATTTTAAGAAAGAGAACTGGGCATTTCAGTAGATGAGCCAGCTCAGGCTGCTGTTTTCAGTGCCGTTTTGGCAGGGAGCTGTACCCAGTTGCAGATCTCTGACAAGTGCATTTGTATGACGTACATATTTGCAAACAAGCATTTGTCACATTGCAGTTTTTAGATGTCTGCTTGTTGAGTATAAATGTGCAGAGAAGCTCCTGGCTCACATAGTTCAAATAATGAGGCTGGGCTCGAAAATGGCGTGTTTCAAATGTGAAAGGAGCTTGTATTGGTTTTGGATGCCTAAATTGTACCAGTGTCATACGTGCACGTGTGCGTGTGGACTTATACCTCCTCTTTTTTTTTTTTTTTTTTTTTTTTTTTTTTTTTTTTTTTGTACATTGCTGCTTCTCAGTTTGGCGTTACCTGGTTTGTCAGAACTGGGATCTGGAAGCAGCAAAATCTTTCTTAATTTTTTGCTTTTCCTTTTCTCTGTCAGCATGAATTAGAAAGATCTGATTAGAAGTCTATACCATGGAACAGTTTTCCAGTGAACCTTGTATGCATATAAAGGAGCTAAGGATGATTATCTCATTTTTGCTGCATAACAAAAATATATCATAGAAACCAGATGATAGAATACAAGGATCTTATGCAGATTCAGTTCTTGCTGAACATATGATTACTGTTAGGCTTCTGTGAACTGTCTGAATATAATGGTTGTCATCTTGAAGTCTCAGCATGTTCAAAAATAGTGCTTCCTACACATTGGCCCTGAGGTTTTATCCACATTACCAATTTAAACTGGGTTAATTTATTGCCTCTCTCTTGGGGACTCTTGTTAACTTCTGAGGGATTTTTTTTGTGGGGTGTGTGTGCTATAGATCTTTGCACTTGTACCATCTGTAATTTTAAGGATTGTTGGGAAGATATTGTGACAACAGAAACGAGAGCATTGCAGACTGCTTCACACCAAGGTGGTTATGCTTCATATATTTTGAAGCTTCTGTAACAAAATCTCCCTCACAATACCATCCTCTGTCAGCAGTGGAAGAAAATGCCGTTCACTGTTCCTCCTAACACACTACAGGTCCAGTAGCAGCAGCTCCACAGGGCAGTATGGACAAGGAAGTGGTACAGAGGGGCAGGGTTAGACAAAAGAGAATCTGTCTACTTTGAATCTGGAAATAATAATCAGAAGGCTGCAAACCTCAACGTTTAACGTGTTAATGTCCTTTGATATAAGCAAGAGCATCTGCTAATCAAACTGTTCCCTGCCTTTAAGTTTGGGATTCTACTGAAAGGATAGCAAGACATCAGCTGTTTCATAGCCATTTCGATATGGGGGAAAGAGTTGATATTTCCATGTTTTGCCTTGCTTATGAAAATGTGGGGGACTCTTTTTCGTATTAGTATGCAATGTACCATACAAACTGTTCTAGCGTTATTGCAAAGTATACAAAATTGCTAAAACCATCTCATGCTCTCTCCTATGATGTTTATGTGAGGACTTTTGAGCGAATTTAAGGCTTGCCAAGATGGGGGTAGAAGTACTTAGTTCAGTGCGATTGTTTTCTTTCCTTGCTCCCACTGACCGGATGATGCAGTGCTCAATTCTGTAATCAGATCTGTGCCTCTTTCCTGCCTTCTGTGCTTTTTTGTTCTTCCGGGACAATGGAGTCATTTTTGCTTTGGGATTTATTCAGGAGGGGTGGAGCTTAATGTTATAGCATTTCCCGTGGAAAGTTCATTTCCATGTCAGAAGCTCTAGACAGAAGTCTTTAATTAACTCTGAAATTAGCTTTATAAAATGGACCAAACCCCCCCCCCAAACGCTTGCCACCTTCAGAGGCAAAGCTGCAGTTAAAGAAGTAATTATATGCATGTAGATGGCTTTTATTACTTACACACACACACACACACCACTTGAATTGTGTGTATAGTATCAGTACTGTTGTCTGGGTTGCTCATGACCAAAGTATTAATCCTCCCATGACTTCAGCTAAGTGCTGGAAACCATGACGGCAAAGAACAGCTCAATTTGTACATTATTGTTGAAGCCTCCATAACTGTTTCCTGGGTAGGTGTGTTAAATTTGGCTTCTTTAAGTGCAAAATTGGTTCCTGTGGCTTTCAGCCAGAAGGAAGAAGGCTCCTACGGTGCTCCATGGGTCTCTCGTGGCTGTGGAAAAACACAGTGGTACTAGGTGGAGTGATCAGCTTCCTGATGTTTTTTGATAGTATTCTGATGCTTGCAGTGATCTTTCTCCTGGGGACATGTAGTCCGCTGAAGTTTTAGAAACCAGAAGGTGTTCTTCCTTGGTTGGGGACAAGATTTTAATCTCCTTAGCTTTTTGCCCCTCCTTCTAACAAAACTAGGAATAAATTTTGCAAAATGTTAGAATTAGATATAACTGACAATTGATCATGGGATTTAAATTCATATGTTTGTTCTGCTTCTTTACATTTTAGTGGGTACAGAATTTTATTATAGAGGGGCGCAGGCATACAGGTTTCTGTTACTTCAGCTTTAAGGGGTTTTGTAGAGCTCCCCCCCCCCCGTTTCCTTCCTGTTTTATTGGATCAACTTGTGGCCAGAGTACATGAAAAAGGACAGTTCCCAAAGAGATAACCATGGTATGTTGCATCAAGAATAATCAAGAAAGTCTCTGTGCCACTTAATATTGGTTCCATAGCTTACTGGTCACAGGGTAGCTTTTTCTGCATCCATTTCATTTGGATAATTTCCAATGAAGATCTTTTAAAGGCTTGTCTGCTTATAGTGCAATTTCCATAATTTTTTTTTAAAAAACCGCTATCAAATTCCTCAAAACTTCCAGCAGGTTTTCAGACTTTATTTGCAGCAGCCTTCAACCTATGTATACAATCTCTTTAACATTTTGACACTTAGTTGTTTCTGTAGGCACTATTAAGTACTAGCTTTGCATTTTTAAAATTCTTGTATAACTTGCTTGCATAGCTAGCCTTGTGTTCCTGATACCTCTTGGCCAGAAAAGAGCATATGAAGTCTCAATATGGCCTTCCACTGTCTGTGACCTGGAGCTGGGATGTTGTTTATTTCTTTTCCTCTTGCTAAAAGAGATGTTAAGAATCTCTCAACAAATGTGATGGGATTTTGCATAAAGCCAGTGTAACACGCAAGTTAGATCTTACTGTGCTTTGACTTAAATGTCTGACTTTCTTGTGACAGATTAAAACTCAATAAATTTTTTAAAACAAATTTTGACTTTTCTTTCATGTGTGAAGAATCAAACACTACCTTGTGGCGTGGTGTACTGCAGCTAAACTCTGCTCACAACATAGGGCTCAGTCCCAGGTAGCCAACTGAAGGTTCATCCAGCCTTCCAAGGTTGGTAAAATGAGTGCCCAATGTGGTGGGAGGGAGGCAATCTGTAGCCTTCGTAATTAACTTGCAAACCGCCCAGAGGACAGTTTATAAGCAGCATGCTTCGCTTTTACTTTACCTTCCAGAGTTACTTCTTTCTTTCCCTGCCTGACACACTCCAGGCTTTTTGGGTAACAACTCTTACCTTCTCCTATTGGCCATGCTGTGATGATGAAAATTGTTGTAGTCACAAACAATGGTTGCTATCTTGGTGAAAGCAGCTTAGCCTCCATTGGTTAACTGACCTGCTGCGTACAGTAAAACGGTGGCTGCTGCCTGAAATCACCATACATGAAAACAGACCTGCTGTGGGCAGATGCATGCATTTTGTATATAAAGAAATTAGTGCATGCATTTGTTTTTGAACTGCTGGAAGAATAAAAGGTGGTGGTACAGCTCTAGCTACTGATAAATCCAGGTACTGTACTAGGTTATGCCCAACTTTTTAACCAGAGAGAAGAGAGACAGGAAAGTAGATGAACACTTTTTCCCCCAAGGCCCTGAAGAGACACTAGGACACAGAAACCCCTATTCAAGCGTAAGGTATACCAGAGGTACACTGCTTTTACAGATGCCTACTAATATCAAGCATAAGGAAGCCACAGCAAATGGGAAAAATTACAAAGTTCATCTCTGGAACACCATTTCCTACTACAGTGGTGCCCCGCTAGACGACGACCTTGCTGAACAATGAAACCGCAGGACAATTTTTTATCGCTATAACGATTGCAAAACTATGTTTACTATGGGGGATTTTCGTCTGATGTAGATTAGGTCCTTGCTTTGCGAACCGTTTGTTCACAAAACGATTTTTCCTGCTCCGCAAAATGGCTTCCCTTCAAAAAATGTTTTTTTTCCGGACAGAAGCTTCGCAAGACAGCGATTTAAAACAGCTGATAGGTGGTTCTCTATGGGTGATCTACGTTGGATTATGAGGTATTTCCCCATTGGAATGCATTAAACGGTTTTCAATGCATTCCAATGGGGATTTTTTCGCTTGACGACAATTTTGCTGTACAGCGATTTTCCTGGAACTGATTATCGTCGTCATGCAGGGCACCACTCCTCCCACTCAGTGAAAACAGAACTAGTTTTTGATCTGATATTTTTAATCAGAGTTTCAGCAACTGTACTTTCAAAATTCTGAGTTGCATCAGCAATAAAATATCCATTCTTCTCCCTTCTTCTAAATGAAACCATTATTAAATACAGTGGCAGTTTGGGATTTGTGACATAACCTACCAAGAAATTGAAAGCCAGGCACTTTGGAAAACTGTGGCCCCAGTCCAGCTGCAGCTGCAAACAACTAATAATTCATGACAACCAACTATGCCAAATGGAAGCACACATCTCTGTGTACATACGTATGTACATGTGTGCACACAAACACCCACATCAGTTCAGTAGCTCTCGGGCAAGCATGTTGTGCAGCTGCATCACCAACATTAATCTTTCTTTCACTCTCTTCTCACCCACCACGCACACTGGAACCTCAAAACACTGCTAGAATTTCACAATGTCAATCTTTTTATATTATCTATAATATATATTTTCAAAATGAGGTAAGACATTCTCCCAAGAAGGGATCTCCCACAGGTTCCATTCCAGCTTCCATGGCAGCCATTATTGCTCTGTCTTTGGCTAGGTTCTGACCGGCTGCTAGATGAGCAAGAGTATTTTATTGCCATTCATGGTAGCCGGTGGGGCTGTCCCTCTGCCGTCCCAGGATGCAGCCCCTAGAGGCCACCTCTAGCAAGTGGGTGAAGTGGTGATGGGACTATGCAGATATGGAAGGCTGCCGGGAGTGGAGTGAACCGCCACCGAGACTGGGAAGCTGAAGACAAACTGGGAGGTGGGTGTGGAGGAGGGCTTCCCCCTCTCCCGCAGTGTCCCTGAAGGGCTGGCTGCCTCGGCTGCACAGGTTGTCGCCAGCACCTGGGACTCGAACTGAAGTAGCTGCCCCATGAAGCTGAAATTGGGGGAGATGATGCTCCGGCGCTGCTTGACAAACTCAAAGGCTTCCTCAAGCTTAACTCGCTTCTTCATGATCAGGTAGGCCAAGCAGATGGTGGCCGATCGGGAGATGCCAGCTTGGCAGTGCACAAGGACCCGTCCGTGGCACATCTTCACAGAGTCTAGGGGGAGAGCAAAAAAAGCAGCATCAGCACACACAAGAAACCAAGCCAAGGCCAAAAAAGAAAACAAACTAACAGGAGTCAAAGGGATGCAAGAAATGTGCTGCCAATTACACTAGTGTGTAGAATTCCAGCCAGAGAACCCACCGCCCTGAGAGGGTCAAGGGTCCAGATTGGTTGTGTGGATTTTATAAACATGTTTTGATAAAGTTGGAAAGATACTTATGAAAATGGATGACCCAGAGTTATCTTTGAATTCAGCCAGTAGAAATGCTAACTAAGTTTATGAATGGGTTTTGAATGCCCTCAGCTTTATTTCCTTGAGCAGCAAAACAATATGCATGTAATCTGACAACATCTGGAAAACCAGTCGCTCAGCCCTGTGTATGCAATAAGAGGTCATGCAAATACATTAAAATTTGTATGCTGAATTTTCTGGGACAGTATGCAAATCAGCTTGTCAAGTGACACAGTTGTGGTATTTTCAAACTGTGGATTACACAGCTTTGACTATAGTCAAATACACAGACTGGAGTTAATTCCAAAATCTAGATTATACCAGTACATTTCCAGGCCAACAACAGCAAAAAAGACATCAAAATATGTGCAAGGTTTTGAAACCTCCAGTTCTGTGCTTGCTTGTCTTTTGATTTCCATACTTTACCACTGAAGGCAAACTCAGGAGCCTGTTTATGAATGGTGTTTGAATAATGCAAAATGTCTGTCTTCCCAGAGGGAAACCACCCTCCTTCACCTGATGCTACAGGATCAGGGCCAGAAATATGTATGCATGAAGTGACCTGTGAGGCGCTGTGGCTATTCAGTGTTTTGGCACCGATTCTTCCTATTGTGAAGTGATGTGGTTGCCCCCGTCATGCTTGCAAAACAACCCTCCTGTTTCCCCCAAACATGGAGCATCCCATTCATTAAACACCCAGTTCTGACTGCAGACTTTGTCGCGGCTCCTCTTGTTTGAGGGACACCCATCTACCTAATACCTCCCCCACCTCATGCCGACTCCCTGCATCTGCTACAGCATTTGCAGCTGTCAAATCTCAGCAGTGCTCAAAACAACATTACCCAGGCATCCTGTTGCCATAGCAATGTACCTGGCCCTAAAGGGAGGGAAAAATTTTCTCCACTTTGGCTGCTGCCAGAGAAACAGGGGACAGAGAGGAGAAGTCTGGAAGGGGCCTTTTGCGTATCACAACCTAAAGCCAGGGTGCCAACCTTCACAGATCCACGGCCACCCCAGACCTCAGAGGGCTACACCCCCATCACCCTAGCCACCCCCACCCAAATTTTTAAGGCATTTTACTGAAAAAGATCCCTCACACCTGCCAGTGACTAATTTTTAAAAAATTCCATTTGGGGGGCAGTTGTAGGGTATCCTAGATAGGGAACTGGCCTCTTGCGGGCCCTCCCTCATTTGGCCCACTAGGAGCCACATACAGCCAATGGGCTACAAGTTGCCCACCCTGACCAAAAGCAACGTATTGTGGCTCCAGGCTCCCAAATTTAGATCGCGACCCAAAAGCTTTGACCCTGGAACCAGAGCCCAGCTGCTTCTGCCCCACATACCTATATATTCAATGGCTTCCATGAACCAGGAGCTGATGTCGGTTTTGTGGTTATCTTCCACCGGAATGCATTTGTACTGAAAGTGTCCTTCAAAGTGGTTTGGGCAATCGGAGGAAACATTCAACAGGGCTGTGATCCCCAATGTGTCCAGCATGTCCCTCCTTGCGGCGTGGTGCGCGCTGCCGAGGAAAAGGAAAGGAAGGATTTCCACCGGACCACCCTGTTCCCGAGGGAGACACAAGACAGACAAATCAGGATGATGCTAAGAGGAGCACAAGAGGAGGTGGCCGGCCTTGCTAACTCACCCGTCCAAGCTTCCTGAAAGAAACCAAGCCTTCTAAAACGGCAGGAAGCCTGAGGGAGAAGATCCCTTTGGCCCCAGTGAAGCTATAACAGGCTCTTTACACCTTGAAGGCCCCTTCATTCTTCTAACTTGACTTGGCTCTATAGAGACAGGTAAAAAGTCCTTTCTCCTTTCCCACTGAGTCTTCATGAACAAGGAGACTTCACCGTTCCTAGCTGCTCTTGCTCCTTTGTTTTTGTGTATTTTCAGCATAGCTTGGAAATACTGCCTTTTTTTGGACTACAACTCCCAGAATCTACCACATTTTAGCTGTAATTTTCATACGATTTAGGACAAACGAAAATGATTACTCTGAGAAGATATACACAGATATACAAACGAAACACTGATGGTGGAAACAAAACTGCGTGTTTGGTGTACATTCTCAGTACCTGTTTCTCTAGGCATGGGTGTGTTCCCTGCTGAGGAAGAAACCTCAAATGCTGCAACAAGGGTGCCCACATACTATGCCCAAGAAAAGATGGATTTGTGGATAAATTAGGAATTTTAAATAACTTTGCCTACATTTTTTTGCAGCTGAGAAAGATGTAAGGAACTACAGTGGTGCCTCGATTAACGAGTGCCCTGTTTAACGATGAATCCGCATAGCGATTGAGTTTTTGCGATCGCAAAAGCGAATGCATAACAATGTTTTAGATAGGTAAAAATCGCTTTGTGATGATCGCAGGGAAGCGCTTCCCCGCGATCGTCACAAAGGCCCCGCCGATCAGCTGTGTTGCGAGGGGTGGAGAGCGAGCGAGCGCCGAAGCACAGCTGATCGGCGGTGGTTTGCAAAGATCGCGGGGAAGCCGTCATCGCAAACCCCCACCGATCAGCTGTGCTTCGGCTCTCTCTCCCCTCGCAGCTCCAGCCTCGGCAGGGAGACTGAGGCGGCGCTGCCACCCTGGCCGAGAAAGACCTTCTGCAGGCGCAGAAGGTCCTTCTCGGCCAGGGTGGTGGTGCAGTGCTTCAGTCTCCCTGCCGAGGCTGGAGCTGCGGGGGGGGTGGAGAGAGAGAGCACCAAAGCACAGCTGATCGGCGGGGCCTTTGGGAAGATGGGGAAGCGCTCCCCCGGGATCATCCCAAAGGCCCCATTTTCGCACAGCTGATCAGTGGTTCCAAAATGGCTGCCCGCTGTGTTGCCTCGCTTTAGAGGCACCGAAAATGGCCGCCCCTATGGAGGATTTTTGCATAAGGTGAGTTTTTAAGTCCCGAGGAATGCATCAAACGCATTTTAATGCGTTCCTATGGGCTTTTTTGTTCCACATAGCGACTAATCCATATAGCGACGATTTTTTCGGAACGGATTATCGTCGCTATGCGGGGCACCAATGTATCTGGGGCCTTTTAAGTGCCACTCGCTGCAGTAGTTTCTCCTTTTAACATTTTGACAGACAAGCGTTTCCCACAAAATTCTCTCCCAAGTAACAATGAGGGCTAGAAACCTGTTCCATTTTTAAAGGGAAATAAATAAATAAATTCTCAAGAGGCTGCGTTCTGCACCTGCAACCAAACTCTGCTGTTCTCTGTTTTTATAGCAAACTCCCATAGGTGTAGTTGTAGTTGACCAGAGCCTGCAGTTAAGGACAAAATGCAGAGACTGATAGAATTCTCAACTGCACCCACCCATGGTGGGCGAAAAGCCAAACTTGAATTCTGGCTGTGAATTGCCAATAGCAACAAGGAGACATCTATCCACATTCATTATTCCCTAGAAATTCTCAGCAGCCCCCACATTTTGAACATGCACAGTAATACCCCATTCTAAGTCTTCTGATCCTGTTGCGAGACTGCAGTTTATCCCCTGAAATGTGCAGTATGGAGATATGTTTTAATGGTATTGATACAGTCTGTGGACTGAAGATGACAGAGTGTGTGGGTGCTACGGAAAACACTGCTCAGAATTACATTTTGGGATGCAAGACTCAGCTTGCCTCCGAGTTGGAGTAAACACAGAAGCTCTAATCTCGCCAGGAACGGATGGCTCTCTAAAATGTATACTGCTGTTCTAAAGAAGCCTCTGTTATCACTCGCTGACAGCACGAAATGAGGTCCATGTGAGTTTAATATTTCTCTTTGACTGGGGGGAATGTGCTTACATACAGCTATGTGGATTTAGAGCTATAATATTTTTTAAGCAGTGCAACAAAAGTCTTCGTCTGAAAGAGTGTTACATCACACTCTGTTGAAATGCCTACTCTGTCCTTGCATGTTTGAAAATGCAATTACACTTGCAGCTTTTTCTTCTTCTGCTTTTCCATTTCCAAGAAACAAGAACCATAAAAGGCTTGGGGTTGGAAGCTTCTCCTCCTGACAGTCGGAAACCTCTTTAAGCCCATGAGCCAAGCTCCATTTCTGAGAAGTGCTCAGGGGCAGGCAGGTCAAAAGGGCAAGACCAAAAATATACCTGCATAGTTTGAGTTTAAAGCTCTTAGTACCAGCAAGCAAGAAAAAGCCTTTCAATGTTTTAGAAGGGAGGAAATCCTACAGAAAAAAATGGGGAAACCACAAAACCAAAAAGATAGTGTCATAGGGAGGGTTATGTGGCCACCTGCAGAATCCCACCTCTGCTCTCCTGTTATAGAAAGAAAGGTCGCCCAAGAGAAAAAACCCCACCCCACCACTTACTCTCAAATTACCAACAGTGTCACCATCAGCCTATCAGAGCGCCTACACCTTTGTTGCAACTATTCCGTGGCCACCCATTAAGACAGAAGTCACCTTCTCAAAACTAATACTCCCCACCATTCTTTGGCCAAGCACCACACGCCATCATGATTGAAAAAGAGACCTGTGTCCTAAAGCAGGTTCTGGTCAAGGACTGGACTGAGAGGTCCAGATCTGACCGAGGCAGACACTTCCATGTGCTGTGTGCAAACCGGGAACATGTTACAGTAGTGTAATGAACCATAAGAGCCACACTCTCCTGTCCTTCCCTTCCAAAGTGGGCCAGACCATTCTCCCATTTCAGAACAACTCCAGCAAAGAACAAATTACCCAATTCAGGAAATCTGGGGTGGGGGAATCTATTGTTTTTGTGACAGAGCAAAATGTCATGGCTCTGTTCCCACAGATGATACACTGAAGCTACAAGACTAAATCCCTCTACTGCCACACCATTAAAACCTGGATCATTTGATAGCAGCTGGGGTGCTGTCAACTCAAGGGCAGCTCCTCTCCCAAGCTGGATTCTCTCCCCTAGGGCTTTTTTTGGGATTGCTTCGAGGGCCTCCAATCCAATCAGGCTTCACCCTGCACAACTTCCAAAATCAGACAACACTGGGTATGGCGTCTGGGTGGCGGCGGTTGGGGAGAAGCACCGGACAAGCTCACCTGATCGTGCTGCGGTGTCCCACAGGAGCTGCAGCTATGCTCAAGATGCTCTACCGTGGTCGGCGAAGGAGGCGTCGTAGGGGATTTTGTCTTCATACAAAACTCTGGGTATTCTGAATGAAACCTCTCATAGCCACCTGAAAGCAGAAGACATTGCAACGTATTATACCTTGTCCTGCTACACAGTGGGGGGGAAAAACACCACTCTGCAGTGTGCAGGAGCGGAGTAATGGAAGCAACAGGGGGGGGGGGAGCGGAACCACTCGGAAATATTGTTGGCCTGATGATCACCATCCTCTCAACCACTTTTTCTTCAGAAGAGGAGAAACATATATCTTCAACTGCCTATTGGCTGAAAATCAATGGAAAGTCCCAACTAGAGCGAGCCCACTGAATCAGTGGAACTTACAGACAAATCGACTCACCAAACCCCCCATTGATTCACTGGCCTCCTCTAGTTGTGGCTTTCTGCTGGGTTTCCACCATTATCTACACCTGGAGTGCAAGCCAGCTTTGGGCTATCTGTTCAAAGGCATAGCTATGACTGCAGAGAGAGGGAAAACAAGATAATCGGTTTAAAGCCCAGGCCCCCCGTATCTGTGGCAGAAGTTGCTCTAAGAGCAAACGAGACAGGAGGGAAAGGAGAGAAGTACAGGCGGCTGCATTTGAAACCCTTCTGGCTTGTGTTGACTGAAAGGAGTTATTTCCCCACCTGCTGAGGCATCCATATTTATAAAGTTTAACTTCTGGTTTTTAGAAAGCTGTCGCTACACAAGGCCAAAAGGGGAACTGAACAGGATAGGTAGGAAGAAATTAAAATATCATGAACCAGGAGCACTTACAAAAAAAAAATGTTCTAGGTTCAAGCTAAAGATTTTTATTTTAAAATCTTTTTTTAAAATTAACAAACATTTTAAAGCTGCGCTTCAGCCTGGCTGGATATGAAGACAGTGCACAAATACAGCTGAAGCAGTCTAAAACAGTCAGGGGAAACAACGGGCCCTTCAGCAGCGGCAATTCGGCATGAGGAAGAGTTTGGGCGAGGCACGTGGAAGAAGAATGAAGGCAAACCCACAAAGGAAGATGGCCAGAAAGCAGGGCATGCAAAGGCAGAAGCCCAACGGAGAGCATGACAAAGGAAGAGCTCCTTCCCCGGGGACTTCAAGAGGACTAGCGCCCTCCTCAACCACCCAGCTAACTCCGACAAAAAGGTAAGACATTCCAGAAGCCACTGGCAGTTCAGGTTGGATCCTGCAAGCCACCCCTAAATAATTATGCAGTTCTTTCTGTGCTCTGGGCCCAACAACAATGGGTGGGAACCCCATTTGTGCCTTTGAAGGGCACCTTGATTCTGGGTGATCAGAGCCAGAGCCTTCGCTACAGCCAGGGTCTCCTATTTCCCAAGGGCCTCTCGTGTGGCTCTGCTCTACAGGAAGCCAGTCAATGCCTTTCTATTATGCCAGGAAACTATGCAGAACAAAAATCCACACAGCAGAGAAGCCAGCTCTGATTTTCCAAAGTTCTCCAGGGGACAATCGGCTAAGAACAAGTTTGCATCTTCCTACCGAGATTTAGGTAACCCAACGAGATCACTAACTAGCACCTTCGCACTGAAGGCTCGGGCATCACTGTCACTTTTTCACCCTCAGAAAAAGAGCAATTCTTGTCAAAACACCCTAGGCAACCTTAAACAGCTATTAGATGTCCCGTTGTCCAGCCAAAGGTGTCTCTCTCCTCCTCCTCCCCAGCACTGCCCTCCCAACTAAAGACCCCACTGCAGGGCTCTCATGGACACACCATGCTCACTGCAAACTTTACCCCTCAAAAAAAGAGGGGGCCGTCTCTGTGTGTGAGAGAGGCACGGATCTTTCTCTTGGAAAGCATGCACTGAGATGGGACGACCTCCACCATCACTACTCCTCGTGCTCAAGTGATTGCCCAACAATTGCTCATTCGTCGCAGAAAACGGTCCTGGGTTGGATCCTACCGTATGCTCACAAAAGATCTCCTTGTGGATGGAGGCGGGGGTGGTGGTGGGGCTGGAGTCACT
Source organism: Pogona vitticeps (assembly GCF_051106095.1). Classification (NCBI taxonomy): domain Eukaryota; kingdom Metazoa; phylum Chordata; class Lepidosauria; order Squamata; family Agamidae; genus Pogona; species Pogona vitticeps. Next base: position 196,002,185 of record NC_135784.1, on the reverse strand, counting down.
CATCCCCCCTTCCCTCGATATGGAAGAGCTATAAGGCCCATACCTCAGGATACACATCAAGTCCTTTCTCATAGCAGATGGGATCAGAGTCCCCATCCAGGCTTGTGGGAGGTTCTCGTGCCTTGTGTTGGCGTTCTCTCTATCACCTTGGCCGTTACAGTTTTAGGCTGACCTCATCTGCGGCTGGCAGCGTGTCGATATCAGGCCACTACCCGGACTTCAGGGCCCAGGAAGCCCTCTTATCTGTCCCAGAATGCTTTTAATTTCGAATGCACTTTTTAACCCTGACAGCTGCAAGGCCAACACCACCCAACAGCCTCCATCTTAAATTTCCCCAAAACGCTGCAGGGCTCTAAATGGCTCCATGCTAGCAAAATCATACAGCTGCCTTTTACTTTAAAAAAAAAGCACCTGGCTTTGACATCTGTCCTTCCCAACCAGCCAGCCCTCACACAGTGAAGCTGGAAGGAATGGTTCCGGCTGCCTGGTAAGCTTGGGTATGTTGATGGGATGATGATGATGACAGGGAGGGGTAAAAGCAGGGGCAAATCTACTATGAAACTAATGAAGCTTAAGCTTCAGGGCCCAGAAGTGACTTTAGTTCACATCTTTTTTAAAAAAAATGTGGTGACCTGTCGTGGAACAACTCCACCGGAGAAGATCTTGGAAGTGGTTACCCAGATTTCGCTGCACGTTGCGAAGGGTCCCCTATAACAGTTCAAGCTTCGGGGCCCCAAAAATGTAGGTCTGCCACTGGGTAAAGGGCATTGGTGGAGGAGAGAAGCAGAAGGGTTAGCATATGAGTGGACGTTTAGTTTTGAGTATGATTTGTGGGAGGCCTTCTGGTTGACCAAGGGCAATGTACTGCCCTGCCTTCCTATCAAAGAGAAGCTTCATCTGCAGCGTAAAACTGAGGATTCCAAGCACTGGGTGAGAATTCTGGTGCTCGGTGCCCACTCAGTTAGTGGGGATTTGATGAGCCCACTCCTCTGCAATCGGGCTGCTGGGCAACTTTTATTTTTAACCTGGCTAGTTTGCCTTCTGGGAAACGGGTGACTGGACTCTGCCTCCACGGTGGCCACTTTGTGAGCAGACACCCGGGCAGTTATCTTACAACAGTTCCTGTGAAATATCACCAGCATTCTGAAAGCTCACCAGAGAAGCAGGGGACTCCTTTATAAAGGGGTTCTTTAACTGAAAACTAGTATCAACCGTCCTCAGCGAGCCAGACACGGGGACCAAATCCTGCTACAAACCCAAATGCCAATGGGCTTCCTCCTCCATTTACTCTGGCAACATTATTACAATCACCCAGTGGGAGAGCCCTTCTGCATTCCGCATTCCACGCAGGCCGCGCAAGCCAAGCTTCTTATCTCCTTGCAGAAAACAATCAACAGGCACAATTCTAACATCAGAAACAGACAATCTTCAGAAACCAACAAAACATTGTTTCCATTTTCCAGGCCAGTCAATTATTGTTCTTAAAGTAAGCCCTTGAACACAAAGGGATTTCAGAGGGAGACTCCAACAGGGAACTGAATTACATACATTTGGTTCAGAGAAGGGCCAGTTTCAGGTTTTATGCTTATTCACGAGTAAACCCCACCATGATCAGGAAAGGCGAGACTTTCTAAAAACAATGGGACAAACCAGAGTCAATACCTGACCTAGTTTCCACCATTCAAGTGGTTTTGGCTCGGATGGAAGGTTTTACATGAATATATCCAAAGCAATTGTAATTCCTTGTTGACATCCTAAGGAACAATTCACCTACAAACAGCACACCGGGGGGGGGGGTGTTTCATACTCCCATGTGCCATCAGAACACTATCTGGGTTTCTTCCTGAAGCATCTGTACAAAAAAGCCACTTAAAGCCCAGAGCGTTTTCCCTGCAAAACAGATTTTCTAACACGGCCCTCCAAGATTTCTCAGGACAGCAGGTGATTGTGAATGCTGCAGCCAACAAAGTTCCAGCAGAAAACCATTTCAAAAGAGCACTGACTGGCGTGAGGAAAGCTAAAAATAAACTGCATTTACATGTTCAAGAGAACCAGCTCCCCACCTAGGCACACATTAACAGGGTTGTGTCAATTATTACAAGATCCTGGAAAAAATGGTTGTTCACAGGACAAGCTCATCCCTTCCTCCTCCCCTCGCCCAGCTCACATGGCGACTGGGTGATAAACCTTAAAGATGATGTATTTTATATCAAGTTGGATCTGGAAGCAGATTCCCCAAAAAAGGGAGGCATTTCCTGTTTCTAGCCTGTTTTAAAAAAGATGGATAGATGGCTACAACTTTGAATTTTTTATTTTAAAACACATTGAGAGCAAAGGAATGAGAACTGTAACAACAGCATCATTTCCAACAAACACACGAGAGCAAGAGCTTGAACAAACCAACATTTTTCCCTTGCTTTAAATGTTATTTAAATTATTTTAAACGTTTAACTCCCATATAATTCTCCATTTGGCACAGGGCATGTGCAGACACTACAAGAATAAATAGGCAGGCCTGAGATGGTGCTACTGAGGTTGATTACTCTGATATATGTGTGTTTTTTTTCCAAATCAATCCCAGGTCTCGTGTTTTTATTATTAAACATCTTCTTAAGATATGCAATGAACTGCTGCAACACTCTGCTTTTCCATCATTGTTCATAATTTTCCAGCACAACAGTCAAAGGCACATGTGGCACCCTCCAAGAGTGGCACCCCGGCCTTCCTTCCTACGGATTCAGGAGAAAGCCAGAGAAGAATTGTGTGTAGTAGTAAAGCACAAGGCCTCTTAAGCTGGTTCATGGACTAACCACAAATCCACCAAACTAAGCCCCAATTCCTGAACTGCAGCCAGGATCACCTAAGAGTCAACAACACTCGCCTGTTCACCAGCCAAACAAAAACTTGTAGCTTCAAAGGAAGGTCAAGGGAAGGTATATGCGTAAGGCAGAGTCCCTTTGATAAACTGGGGTGTGAGATCAAATCAACAGCTGTAACTTTTAAAACTACAACTCCAATCTCCAACTGCATCTTTCCTAAATTTCATCTAAGACACAAGCCTGGCAAAATCCATCCGCCATGAACCTGAGGGACTCTTAAGTTCTTTGCACTCATGACAAGACACTGGTGCAAGTTGGATGAAGTGGGCCCTGATCCACAAAAGGTAGTAGATTATATGATTTCTTGAGTGATCTATAAAGGTATTGCCTACTCCTGCATTTGTAGTGTGTAATGACCACCCTGCTCTCTTGTAATTCAACTGGGTGCATCTGGTTACACAGCGCAACTCAATGATTAAAATCTTGTTGCTTAGTATAGTAAGTTGTCCTAGAGTAGGCCTACTGAATCAGTGAGGGTTGACTGAGGGATTTGGTGGGTCAACTCCTCCACAGATTCAAGAAGGCCTACTTTAGTGCAACTTAGTACACTAAGCAACAGGATTTCAGCCAATGATTGGCAACCTGACAGTAGACAAATATTAAAAGAAGCCAGGACGCTCCAACTGAATTGATGCTCTCTTAGTGCAACTACTTTTTAAACTTTTCCAAAACAGGTGATCCTGTTCTGCTTTTCTTCTCGTTTATTTTCCTTTTTTCTTTTGATTAGGTAACTTTTAAACGTAACTATTTTTAGCCTATTAAATCAGAGTCGGAAACCTTTATTAGGCATATACAGAATGACAATTTAACAAGTACGGCCTATAAAATAAAAGCCAAACAGCAAAGCAGGTCATTAAACATTCACATTTACAGAAACCTTCGCAAATACAAGTCAGTGTCATTGTGGCACAGGAACTGTTTTATATCATTAATTACCACCAGCCCTTGTTGTTTAGTCGTTAAGTTGTGTCGTGACCCCATAGACCAGAGCACGCCAGGCGCTCCTGTCTTCCACTGCCTCCCGGAGTTGGGTCAAATTCATATTGGCATTTTCAGTGACACTGTTCAACCATCTCGTCCTCTGTCCTCCCCTTCTCCTCTTGCCCTCACACTTTCCAGGTCTTTTCCAGGGAGTCTTCTCTTCTCATGAGATGGCCAAAGTATTGGAGGCTCAGCTTCAGGATCTTTCTGTCCTTCCAGTGAGCACTCAGGGTTGATTTCCTTCAAAATGGATAAGTTTGTTCTCCTTGCAGTCCAGGGGACTCTCAAGAGCCTCCTCCAGCACCAAAATTCAAAAGCATCAATTCTTCGGCGGTCTGCTTTCTTTATGGTCCAGCTCTCACTTCTATACATCGCTACTGGAAAAACCATAGCTTTGAAAATGTGGACGTTTGTCGGCAACATGATGTCTCTGCTTTTTAAGATGCTACCACCAGCCCTATCAATGATTAAAATACTGTACTTGCCCTTTTACGTTTAGAGGTGTTAAACATTCTGGAACAACATTTGATCAACTCACTTTGTTAGGTTAGATGCCCAACTCTAGGACAACCAGTAGTCTCCAATTACACATGCAGGCAGTCTCCAGCCTGACAGTGAAAAGGATATGGGAACAAAACTGGAGGTACCTGGAGAAGGTGTTTGTGACTATAGGCTGAAGTTGCAAGCCCCCCCCCCCTCGGTGCAATTCGGAACATGAAAATAGAGCCAAAAAGCAGCTTCCTTCTTCAGCAGCACAAATTGATGCAGCCAATATTCCTGGTTGCCCGCCCACAACCAAACAGAGCTTTGCTGGATTGTTTTGCAAACCTGGAGCATAATTTATGTTTATTTTAAGATCCTTGAGCAGCTCTGGGTCAACAAGGAACGGTGACTGCTCACTCTATGTGGACTATCTGAGAGACGCTTTTCCATGCCTTTGTCAGAAACTACTGACTTCAGTAGGTCTATTCCCAACAGCCTCCCCTGCTTTTCCCCCAAAAAAAAAAAAAAAAAAGGAAGGGGTGACTCAGATATATATATATATATATATATATATATATATATATATATATATATATATATATATATATATATATATATATATATATATATGAACATCCACTTTGCATCTTGAAGGCTCAAGGCATTGGCCAGTTCAAAAGGAAACCAAGTATGTAAGGCTGGAAGGAGCCTTTGCTGGAGCACTGCCAGTCCAGAGGCAGCTGAGCAAGGCTGGACGGACCAACAGTCTTACTCTGTAAAGAGAGACGGGGGGGGGGAGAGCTAGACCCCACCTTCATGACTTGGTTGACCTCCCAGCAACAATTTCCAAACCTCACTGATATCCTTATCTGCTGGAACCCAAAACAGTCTCTGCCCCCCCTTCACCCCAAACCTCACTTGTTCATTCATCACATGCACAAAGCAAGGAGGCAGACCCCCAACGGGAGTGTGCAGCTGAGATGTACCAAGACCGGAATGCAGAGCAGGGTTGTGAGAGACCAGGTTAAAAGTGTCCTCTTGGCCTGCACGTGGCCCCACATGGGATGATAGCCATGTACAGAGCCAATGCTCTGATCCATACCAGCTCTCCCTGAACTCTACATGTGACCTCCAGGATTACATGCTGGTTACAAAGGCAGCTTCTTAGGCTGATAAAATACCCAAAACAAGGTTAAGCCTTACAACTCCCTGACACACTAGATTTAAAAATGAAAAAACGAAAGAAAATCCATATGTGTGCATTTGTGTGAATCCATCAGTGATATTCCAGCACTGCTGATGCCATAAAGGTGAATGCTTCCATATCAATCAATAATATGCAGCTCTTTTCCAATACTGTACATCCATGCCTTTGCCACCCAAACATTCAAGCCCCAGTTGATCTGTCTATCCCTGGACTTTAGGGCTGGTCGCTGCCCCCTTTCCTAGCCCACATGTGTCAGGGAGAGAGCCAGCGGCAAAACAACAACGCAGGATCTCTCAGCCTCTTCCACCCACCCAGGGTTTTTGTAGTTCAAAAGGTCACCAGTCGCCCACACACACACAGAGACGCGCACACACAGACAAACGCACAGGCATCCCAGAGCTTTCAGATCAGGCTATCAGGAAACAATCTCCAGACAGAATGCAAACCCCTATTTCCCTTCTTGCCCCAGAGGAAGGGGGTACTTTGTTAGGTCAGATGAGCCGCCGCCCCCCCCCTGCGCACACCTCCCAGTCTCCCTCTCCAACAGAAGGCGGGTCAATGAACAGGGACTCCATCCCAGGGAAAAGAGGCGTCCGGTGCGCGACTCGCTCTCTTCCCAGCAAGCGCTGAAAGGAGACCGGGGTGGTGGGTGGGAGGGATCCAATCTCCGCCTCCACCTCCACGCCACCTTCCGTCTTCCTCCTCTTACATGGTGACAAATGAACCAATACTGAAAGCGATTTCACACCTGCCTGGAGGGCCCCCGGAGGCCGGAAAAGCCCAGCTGTGGGTCACACGTGCGCGCAGAAAGAAGCGCGCACACTTGCCGGCTCTACAGACACGGTTTGAGAGGAGGAGGAGGAGCGCCTCCGTCGGGAAACCTCTCTCCAGATTCTCCCATCTGCTTACCCGGGGGGGGGGGGAAACTCTCGACGGAGAGTTAAAAAAACGGGGGGGGGGGGAAGGAGGCATCTCCCCTGTGGAGTGGTGGTTTGTTGGGATTAAAGGAAGTCGGGAGCCCTGTGCTGATGGCACCCATTCAGAAAAAAAGCCCGCCTCTGGCGAACGCACTTGCACATGCCCAGAGGCACTCTTGTTCCGACTCCTGCGCGGCTGAACAGTTCGCGAGGGAGGCGGTCCGCAAACACACGTATATCCCGGGCCACGTAAGTTCCTCAACTTCGAAGGGCTGAGGTAGCGATCCTGAACCCTGCCCGGGGGACTTAATCGACGTGGGAAGCCGACAGCCCCGTGGGCGAGCCGATCCAAGGCAGCTCCGGGGAGGGAAGGAGGGAGCCGATCCTGCGACGACGCCGTCACTCACACCGACCGACCCGACCCGACCCCCCCCCCCGGTCACCCCTCGCTCACCTTTCAGGAGGCAGATGTCGGTGTGCGCCGTGTCCCGGCGCAGCGTCCGCACCACCAGCGACACGGTGCTGTCCTCCCGCAGCGCTTCGGCCCGGGGGCTGCGCTCGTCGTAGACGACGACCGACGAGTAAAGCCCCGAGCGGAGCCGGGAGCGCACCTCGTCCTCGGCCGGCAAGATCTGCTCCAGGCTGACGGACCCTTTGGCCCGGCGACGCACGATGGTGTTGCAGCGCACGTTGAGGGCGCCGCGGATGTAACCGGCGCTGTGAGCCAGGAAGGGCCGGCAGTCCAAGAGGAGGCACTTCCCTGGCGGGGCCGCGTTGTTGCCGCCGCCGTCGCCGCCGCGGTGCAGGAGGCGCTGGAGCCCGCCGCAGTCCACCTCGCGCACCTCCACCATGGCCCCCGCCGGCGTCCCCGAGGCGCCCCCCGGCCCCACGAAGGGACCCCCGGGCTTCAGCGCATGGGGTCGCCCGCCGACCCTTTCCGACCCCGAGGGCGCCTCCACAGCGTGGCCGTCGATCAAAAACGAAGCGCGGCCGGCCGGAGCCTCGGCTTCCTCTGGTGGTGGCGCCGGCTGCGGCGCGGCCAGCGAGCGCGGGGCGCGTGGGAGGAGCCCTTTTACTCCCTCGCCCCGCCCCCTACACGCTCGCGCTCTCTCTCTCCGCTCCCCCCCCCCCCGCCGCCGCCGCCGCTTCCTCTTCTTCTCCCTCCCGGCCCCGCAGGGCCCCCATTCTTCCTTTTTTCCCTCGCCGTGAATGGAACGCGGCGAAGCCTGACGACGACGACGACGACGTCACAAGAGGGAGGGGGGGAAACATGCAAACGACGCCACCAGCTCCAACCCCTCCCCTCCCCCCGCTCGCGCTTCTGCGCGCGTTCATTCATTAAAAAAAAAGGAGAAGTCGAGCTCGCGGGCCGCTCTCTCGCTCTCTCTCTCTCTTGCTTGGGCTTTGGCGAAGGAGGGGGAGGGGAAACAAGCCAGCATTTGAAACACGGCCCCGCTTCCTGCCTCTCGGTGTCATTCGGCGCCAGCCGCCGACGCCAAGGCCGGCTCTGCGTCAGGCGCGTCTCAGCACACGCTCGCTCGCTTTCTTTTGTTACGAAGCCCAGGCAGAAAGCTCAGGCCAGGGTGTGTGTGTGTGTGTGTGTGTGTGCAAGAGCCGTTGGGAAGCCGCGCCTTCCCCCCCCTCGCCTCGCTTGCCAGGTGAAACCTAACGGCATCGCCTCCGCCGGGCCTCCCCCCCCATGTCTTGCTTCCCCCCCTCCTCTTCCCGCAAACACCGGGCCCGTGAGAGGTGCGCGCCGATGGGAATGCTTTGGTTCGAAGGTGTGTGTGTGTGGGGGGGGGTTATGAATATCCCCCGAAATAAATAACCATGTTCTGTTCGGAAGTAACTTCCACCCACCCCGTCGAACGGCTTTAAATGTGTTTGGTCAAGGATGCTCAGGATGACTGCACCATCCTACGCAGGTTTATTCGGAAGTAAGGCCCGCTGAGTTGAGTTGAGCGGGACTTGTTCGGAGCTGTGAAGAAACTAGTTACAGTAACGCAGTCGGCTATAACTAGTTACTTCTGGGTGGTGAGGATAAAACGGGTCAAATTTGAAAAGGCAAGTAATTAGGAGTTGCAAAGTCACACTGCGCCGTGGCTATTTTTTTCTTATTGCTCTTAAATTGCTAGAAAACGTTATAAGCATTTCTAGCGACCTTTCTGACAGTTTTTTCCCCCCCAGGTCTCATGCCATTCTCTCATCGGTCATAAATGACAAGGGAGAGATTGCTCTGTTCAGCTGCATTTCTTTCTTGGAAATTTGGTTGCTTTCCAGCATCTTTCCAGAGCGGATGCCAAGGGAAGCTCCTTCCTTCCCAAGGGCAGGCACAGCATCAGGACTGGAGTTGCTGAAAGGAACAGTGTGAACTCCCACCCCTGCATGCCCTGGCCCTGATCGCTTCACCCCCCTGCTTAACTAAGGTGTGTGTATGGGGTGGGGGTGGGGGAACAGCTTCACAAAATGCAAGCTACAAGGAAGTCTGTTTAAATGCCAGGAATCTTAGGGACCTTTCACTGGATGTCGGAACAAAGATCAGCCATGATTTGAACCCGAGACAGTATCAACATATACTGTTGGCTTCTGCCAAAAAAAGTTTTTGGATAAGATAGTTTAATTCACAGTTACTGAATGTAACAAAGATACCTCACATTTTCAAGGACATTTGATTTGGTTCCTTCATGCCAGTACAGTATAAATGCTGGGCCACTTTTGGGAAGGAGAGGTCTGGTGAACCCACAAAGTCCATGTAAATTGAGCTTTCTAGGGAGGCAGATATCTTGAAAGGGTGTGCCTTCTTGACTTGGCATCTCTGTTGGTAGAACATTATCACAGATGGAAAACAGCCAGGAGCTGCTTGGATCTGTCCCACCGAAATAGGCAGGCTTAAAAAAATAATTACAAGACCAGGTTGGGAGTTTGATAATTCTAAGATGATGGTGATCAATTCAGCCGGAGTTCAAGGACCCATGTTGCTTCAGCAACTCTACAGCCCTCATAGTCATCTTCCAAGAAAGATGACTAGGAGGCTGAGCCTTCATACTAATAATTTCAGAACACGTGAAGAGATTTTTAACACCTGTTCTACAGCTTCTGTCATTAGCTGGGGTTGTTTTTCTCCCTGAGGGTGCCACATCAGCTCTGTTCAGGCACTGAGAAAGTTCAAGCTGATGTGTAACAGTTACAGATGAGAAAGTCATGTGGATTGCAGGAGTGACATGTTACTCTCTTGTACAGCATAAATAGTAATTACCGTGGGGATTTGTACTGAAATTTCACAGAGCAAGGAGTTTCCTTTCCGCACCTACTAATTACAGAGTGCAGAGAAAGTAAAGGGAGGCGGGTGTGGGAATGTCAGTACACTTCGCTGACACATTTATAAGAAAGATGAACCCGCTGAAGGTCCCAGCTTGAAATGAACGCACTTCCAGATTTTCTTCAGGACATGTCATGTTGGTTAAAATATCAGAAAATGTCTGCGGCAATTGCTGTGACTTAACTGCTTTCAAGATAACACAACGGGAACTACCCAGCCCACCCAGAGTGCTTTTAAGTCCCATTTATTTCAGTGGGAGAAAGTTCCATGTGTGTTCAGTTCTCAAGTTGAAACTGATATTACAATGTGTAGGTTTGTTTGATCGTATGCCTAGAATTCTTTTTCATCGTTTCAAGAATCTTGTTCTTGAATGCACAAGTCTGGGGTAGGTTCAGGAACCAGCCTCAAAAGGGATCCCTTTGAGCTCTAGGCCACATGAGGAGCAACAGTGTACTTTTCAAAGCAGTTTAACAACACAGCTGAATGAGCCGGGCCTGATGCTTAATTTCTTTGTAGAAGTTCTATTGCTTTTTAACAAGTGAGTTATTTGCAACTTTAATTGAACTTAAAAGTGCAGTGTATGTACAGTATTATAAATCACCAACTCAAACCCAATTTATGGCCACCCAAATAAGCTTTTCAAGGTAATCTAGGGTGGTGTTGGCGGCAACCAGAAACAGAAGAGGTACTGTCTGGGACTCTAGGTGATTCAGTCCTGAGGCATGGTCCATCCCCCACATAGTTAACAGTTCCACCTGATGAGTTCCTATGGCCAAGTGGGATTTGAACCGACATCTCTTGAGGCCGAGTCTGCAATTCTACCCACTATAAACACACTGAATGTTACATTCCACTCCATTAAATGGTCTTTCAGGGTAGATATCTGGAACTATAAAGCCAACACAATAGCATGTGGCAGCTTCTCATAAACAAGACAGTGACTGACACATGAATTAGTTAAACATGCAAGCCTCTCTTTAAAATGTATTTTCAAACTGGCCATGCATGATTATTTTAAGAAGGATGGGCTGAGAAAAGGAAGGTATCCTTAAATCTTCTGACCCATTTGTCTTCCCATTTTCTATTTCTTCTAAAAGAAATAGAAAATATCCCCAAGCTGCAAGATAATAGTCAAAAGCAAGGAGAGAGACTGGATGGATATTACAGCCTGAAGGATGATGATTCTGGAGAAAGAGCTTATCTTGCTTTTGATATATTGATACAAAAGGTGTTAACAGATCTTTCACTTTTATCTCTGCACATGGATTACCTATCTGTGTTTTGTTTTATTTCAGTTTTGTTTACCTGTAAGAAAATATTAGCTTGGTCCTGACTCGTACAAGTGCTTTTTTAACATCATGTTGCCACACTATCTGCTCCTGATTTTGTTTGATTTTTCTCTGTTGTCACTAATTAACAAATTATTCCATGTATCTCTCATTGTATTAGCCTTGTGAGTTGGTGCACTTGCCACTGCAGTTTACACCACTGAACTTTTTTGGGGGGTGGCGGTGGCGGCCAGAATTGATTTGGAAGACATAACTGTATTAAAAGTAGACTTCAAATATAATATAATACAATATTAGTCCATATCCTTTTCTAGAATTGCATACATTTCATACACACTACCAGACAATAACCTCTGTTTATGTTGATCCATTCATTGTTGCAAAATTATGTGTCAAGTAGGAACTAACTTATAGTGGCCCTAACAGGGCTTTCAGAGTAAAGTGAGATACTGTAGTTAATCAGTGGTTTCACCAGTTCCAAGCCCCCCCCATGAGTTTTCATTGTCCAGCAGGGATTGGAACTCAGGCCTTTGGAGTCTTAGTCCATCTCTCTATCCGCTATGCTATAATGGGAAATTATACTCCATTAAAAATCTTGTTCTGCTCTGGAACTTGGAAATACAGACATGTATACATATACAGCCCAACAGTCTCATATTTGTGAGCAATACAAATCACATGAGGCAGTGTGATTTGATATCCCAAATGGTGTGCATGTTTTGCCAGTTTGGACACAATTCATCATGTGATTTTACATGTGACTTATAGTGTCGCATAGGCTTGCCCAGTACTGGATCGGCTGGATTTTTTCTTTGCAGAAATCTTTAACCCTTCCTGAGAAACATTCTCACGCTTGCAACAGACCTCAGAGCAGATGATTCCAAAAGGATATGAAGCAGAACTGATCTGATCCTTAAAGCAGGGGATTTGATAGAACGTTTTATAAAAGGCAGGAATCGCTGAAGAACTCTGTGGTGTCTTTGGAAGAGGGAGAAGGAGCATTTCCAGGAAAGCAGCAGCAAATAGGAAGGCAATCATCTAAAAGTACTAGATGAATACATCCTTGCAAACCCCTTATCAAACCAATCAGATATGCTAGTTTGTAACATGCAGTTATTTATCGGGAGGGAACATTTGTCAGGGTGCTACCTGCAGGCAAACATCCACCTGCTCTCTGAAGGTAGACTGATTATTTCCGCCACAGCCTTCTTCATGAAGCACAGAACAGGTCCCAGTGTTCACCCCTGGGATTTTATGAGGAATTCCCTTGGGTACCTAGCCAGCAACAGCTTCACAGTCCAGCTGCGACAAGGCCTTAGAAAGGTCAGCCTGCTCATAAAGCTATAAACTTAAGCAGCAAAGGAAGCAGAAGGTTCATGGGGTGCTTTCTCTGGCGTTCGGGTGGCAATTAGTTCAAAGGAAAAGCAATTCCACTTTGTCTCTATGAAGGCTGAAGTGCCACAAAAAAAGCTGTTCAGTTGGGTACACCTTCATCAACAAAAAAAGTGCTTAATTACTATTGCACATTACAGCCCTAAACCATCTTCTTTATTTTACTAAATACAGAGCTTTTAAAACTCAGTTACAAAGCTTGTCGTAACCTAACAAAGTAATTTGTTACTGATAATGTTGCACATCTTTCATTAATTCTCCGTGTCCTTCATTATCTTAGTTGTTACATTTTCATTAATGTTTAGCCTAACGGTTTAGGACTGATAAGAAAATGACACAAAATGTGAAGAATGCAATTCAAAAGCCCTGAAAAGTCATGAATATGCAGTTTTGGAAGGGGAATGGGACATCATAAATGAAATAAATGCAGTATGTTTTCAAAAGGTCCTGGTGGAAGGAGCATTTTGTGTATGTGTGTATGTACTAATTTTTTAATTTGTTTATTTTGTGGATTTTGTGTATTTTAGAGTCAATAAAATAACTTTTTAAAAAGTCATGAATAAAAGCATTATTTACACTTTTAAAAAAAGAAAATGACCTGCTGATTTATATAAATTTATTTATTTATTTATTTATTTATTCGATTTTTACCCCGCCCCTCTAGACAATGTCTACTACAATGTCTAAAGCTGATTTAATAATGCTCTTGTTGTCGAAAAGTAACTCACTATAGTTTATGTTGTTTATAACTAGTTACTTCCAAGTTTCATCCAAAAGCCTCAAGAAAATATATTTGCTTATGCAAAAGGACACCCTGGTAGGACTCTCCCAAAGGGCAATTCATTTCCTTGCAGGCAGGAAATCCAGAGAGCTGTCTGTTATATTGCTGCTGCCAGGAAGCCAATCAAGGAAGAAGTCCAGGGGAAATGAATTGTCAGGTTTGGCAAAGATTTATATGATAAAATGCCAATAGATCCCTTGAATTAAGGCACAGAAATGTAGGCAGTTTGTAATTGTCATCCTGATTCACGGCCATGGGCTTGGGTCAGACCTCTCAGACTGAGTGCATCATACATTTGCTTGTAAGCCCTTCCTGATTCAAGTAGAATCTATCTCCTAAGGGTGGAAATGCAGTTTCCGTTCTAGTGCTGTAGCTTAAATCAAATCAGTGCCTGGCTGTAAATTCTAGAAATACTCTCGGACTGGGAGACACACTCCCTTTGTATATGTTTCAGAATGTAATCTGAATTGATGTTTGCATGATGGAAGAGCTGGTGTAAAATCAAAATGTATGCTGGAAGGCCATGATTCAAAACTCACCTCCGCTTTAAATTTGCTAGATTGCTTGAAGCAAGCCTCATAAAAATTACAGCCTTCTCTCAAACTCTTTTCTGCAATGTGCAAGTAGTATCAGCCGACCCCATGATGCCATCGTAAGACCTAAGGACCCAAGTGTGGCCAGAATCTTGTTGGTTAGTTACACCATACACTAAATGCAGTGGCAAATTGTCACTAATTAACAAATTACAGTATCACACGTTGCATTTGCCTTGTGAGTTGGTGCACAACAACAACTCATTAACCAGTGGTAACTTGCCACTGAAGTTTATACCACTAAATGTATGCCAGCACAGCTAACCAAGAGGATTCTGGCACGCATCCCTCTGTTTTGTGATTGGGGTGGGTGGGTTCAGCCTGAGCCTCCACACACCCAACTGTGCGACCAAGGAGCACCCCGGTGCCTTAGCTGTAGTCAAGCTCACAAACCCTTTGTGAACACCAGTAGTATTCAAGCCACTGGGATCCAACAGGAGTTCAGACTTAGCTTTCGCTTGTGAGATGGTAATGGTTCAAAACAGCACAAGAAGGACACAGACAAAGTATTAGAGGTAGGGGAGACATGAGAGGAGACAGCCATAGGGAACCCCTGCAACAGAGCATGCCCTCCCAAGCATGCCCATGTCCTCTGGTTACCGATTGTCTTTACCCAGAAGACGACGACTGGCAGACTATTACATAAAATCTCTCTCACAGGGAGAAAATGGAAAGGCAGAATGACATGGTGGAATATATGGCTCTCCAGAGGTGTTTTGGCTGCAAATCCCTGAATACAGTGGATAGGGCTGTGGGTAGGGCTCCAGTTTAGCTGCATGTGGAAGGCCAGTGGGCCGGATTTTCCTCAGCCCTATTGCAGATGGTCAGTGTTTGGGTCCAGGCCGAGCTCCTGAGCAGGAAAGGGTAAAGGTGGCCATGGCAAATGTGTCAGAGGCCTGCTGTGGTGCACTGCCTTCCCTGAAAAGGGTTGGGATTCGATATGCAGCCCCTCTCTATGCCCCTTCGTGACCTGCAGTGGCTCTTCAACACAGGCAAGTCAGTGCCCTGATCATGAAGGCCTCCATGTTGTGACTGGTACCTCAGCCAGAAGGATCCAGCTTATTGGCTTTTCAGACCACATGCAGTCTTGCGAGCACCATGTACAATGAGGAGGAGGGGTACTGTCTGTGGAAGATCCGGAGGAGGAGGAGGAGGAGGAGGAGGAGGGAGGGAGGGAGGGAGGGAGGGAGGGGACTGAAGCAGAAGAGAGAGGTGAGGGGATGACATCTTCGGTGCCCTGTTTCTATGGCAGCCTACCTGGTGGGGCTGTTATATCTCCTCATGTGCAGGGTGGAGGGTAGGGTCTCCTCCCACCCCCTAGGCTCCAGTCAGCTTGAAAAGCAAGCAAAGTAAGGCCTGGATTCCTGAACTGGAAAACTTCCAGGTGCCTTGGACTACACTCCCCCATTGTTCTTTGCCTGTACCTCCTAGGGAGGATGGGGGTTGTAGTCCTATTGGCGGTGAGGAGGAGCTGGAAGGAACCATACTGGTTGTTTCTAAGATGCTAGAGAACAGGACTGGGCAGGCTGTGGTCCTCTGGAGAAGCTGTCAGGCTGCAGGTCCCATTTGCTCCAAACAGCAAGAATTCTGTGGTGAGGAAGTAGGGGAAGGAACAATTCCTGGAAGGGTGTTGGGTTTGGGCAGAGGGGGGAGAGACAGGAAGGCTACAGACTGGCACTCTGCCACCTGCCCAGATATCCAAAGCGAGCCCATTAGGTTCCTGGCAGAGTCACTCCACGCCCATTGAAATTGGGGGTGGGGGGTGGGTGGAGTGACCCTTCAGAACTTTTTACAGCAGTTTTTTACTAATGTTGACCTGGAATTTTAAGATCTTTAAATGTTTATTTTATTTAGAGTTGGGTTTGCTAGTAGCAGGGGATGAATTATTTGTTGATATAAATTGTATGTTTGTTTTGTTTGGGGTTTTATTTTATTGAATTTCTAGATGCAAACTGCCCAGAGAGTGCTATGCACTATGGGACACTAAGAAAGAAAGAAAGAAAGAAAGAAAGAAAGAAAGAAAGAAAGAAAGAAAGAAAAAGAAAGAAAGAAAGAAAGAAAGAAAGAAAGAAAGAAAGAAAGAAAGAAAGAAAGATAGATAGATAGATAGATAGATAGATAGATAGATAGATAGATAGATAGATAGATAGATAGATAGATAGATAGATAGATAGATGGCGTTTTATCTGGCAAAACAGCTTAGTTTTTGTGTTTCTGGTTTTTTTTTCTTAACAACTGTGATGCCAGCTGGCTCCACATAGAGCTGTTTTGTGGCTGGAGGTCCAGGAAGTGATGGTTGTGCTATTCTCTCTGGTTGGTAGCAGCCACCACCAGCTTCTTTCCCCAAGTTATCCAGAAGCCCTGCAGTCACAGTTAAAAAAGATCCAAGCCTTCTACGCAAGGGTTTGAGTAAACAGCATCTCTGCAGGCTGCGCTGGCTCAGTAATTGAAGGGAATGCCAATGAGGTGTCTCTTGGAAAGTTGGAGGGTGGTGATGTAATTACGAAGCAGAAAAAAAGCTGAGAAGATCAGCCCTTCACTAAATGTAGACCATTTCACACATAATCCTTCAACTGGTTTTGGTGTTTCCTAGGCAGATTATTTATATTTTTAAAATTATAATACTACAATAGAATTTATGTAATGTTTCTCATGGTTTACTCTCCTGTCAGGTTTCTAGATTTTCTATAACTTCTAATTAAGCAATACCTTTACTGGATCACTAAGAAGTTACACATGAGGCAAGCTTTCGAGTTCTACAGAACTCTTCAAAAGGCAATACTGTAGGTAAAGGTAAAGGTTCCCCTTGACATTTTTTTTAGTCCAGTCATATCCGACTCTAGGGGGTGGTGCTCATCCTGTTTTCAAGCCGTAGAGCCAGCGCTTGTCCAAAGACAGTTTCCATTGCCACATGGCCAGTGTGACTAGGGAACACCATTTTACCTTCCCACCGAGGTGTTACCTATTTATCTACTCGCATTTACATGCTTTCGAACTGCTAGGTTGGCGAGGAGCTGGGACAAAGCGATGGGACCTCACTCCATCATGTGGATTCGATCTTACAACTGCTGGTCTTCTGACCTTGCAGCACAGAGGCTTCTGCGGTTTAGCCCACAGTGCCACCACGTCCCCAAAAGGCAAAGATGGTATAAAATTTGGGGTTCAAGCAAATATGAGGCCAGAGGTGACCATAGCTTGTGCAATCAGACTAACAAGAAGGCAGAATGGACTTCTTGATTATACTTGAGGCAACAAAGGGATCAACTTACAGGCTCTTCACCAAACTTTTGTCAGGGCTTTGCCTTGAGGGACGTGGTCTTTTCTTACTACTACTACTAGTGGAATAAAAAAGCAGTGGAATAGCAGCAAGTATAAAGTTACTGAAGATAATGAGTTACCATGGGAATTGCAACTTGTTATATAATATATTACTTTTTAAAAAGCGAGATTCCAAGGTTTAAGTGGGAGGAGGTTTTATTTCCACTGCAAGAGAATCCCAAGATCTCAAAAGTTAACACTCTGTACTCATCCCAATCAACCCTGAGTGCTCACTGGAAGGACAGATCCTGAAGCTGAGGCTCGAATACTTTGGCCATCTCATGAGAAGAGAAGACTCTCTGGAAAAGACCCTGATGTTGGGAAAGTGTGAAGGCAAGAGGAGAAGGGGATGACAGAGGATGAGATGGTTGGACAGTGTCATTGAAGCTACCAACATGAATCTGACCCAACTCCGGGAGGCAGTGGAAGACAGGAGGGCCTGGCGTGCTCTGGTCCATGGGGTCACGAACAGTCGGACATGTCTAAGTGACTAAACAACAAACTCATCCTAATAGGAACATCACATTCACTTATCTTGGGGGAAATCACACCGTTGTGATATGTTTCTGAAGTTCTATCCAATAAGCCTTAAATAAGGATTTTAGGAGTTTTTGCCCCTGTTGTACAGTTAAGTTTATTTTATTTTATTTCTTCTTCATCATCTCCTGCTCCTCCTTCAAAATCATATTGATTAGATATATCTTTATATATTTTATAACATTCATATTTATATTTTAGCATTCCAGTGAAAATTTTTCCAAAATAGAGGAGACAGCAAGATCTCCTGGAAATGGGCATTCAAGGACACCACAAAATTAATATGTCTGCCAGAAACCCCCAAATGTGTCTATATTCACCTAATATTAAAAAAAAGATATAATGAAAAATGATGGAATGCTTGATTGTAAAATCTCTCTTTTCTGCCTGTTGTTATTACATCAGATATGATGGGGTCCAGAACAAAAATCATTTGCATGGGAGTGACTCGGAGCTTTCCTAAATAGAGATCTGGAAGTGTTAATAATGTGATTTTATATGAGATCAGGAAACAGTTGCAGGCCATCTGTAGCCTAGCTCCAAGACTCCAGCTGCTAATTACATGGCAGCATGTATGATCTAAACCAATAATTGAGTTACTAACGGAAATGCCTCTTCCTTTGGCTATAACAGATGGATGATCAGCCACTGGCCAAGCATCAGTCCTTTATTTTTGAGAACATCTCACATAATAAACAGAAGCCCAGTCTTATAAACCATCTGATGGAGTGGCAGACATTCAGAATACCGGCTTCTTTTCCCTTCCCTTCCCTTTCATTTATTTCTTTTTCTTTTTCTAGAGCCTCAAATACATGGCACAGACCTCTCCCTTAAAGTCTGACCAATCCTCAATACCAAGTACTGAAATTCATCATACAAATGCATTTACAGCGGCTTTCCAAATTTGTACACATATTGTGCCTTTTGTGATACAAACAAACGGTACAGATCCCCAGTTTGTATCCAAGGGGCTCCATTCCAAATCTTGTTCTTGATCTATTTGGTCCGGATATCTGAAGAAATAGCTAGTCTTGGACATGTGAAAAACAGGCAAGTTACATGGGAAGCAGGCAGCCTGAAAGAAGGAGACAGCTGGGATTAGAGGCGCAGGAAGGGCATCAGGCAACATACTGATGAAAGATAGAAGGGAAACTTCTCCAGCATCACAGATCTCCTTGGCCAAGAGGATATTGAACTGCTTTGGCACCCAACAGAGCTGTTAGGGCAGGATTGGAATTTTAAAACTACAAATAGATGGTTGTGTTTTGGTGCCACTGAGACTGAAGTGCAGGAATTTACCTATGGAAATGTGCACTTCATGGTTCCCTTTTAATAACTGAGTTTTCCATTGGGGGAAAGGGTTAAACCCATTAAGAGAAAGGTTAGTGTGTGGTCCTCCTCTTAAAGGACGGAGCTGTCCTGACCTTAACATTCATGCACTTTTAAGTGCCTGCTTCCTAGGCTTTCTCTTGGCACCACGGGGAGAAGAAAAACAACATAGACAAAATAAACAGACCCAATCATCCTCAACAGCCTGCAAACCAACAACTGGTAAGGCCATAAAAACAAACACTTTCAAATCAGCCAGATGGTAGCTCTGTGACATCCTGTGCAATAGGAAACAGGTAAATAACAAATCCCAAGAATGGAAATGTTTGCAATGGTTCAAGAGAAGACCACAAAATGATGCAGGGAACATGTTATAATGACAAAAAAAAGCTCTTTCTACATTATATTTGAACCATATACATGTGTATAGTAAATGACAAACCATAAAACCATCTGAACCAGGAAGTAACTCAGTTTTAGCAACTTACTTAGGAATGAGTTATATTCTGCAGTAATGAGTTGGAACAAATTTACTCCTTTGCTTATAACAATAATGGCTGTAAATGTGTTACTTTTTCAATGGAATAAGAACATTTGTTTGTCTGCAGTCCTGCTCTGTTACATCCTGAGATACCAGGCAGACAACAAGATTAAGAGGAAGAGGAAACACTTTCCAAACACCTTCACACTTCTCCATATCTTTTCTGTTGGCCTGCTAAAGGTGGGGACTCAATATGGATTTTGGACCTTGCTTTCTGCTGGCTGTCTCTGTTTCTTTTGAGTTTCTGCCAGATCATCACCTCTATTTATGTGCTCATTGATGCTCCTGGAGAAGTTCAAGGCCAGCATCCTCTTTTATTTTTTTATGGACACAGAAAAGGAAATATGGAAGCCAGTGTGGCAAACTGGTCAGTTGCTAGGTGCATGCCTAGTCAGGAACCACACTGTGTATCCAGCACGCATCTCTCACCTCAGCAATCACGTGAAATTTTCCATGGCAGATTCCATAAATGCTCTTTAGCGTGCATAAAAATAAGCCAGGATTCTGGCCTGAAAGATCCATGAGACGGTCATTAACCTTTTGAGAAACCACAAAGAATCTTCTTCAGCAACACTGTCCTTTTTATAAACTTAATCATTTTATATTTGCAAATATTTTCCTCCAATTCAACAAGAAGATGAATTATGCCATAGGGCCCACGATTTCTTCTCCCTGTTCCAGCCCCACTAAATATTACAACAGCAGTGTAACACCACGTTGAAGGAAGGATCATTGCATGTGATTGCCTTTAGTAGGCTATTTCTGTAATATTTGCAAAAACTGATCAACTATAGCGACATGGAAGAAAAAAAAAACACATGGGTGTCTCTCACAGATCATTTGAATTTATTTGTAAAGCTCTCTCATTAATCTTTAAACCCCAATGATAGTTTTGGGTTTGCAGTACATAATCAGGTCCATGAAACACGATGCACTTGACAAACGAAAATGTGGACTTCACTCAATCCCAGGCATTATCTGCAAAGACAGTACAGTATAGGTAGGAATTATATTACAGTGCCTTCAAGCTACTGCTATGCTGCTGGAGAACATTAGTTTAGACACCAGCTATAGGAAACTTGAGGCTTTTTCAGGATTTCACCATTCTTCTGGACTTGCATTCTCAGTTGGTTTTCTGTTTAGAATGGAAAAGCGAGTCTAGATAGTAATCACTCCTGATTACTGTTATCCTGATACTCTAGACATTGACTACAGATGGAGTTGGAGTCCAGCTAGTTTCTCATTCAAAACTAAAATGCAGACATACAAGCGTATCACAACAGAACACCTAAATTCGAGGCAGGCACAGAGGTTTAAATCAGTTGCCACATTAATGCAGAGAGTCCTTGTAAATACAGATGCATTACTAGGAAATCCAAAACATTTAAGAAGGATGCTTTCTGATGAGAATTTTATTCTGCAGTTGCCCTGCCTATCACTGAGTTTGCATCACTGTCTTCTAATTGTAATTCTCCTGTAAATTTGTGATTTAAACTGGGTGAAACTTCAGGCTGAAACTGAGGGGTTCTTTTGCACAATCCAAGTTATGTGCACTAGATACTATCAGAAAATAATTGGGAAGCAAGGTGTAAGTGATACATGTAGGGCATCTCACAAATCCAAAGAAACAATTAATCGTATCATAGCTTGAGGCCCTGATACAATGAACTGATTATATATGCAGACATGACCTAGTTGCAAATATAATTTTTCAGCAGTTAGCTAAAACTAATGGACCACTCACATCTTTTCCTCATTATTATAAATTCCAGCCCCTCCAGTTTCAGAAAATGGAAACTCAGTACTATACTAAGATAAAGAAGTTATCGCAGAAAAAAAAATTGTTGATAGTAATAAGCTTGGTATTATACTTCTGGATAAACAGCAAGGAAAATCATAGCTCATATAAGTTGGAGTTCCTTCAACAAAGCCACCCCAGAAGTAATATTGCAAAGTACTAACACATTAAGGCAAGAAATTAAAAGAATGTGGAAGCAAGATCAGGTCATCTTCTACCCCTAACTAATGTCAGTACCTGGAGTCACTACAAAATCTTTGGCTACTAATTTAAAACAATTGACAATTGCTGCTTATTTTGTTCCTGGAATATATAAAAAAAAGAAAGGTTACTTACTTGTAACCATGGTTCTTCGAGTGGACCTCTGTGAATTCACACATATGGGTTTAGTCTGCGCCTGCGCTGACATTCTCGGAGCATTCCAGAGCTAAAAGTAACAATTTTATGGTATGATCCCCCATGAGGCACAAGCTCCTCCCACCCAAGATTCCCCTCAGTTCCTGCAATTTGTCCACCGGGCACGAGAGTTATACAACAATAGGATACCCGTGACGGACAGAGGGGAGGATGGGCGGGTAGTGTGAATTCACAGAGGTCCACTCGAAGAACCATGGTTACAAGTAAGTAACCTTTCTTTCTTCTTCGTGGCCTCTGTGAATACACACATATGGGTGACTGGCAAGCTTACTTATTGGCAGGTGGGACGTCACGGTAGGAAGGATGCCAACACATTTCTGCCAAATCCAGTGTTACTGCGTATACCTACATGTAGCCAGTAGTGCCCCACAAAGGTAGATGGCATGGATCATATTGCTGCACGGTAATGTCAAGAATCTCGATTCTACTCTGGATGCAGCCAAGGTAGACAGCACTCCATGGAGCGAGGCTAAAGCTGATTAGACGGTGACTCGTCTGACCACTGGTAAGCCATAGATACAGTGTGGACCATCGATCTAGAGATGGATAGGATGAAACTGGACTTTCGAAATTAAAAGAATGAAAGCATAAAAAGAGCCTGTCATCTGTTTAGAAGCTCTGGCAGTGTCCAGACAAAATGCTGGTGAGCGTCTTACATAATTATTGTGGAGCATGTGCTCTAGAGGAGATGATGGTGATCTGAAGAATGATGGTAAGATGAAGCACAGATAAACATGAAAACTAGTCGAATAAGTCAAAAATGAGACATTAAGGTAGGAAGTCACTTTATCAGGAAAATTGAATAAAAGGTGGATCGAATCACAATCCAGCTATTTCCCATGTTCCCTTGGCAGATATGACAGCCACTAGGAAGGCTGTTCAAAGTAAGTAATTTCGCATTTGAAGAGAAAATGGGCTCGAACGGCGGGCACATGAGTGAATTTAGAATGATCTATAGACCATTGAGGAAAAATGCGTTTACATGGAGGACAGGTGGTACTGAGTCCTGTGAAAAGATGTTTGACCCTAGAATGAGACAAAAGTCCTACGTACCAGAATCATCTGATTAATGGGCAGCAGTAGCAGATATATAATATTTTAAAGCATAAATAGAAAGCCAAGTAGGCAACAGTTTCAAAGAAAGTTGGTAAGGTAGTTCTTTGTTTCATTATATTTAATAAAGATTTCATTTATTTACAAATCAACATCGAGTTTATGGTTTTCGAGCTCGATTGAGCACTGATGCCAAAGTGGGAGTATTTTCCAGGTTGGCAAGTTCATGGCCAATAGATGCGGATGGTAGACCATCCTTCCCTCCAAAGATAGGAGGTAAGTCACCAGAGGGAACTCACATGTGCCTGTCTATATCGATCTGAGACAGGCGAACTAGAACTACCTTGGTCATCAAAGAGGTATTTGGATCATGTTTGATTAGGAATTATGGTGATGGAAAATCCATAGAATAAAAGGTATCGGAGGGAAGAGTTATGGCAGATTCCCTGTCCACTGCCATATGAAAATGTCCCCGACAGTGTTTCCATCCGCACCTGCACAGGAGCAATAAAACCTGTAGTCGGCGTACGGACCCCAGTGAATACATCGAAGGTCGGTACTTCCCAACGGTGACAGAACCGAACTTGTAGTTACTTGGATTAGGGATCCTCTACTTGGTCAAACAGCAAAAAATACCACTATTGGAGTGGTTCGAGGCTGAGTCTGTATTGCTTTAGCAGTGAAGCCGTGGAGGTCATAAATCTGGGGAGATGTTTGCTAGTATTTTTTTTTTTAAAAGAAAAATATACGCCATAGTACCAGTACAGGTAGATGTCCATATTTTGCAGGGGAAGGTTATTATCAAACTGATGCCCTGTACCATCTGAAAGACCTTGCAGATGGTGAAAAATCAAATGGTAGTGAAACCTTAGGAATTACTGATTAGATAATAGTGTTGAGGGTGGAATCTGAAACCTACGGTAGAATACACATGAAAAGATTTCTGAGACCAAGGACGGGACGAATGCCTCTGTCCTTTCTATGTATATAATAGCACAGAAGTAGAAGCCATTGCATAAGCCAGATGTAGGAACTTGGAATATGGCATGTTTGTTCAGGAGGCAGAGGTCTCTTCCTGGAGGATATAGACAAAAGAGTAAGTCTAACGTTACTCAAAGAGGAACAAAGACAATTATATAATGTAACCTTGAGAGATGAGGTGACATTTTTTATGAACCGAAATGTCTGGGAGGCTGAAACTCCAGATATAGTTGAATGGACTATGGGTAGAACCGAAAGAAGGACGAAAGGGCTGTTGGCCCGTATATAATTTAGCTGTTTTCCTATTCTGTGTGAAAATTTTTTCTAGTGTCACCAGTCTAAGACTGAAGAGACTGGTACCATGTAATGGAAGACATTCAATTCTGTCCTTTGCCTTCTTGATGAGCCAGTGGATCCTGACTAGGCGAGCCTTCTATAGATACTAAGGATGCGACAGCAGCTGAAGCTCTTTGCATGTCTAGCAGCAATCCTGTGTTGCTTTGCTAGAGTCATGGTCTCAGAGTGAGAATTTCTAAGCTGTTTTAATGGATTCCAAGTGAGGTAGAATCTTAGACCATAATTGCTCTAGGTAGGCGCCTATCGTGATTGATAGTTGGCCACATGGAGCAGAAGTGATTGAAGTGTAAGTGCTCAGCTAAGTGATGGCCGGGTCTGGAAAAGGCGGTTCCTACATTCCCAATCGACGGGATGCGGTGAACCGAGAAGTGACCTGTGCAAATGAAAAGAAGCACACTGAAGGTGACAGAGGATGATAATGGATCACATCATATTGGATGGAGATTTGTTCAAGGAGTGAGATCCGAGCTTATGCCCAGAATTGGCAGATAGTCAATTCGAAGCCGGGACCGGTCGTACTTGATCATAATGGGCCTCGACACGAGATGGATTGGAATTTGGAAAGTATCTTTTCCTGCCGAAGTGTAGATATGGTAGAGAAAAAACAAGAACAAAAATCTTCTCCATGTTGAGGTCGATCCTAATGGATTCAACATAAATCGAAGATCGTGGCAAAGCTGGTAGCTATAATAGAAATGAGTCAAACAGATTGATTAGTCAACAACAGAGAAGTAAAAAGACCGCTCAGTTTTGCAGTCCTATCTGCAGTTCTGCCGGTCAAGGCACTGCCTCCCACATGTCTAGGGGCGGCGGCTGGTAACTTTGGGGTTGAGGCTTTTAATGTTCCCGGAATGCTGTAGGCGTATGGGAACATCTTCAGGCTCTTGCAGATGTTACAGCGCAATGACTGTGTCGCCTTCTAGAGCCTGAGCAGGTTATAAAGAATAACAACTTTTTTTTTCTGGCTAAAAAGCCATACACCAACAAATGGCAGGTCCTAACCTGTCAGTTGCTTAGACACTGGTTTTCAGACATATTGAGCAGCAGTGCACTCGTGATGCACCTGCAACAGTGCCTCCTAGTGATGTGGGAGGCCTGAATTGTAAGGGTGCACAGGAGCTACCCACAGGGTTGGCACCACCAAACTCCATAAGTGGTGATAATCCCTCATGGCAGAGGAGTAAATGGCTACATGGCACCCCAAAACAAGTAACAACGCCAATTAAAGAACTCCTCATCTGTTAACAGTAAAAGAGTGCGACCATCTGCGACAACCAAGAGGGGTATAGGAAGATTGGTTGGAAACTCTTCCACCCCCCCCGTGACTCATGTAAGTCCCAATCCTGAATAAGGAAAACCCTCCTGATGAACAGGGGAGAAGACTGACCTAGCACGAGCCTGACCAAGCACAGGCTCAACAGTCATAGAATGGAGAAGGCCGAATGGATTAACAGCAGGTTCGGTGAAAGCTGCGAACATTGTGCTACCGAGTTCGAGGGAGCACTACACCTGTGAAGCCTAAGTGGAGGCATAAAGCACTCCATAGCCAATGGGTCAGAACAACGCCAGGTAGAGCGGGATGGTGATGGTGGCCAAGAGCTCATAGCTCCTATCCCAAACAAAAGGGACTGGTCCTACGCAACCTTGTCAGCGTGACAGGACCTACCTGAGGAAAATTCTCCAGACTTACCTGACAGCGGCAGGGTTCTCGGGTGGACCCTTGTGAGTCCTTTCCCTATGAGCCTATGCGGGCACTGGCACCTGAGACAGGGCTGCAGGCTACTTTGTGAGCCAGCCCATTGATAAAGAGATTAATAGCCACCTGCAGGTGCTACCCCAGGCAGGAATATCACCGACTAGCAGGGCTAGTGGTGGGAGTTGCAGCCCCCCCTTCCAGAGGCAAACTAGGGCTGTCAAATGCTGCCAGAAAGCTTTCGCCTCGGCACTTGGTTTTGGAAATAGCAGCCACGTGAACAAGGCCTCTGATAAATCAGGCCCAATAAACCAAACACCCAAGGGCTTTACCCCAGACAGGCAAAGCACTGACATGCAGGGCTAGCAGCAGGAGCTGAAGGGGCCCATTGTATCCCCAAAGGGAAACCCAGGCCTTACCTTATGTCTCAGGCACATCTGCAGCCTTGGCGTGCAGTTCCCTCCAGAAGTCGCAGCTACATGAGCAGGCGCACGAAGGAGGGTTGGTGTGCGGCACTCACACACAGAGGCGCTTCCCATGTCAGGAGGAATCACTGACAGTCAGGGAAGGTGACCGGGGCAACAGGAGGCCCTTCTTCTCTAAGGGACAGGGCGACAGAGCCCTAACTCCTGCAGGGTCCCTTGAACAAGCCCCTTGAAACAATCATCCATCGATGATTCACCAGTCTCTCTCATGGTTGTTCAGAGAGAGGGTGTGGTGAGACATGCCTCCTTTTCACTCTCCTCTCCTCATGAGATAGAGAGACTTAAGCTCCAACTCAGGAACGTCAAATGCCCGCCCTCATGTAGGGCTAAAAGGGCCATGGCCGGACTGGACGGTAGCGCAGTCACTGAATGGCCAGTTGGAGCAGAGAGGCTATCAGGCGATCCGAAGTCTGTGCAGGTAGAGCTGGCACGTCGTCTCCTCAGAGGCAAATTTGCTAGCCTCTGGCGAGGATTCCTCTGTTGATGTAGACTTAGATTTTAAGGACTCCTTGGTATTGTCGGGTTCCCTACTGCGGCCTGCACCTATCTGGGTAAGATGTAGCTTACTCAGGCAGAAAATCATTAATGTGCCTGAGAGTCAAAATGAGTAGGCCGAAAAAGGCGGGAAAGGAGAAAGAAGCAAACAGTTGAAGTGTGTGTGGGGGGGAGGGGGGTAAGCCAAGTAGCTGGCAAGCAAAAAAGAAAACAACTCACGGGGGATCATAGATTAGATACTTGAGAAGGGAAAGAATCCAATTTAGAGGGAATTGATCAATAAGCTAAGGGGAAAAACCCCTGTGGAAATAGCTCTATGCTCTGTAGAACTTTACAGCACGGCGGAAAAAAGGAACTGAGGGGAATCTTGGGTGGGAGGAGCTTGTGCCTCATGGGGGATCATACCATAAAATTGTTACTTTTAGCTCTGGAATGCTCCGAGAATGTCAGCGCAGGCGCAGACTAAACCCATATGTGTGTATTCACAGAGGCCACGAAGAAGAATCAGTGATTTAGCAAAAATATACTGCTACCTGCAGATTTTTAGGACTCAAGTTGTAATTTTTAAACGTGAGCCTTTCATTATGCACTGGCAATGCTTAGAAGTAAAAAGGGCAATATAATCACCATCTGTTAAGATCAGAAGAAGAAGATAGAATAGTTGAGCCATGCCTTCTAAGAAATAGAGCTAGGATCCCTCTCTCTCGAACCTCCTTACCATGTTCCTTAAGAGCTCTTTGCCTTATGAGATTAGGGCACATAAGTGCTTGATGCAAGGGAAGCCATTCCAAAATCCACGTTGGGGACTTCTTTTTGCCTCACTAAAAAGGCAGATCATTTTCTTTGCATACTTGAAAGGAAAGAAGCAAACACAAAACATGTTTTTCCATTGGGCGTTATGTTGCAAAGAGCTGGGAGGGGGAGGCTTGATGTCAGAGCAAAGCACTCTGCATGCTCTCTAAAGATGTAAGAGCTCATTGGGTGCCCAATTTTACCGGAAAAGACCCCCAGTTTTGCTGTGTGCAATAAAGTCTGTAAGAAGCACTACGTTCTGAAAAGGCAATGCTTTTCTTGCTGCAACCCAAAGCTCCAGTGTGAAGCCCACTGTTTCTTTATCTATCAAGATAAGAGAGTCTTAAGAAATTTCTGTTCTGTCACATCTGGAGTCTGGAGATGACTTTCAACATCGGTTGAGGTAAAGCAAGTCAAGTTGTGTGAGTTTCGAAGATCTAAGTCATAATGTAGGAAACAGGCCTGAACATGTTTTAAGCAGGAATAGATCAAACAGAATCTTTGTCCAGTAGCAGCAAATGGCCATAATGGTGAAAAGAAAAACTTGAATATCTGAGGAAACTAGAATAGCAGCAACAGCATGCAGTCTTCTATTTAATCCTGCCCTTCAGGGTTGGGATAAAGTGTCAATCAAACCACTTCCTGTGAAACCAGTCCGAGTCTGGGTTCCTTCTTCACCTTTTTTTGCTAGAAGGAAACATTCTTGATGTGGCTTTCCTTCTGTCTGCTAATGGCAGCTGGTTTAGACTTAAAGAGAGTGTTAACCCATTCCTTAGGCCTGGAAGGGCAGGATTTCTAAATTACACCTGAATTCCTGGAGTAATCTGACCAGTTCCCTCCAAAGTATTTATGGGTAGTTAGGGTTGATTGAAAAACCATTAACCAGGCAGATGAGGAGGGGGAAGACTACCAGCAGGTCTCGTTGCCTAGGCGACCGACAAAGAAATACGCATACCAGGAGGACTGCTTGCTTTGTTGGCTGTCAAAGTGGAGTACTACAAAACAGCAGTGCCTGTATCTCCCGGCCCGGCCCATTTGAACAGCCCTGTGAGTCCCCTTACCAGACACAGCCTAGGTCTAGGCAAGCACCCCTCACCATCTTGAGCCGGACCGACCTTGTAGGGTTTCTTTTCCTCTTCCTGCCGGCATTTGATTGAGCCAGGATGTGCTCAAATTAGATGTGTTAGTAATACCGTGAGAGCAATTTTCTGCTTCTGATTCCGTTTCTTCCGTTCCTGTCATAGTCATTCTTGATGGTCTCATCTCATATTGAAAGGTCATTTGTACTCTGCCTGGAGCTCATGATGGATCACAGAGGTACTCTGGAAAGATCACACTAGGACTCGTGATTTTAAAACGTGATTGATTATTAGATGAGGTTGTTAAATAGTTTTATAGCAAGGGCCATAAGGGAACATTTGCTGTTACACACTTACTGCTAGCTTCCCTTTACCCTGCTTTTTAAAAAGGCAGTAATTCTTCATTGCATCTAAATGGCTCCATTCTTAAACACTTCCTGGAGTTTTGTTCTTCTCTTGCTAAAGAAGGTCACTCATGGCTGTATGAACTTTGAATGTGGTAGCTTTAAAGAATCTGCAGCATTCTGGGTTTCTGCATTGTACGAGTTGGATTATTTCTTGTTGCTTAATTGCCTTAATGCTTCTTTGTTGGTCATACTTTAATTCAAGATCCTGCAAATCTGCTTAATTCTTGTAATACAATGGTGATTGCACATTTATTTCCCTTACCTGTATACACTCTGTACCTTCTGCCATTCAAAGGACTTTATATTATCTTCGTCATCTTTAAACAACCCTGTAAGGACTAGATGATCCATAGGGTCCCTTCCAACTCTGCAGTTCTAATATGATGATGATAAGATGGTATGATTATCTCCAGATATTGCTAATCGATATAGGTGGTGGGTGGGATTAGATTTGGTATTATGGGACACACACATGACACACATACTAACAGAAGCAGAGCATTATAGGGCATCTTAATGCAGGAGAATTAGTCATGTGAGGAACCACCCTGAATTTCACACCAATAAAGTTGTTTGCCAGTCAAATGGCAATTAATGTAAACTGTATACATACCTCAAAAATCTTGCAAGCCAGGCTTCTTGTTTTATAACAAATTCTTGCAACTGCAAGAAAAATATTAGGGCTGACCTTTCCATTCACATAGGGCAGAGACTAGTCCTGACATGTCCTATGTAATCTGAATAGCCATAATTGCATGGAGCTCAGAGATTTTTTCCCCCTATTAAAATTCTCAGAATTTTCCAGTCAATATGGCCGCTGAGCATAGCAAGCCAGTTTCTGGTACTTATAGCCCCCCAAAATAATATTGACAAGCTTTGGCTGTATAGCATGTTCCTACATACAACGTTTGGCTCTGTAAGATGTCCCTACATGATATGACATGTATCACCTGAAACTAAGAAGACAGAAAATGATTGCCTTGAGAGAGTCATTTTGAATGTTATTAAAACTCCAGGGGGTTAAGATTCACCATCAACAATTCATAATTAATATAGCAGAGTAGCTCCTGAATCTATATGTAAAGAAGTAAAATTTCTTCTAATTCTAGGACTAGTTTGAGGATGGGTGCATGTCTTCACAGTTATTTTGTTAGTATAATTTTGGAAGTCATTGCATTCCCTCTTCTATTAACTGTAATGACAACACTAAGTGACAAGAGTCCTTTGAATTCCTTATAATGGAACTAGCATATCCATGTTTGGGTTCAGTATCCCCTCAGCCTCACCAGAAGTCAAAATCCATCAGGGAGAGATCACATAGGGCTGAAGCGTTTGAAACAGAAAAAGTCTCTTCCAAGACTTGGAGCAGTTACTTTTAAAATTCTAATTCCCAGAATCCCCACTGTTGACGGGATTCTGGAACCTGTTTTTTTTTTAATAAAGTAAATAAATAAATAGTTCTAAGCTGTACTTCTGTCTACTTCAGTTATACCCCTAGCTTCATCCCTGACCCTCAGCTCTAATGATCTGAAAATCAATGAACTGGAAAAGGCAAAGGCTGTGTGGTGCCCAAGATTACACAAATGTATGAGTGAGTGGTGGCTTTGATTGGACCACTAAAAATGAAGTGAATTGCAAGCTTTCATGGAGGAATCCCACTTCTTCAGGTTAGCATAATCATATTATATCAGTTAATAGGAGTTGGCAGAACCAAAGTGAACCTAAGAAAAGGGGGATTGTGGAGAAGAACAGACAACATTACACTTATGTCAGTCTATGCTACACCCCTTGACATGTACTATGGAAGATTTGATGCTAGCTGCCCAAAACATTCTTGATGTTGCACCAAGAGACCAAACAAACCCTGTTATATTTATTAATTATATAGTGGTGTTTCTGACATGGACAAAGATAGAAGAAAGAAGAAACCTCTAGTTCATCCTCCTTTAAGTCATAGTTCTGACTCCAGCCTCAGCTTCACCCTTTGACCCCTGGTTTATTGTTCCACAAGTATCTGTAGTCTCAGCTGCACCCTCTCAGAAAAGGGGTGGGGCTTACCTATGACGCCCTAAGATAGTTTTAGTATTTCCACTAAATGCAACATAGATGTTTTGCTTTTATCCTGTCTTTCCAATCAGGCATCAAAGGCACCTCACTGTTAAAAATATCATTTTTGAAGCAGTAGCCATGTTAGTCTGTGCAAGCATGTGAAGAAAATATAGAGCAAAGGCAGAAGAAGGAAGGAAGGAAGGAAGGAAGGAAGGAAGGAAGGAAGGAAGGAAGGAAGGAAGGAAGGAAGGAAGGAAGGAAGATACATTGTGGCACACTAAAGCAATTAGTCTTTAGGGTGCAACATTTAAGGTGCAACTTCTTTATTTTATTTACGTACTTCTTTTTGCTTTTGTTTTGTTTCTTGATAATATAAGTAATATAAATAACGCATAGCTGAGGAAAAATACAATAGAGTTTTACAGGCCAAATATCTTTTTTTAAACAGAAAGTCTTTTCTGTTCTCATTTTTTTAAAAAAAGAGAGAGAAGCTCCTCTAAGTGGATAGTTTCACAACTTGGGTGTAGCTAACACAAAAGACACTTATCTAATCCCAAATAAGAACACCTCTGCTGTTCTTGGGATGTACAAGAGTGTGTCTATTCATGTTCTTAACATACAAGCTAGCTTAAATAAATCAAGATGGCCTGCCAACTCTCTTGGTCCCAAGTTATGTTGTGCATATGGTGAAAGGACATAAGAGTCTAACTTTGATCTTAAATGTAGTATACAGTGGTGCCTCGCATAGCAAGGTTAATCTGTTCTGGATTAACCTTCGCTATGGGGAAACATCGCTAAACGGAACGGAAAAGCCCATTGGAACGCATTAAACTTCGTTTAATGCATTCCAAATGGGCCCCAAACTCACTGTTCCGCGATGTTTCCCCATGTTCCGGCGGCCATTTTGGGTGTTCTGGCAGCCATTTTGGGTGTTTCGGTGGCCATTTTGGGTGTTCCAGTGGCCATTTTGGGTGTTCCGGTGGCCATTTTGGAACCGCCGAACAGCTGTTCCCCCATCGCAATGCAATAAAACATTGGTATGCGATCACATTAGCGATTGCAAAATCCGCATCACTATGCGGATTCATCGTTAAACAGTGCGCTCGATATGCGAGGCACCACTGTATATGTTGTTTTCATGAAACTGAGAACTCTTAAGCATGCATCCCAAGAGGAAATTGATCATGCAGCAAAACAAGACACGCTTATAATCATAGATGGCTGCAACATAAAAGTAGGGAACTAAGCAGAACCAAGTGTTGTTGGAAAAGTTGGTCTAGGGGACAAAGTTGAAGCAGGAGAACAACTCATAAAATGCTGTGAAGCCAACTATCTATTTACTGTAAATACATGATTCAGGCAACCAAGCAGACAGCTATACACGTGGACATCACCAGAAGGAGATAGGTAGTCATCCATAACAAAGGACCCTCAGTGCCTTAAATTTAATTAAGACAGAAAAACTGTTTTCAGGTAACAGAACAAATACATACTAGATGAAATTACTGTGTCTAGATTGTTGGACGTTGTAGCAGGCCACTCTCAAGCCTCTACCAATCCAGGCCTCTAAGAGTTTATTGATTTCACAAAATAAAAGGAGTAAATCACAGGTTTAAATCAATTAGTCAATCACTGTTTCTCAGACACTAGCTGACACAGACTTTTCCCACACTGACAGACTCTTTCTCACTCTCTATCAACCTTTCTAATCACTCATCTTGCAAACTGATCTGCTCTCCTCTCACACATCACACACCTTATATAACCCAGCTCCTCCCACTTCTGCACCACCCTCCGTCCTCTCATTGGCTGAGGTTCCCCTGCCCAGCTGTGACGGACAGGTGAGAGCAGAGCTGAATGCCACAGACGTATACTATAAACATTCATTTAAAATATAGTGGTTGATCTATCTAAAGCATCTTTCATATACTGGGATGCAGAGATAGTAAGGGGGTGGGGGAAGAGACATACATATGTACATACATATGTACGTGCCCATTTGGACCATCAGCTATCCCAGATTTTATGCTTTAAATTAAACAAAAACAGCTTAGTTTACTTGGGGAGAGTTAGGAAAAACAAAAGAGGAGGAGATATCATTAGAAACAACTGCTTATTGTTATTGTTAGTTAACCTTATTGTGCTTGTCATTTACGTATATGAATTTAACATTGTTAGAAGGAGGTTTCAAACAATGGCAAGAAAATTATAGCGTGCTTTTCAATTATCTTATTGTACATATGTTTGTCTTGGGAATATCATATGGCTCTTTGAACGGCTTACTAAGGTGCAGATGTATGTTCTACTAAGTTAAATGGGTCTTATACCTCAGTAAATGTGCATGGGGAGGAGGAGGAGGAGGAGGAGGAGGAGAGATGTATTTATTAGTTAGGAGAGATTGACAGTGTTACTTTTTTTGGACCACACTTTTAGAATCTCAGCCATCATGGTTAGTTACGTTTCTGTATGAGGAATTCTGAATGGTGTAATCCAAAAAGTAAATTCTCCAAGCTGTGCTGTTCAACTCATCCTTTACTACAGTATAGTGAAACAAAAAGCAATGAGCTGGGGCAGGGGAGGGGAGGGGAGGGGATGGTTTGGGAATATTTATCCTGAGGAAAAGTGGAAGTGAAATATATGAGGTGCCACCCTGGTTTGGCACGTGATTTGATAGCTAGATATAGGTGGATAAAGATAGAGTGATGAAAAGCTAAAGATGGAAAATAACGTTAAGCTTTCCTCTAGTTATAATAAAATATGCAGCCTTTGTCTCTGAAGGAAATCACACCTTGTTTTTTCTCAAGATTTCTGTATGCAATCACTTCCCCCACGTTTTCCCCTCTGTAAATCAGATGACAGTGTGTTACACACGAGAGATTCCTGGGGCATTCTCATGGACTTGTTAAGGATGTGCAAGTGTGCCATCAATTAAAAACAGGTGGCAACCCCTCTCCCCCCGTTTCACAAGAATGTCACCAGAGGCCCCATGCATAGTAAAATATAACTCTTTTCTTTGCAGTAGCGATACATGTCTATTTACATGGCTTTTCTCTCTTGGTTTTATTCTTAAAATAATTCTCAAAGGATTAGGTTTGGTTGAGAGATAATGTTTGGCCCAAGACACCAAGGTCATCTTCTGGCTACGCTGGGTTTTAAACTTGGGTTTCCTCTTCCATGTCTTTAACCTTTATATTATACTGGCTCTCTCAGGCCAGTGGTTATTATATAAACAATGTCATGGCTGATAACATATTGGTAGGAAAACAATACGGTGATTCATGTGCTTAGTTTGTGGAATGTATAAATCTCCATATTATTCAGATAATGTTATTTATTTTTGCATTGTATGCAAACTAGGTTGTCTGAATGTTAGAAAACTGGAAAATGGTACTTGTGTCCACCATAGAGATAAGACTACTAGCCTGACATGAAAAGAGATAATACAATGTAGTTTGGAAGTATGTGTAATACTCAGACCCCTGCCAAATAAATGTTTATTGTTAAAAATAATTGTGTGTCAACAAATCAATCCTGTTTTATGGTAACCCTTTTCAGGTAGGTATAGTAATAGTATATAAACTATTCTCTACCTCTTCTGGAGGTGCCCTGGGACTGCGCAGCTTGCCCAAGGCCACACAGGCTGGCTGTTCCCCCAGGAAGCACAGTGAAGTGCCGGATACCTAACTCGCTGAGCTATCCAGCCAGCTTTATTATTTAATTTATCTAGCCTCCTAGAGTGGTCATATTAACGAGATAGGCGGGATATAAATAGAACAAATAAATAAATAAATAAAATAAATTTTAAAAGACTCTTAAAATGTTTTCAGAAAGCAACTATGCCTAACTAGGGGTTATCAACAGGAACCACCTGAGAGATCAGCTCAGAGCAATGCGTAAGTGTAGCCTCTTTATTCCACATCGTCCCTAGACTGCAGTTTTCACAGAATGGTAAGACCCAGTTTCCCATGATACCTTACAGATATCAATCTGACATGCTTAAATGGATTTGCGGGAACTTATGGCACTTCTCCAAGCACTGCTTCTGGCTTCTCTCAGCTCCATTTAACCAATACCACTTCTTCGATACACGCCACTTCAGCTCCTGTCCAGAACTTCAGCATGGTGTGCAGTTGCAAGATAATATTCCATTCACTATTACTATGGCAAGACAAATCGTTAAGCAATAGTTATATATGTATTAAGCAATAGTTCCTGCTATTGCATTAACTGGTTTATTGCTGCAGCAGAAACTGCATTGAGCAATAGTAGTGAGCTACTGAATTTCTGGTGATCTTTCAGCAGAGAAAAAGGAAGAGGTTGTAACTTTTTTTAAGGGAAATGGGTGGGAAGCAACATAGTTCTGCCATTTGCAGGATCACTATCGTTCCTGTTTTGCTATCATTATAGGTGGAGTAAGAGCAAAAATGAATGTCTTTATGAGTTGGTGTCCGGTACAAAGCAGCTCTGGGGAATGCCACTGTCTATGATGACATCAGTTATTGTAAGACCTGCATAGTATTAACAAAAATTCATTTTGTTGCATAGCAAATACTGATTAAGACAATCCAAATTAAGACAATCCAAATTAAGGCAACTGTCTAGTTATGTTTCCTACTGTCACACAGCTTGCTCAATGCAAGGATGCAGAGGACCACAACACAGAGAGTGACATAGCTTTTTCTTACACAATTACCTTACTTACACTGTGTGAATCCAAGAAAATTCTGTTCATCGAGTCAGCAATTCTGTACACCCATATGTGGGAATATGCCCCATTGGGAGTTACTTCTGAATAAACATACATAGGATTATGTTGTAACAAAGGACTTAATGAAAAACACCTCCAACATATGCCTCCCTCCATGTGAAAGAGAGACAAAATAAGATCAGTAAAAGATTGGGGACAAGAATCCAGGAAAAAAAAAGTGACTAGGTTGTCTAAAAAATAAATAGGGACAACTAGAGTGTATTTATAAGGTCGTAATTAGGAATGTGTTTCAGAACTAGAAGATCCGAACCAGCAAATGGTGAAAGCCAGTGTAACTGATACATCTCATACCCAGTAATTCACAGAATCAAAGCCTGTTCTTGGTCACAAGGTCTACTGTGTGAGTGTGACTTTTGCTCTGATAGCACCACATGTATTTTTCCACAGGCTTTGCAAATGGATGTGGTTTGGTAATGCTTGGAGTCTCCTCAACTAGGGCAGAGTTTTCAGGCAGCAGCCTTGCTTCACAGTGAAACTCTAATCCACTCTGCTACAGAAAGTTCCTTTGGCTTTAATTGGGCCCTTGCACCAACATCACACAAGAAGGAGGAACAGCTAGCAGTGCTCTGTATTATAAAACAGCAAAGCAGAGAGTACATTTTTAAAATGGTTCAGATAGGTATACTGACAGAACACATATTGTGGCGAGGAGAAACATTGGATCACATCCACAGAAGCTCTCAGTGTAGAAACTGGGTCAACTAAAGATGGTGGAGTTGTAGGATCAAAGGTCAGAAGAAGGTTGTTGTGGGTTTTTCGGGCTCTTTGGCCGTGTTCTGAAGGTTGTTCTTCCTAACCTTTCGCCAGTCTCTGTGGCCGGCATCTTCAGAGGACCTGAAGATGCTGTCCTCTGAAGATGCCGACCACAGAGACTGGCGAAACGTTAGGAAGAACAACCTTGAGAACACGGCCAAAGAGCCCGAAAAACCCACAACAACCATCAGATCCCGGCTGCGAAAGCCTTCGTGAATACATCACAAGAAGGGTTTATTTGGAAAAGAAGGACTGAGAGCTCGGCTGGGACATGTCCAGAGAGAGCTCTGAATTTTCCCTTGGTTGACAAATCATCCCCTACTAAGTGTACTTTTAACTCAGATTACTCTAGTATCATTATATCTTTCTGGCGTCTCCAAATCAAATAAAACTGTTTGTACCTGTAGCCCTCAAATCAGCCTCATTAGGTATTTATGTACCACAACTGAACCCCCTATAGAGTTCTGTTGAAACATTTATTATTACAGTATCTCTCAATGAAGAATGACTAATTGAGCTTTTGGAGTAATTCATTGAGCTCTATTAATTACCCAGTAAGCCACAGCAACAGCTAATGGTACTCAGAGGGCTATATCGAAAGACATAATGATTCAGCCAAGCACAGAGAAGAGTCTGAATTAGCTACTGACATTTCTTTAAACTGGCTGTGAAGAAGTGTGGAATTCCCATACATGAAGAATATCATTCTGATATTTGAAAGTATTTAGCGTGCTGATATTATGGTCCAGTATCCCCCCCCCACACCGCCCGGTTTCAGTGTAAATGTAATAAAGTCATTTGCAGTTCCTCCTCCTTAACCAACACCATGGCATGACAGAGCAATTGAGTCAATCAGATTTCATTACTCAGGAATGTCAGAAAGGGCAAAGAAATACAGTTGCTATATAAGAGTTGGTGTTACATTTTGGTTCAGATGTGTGCCTATGCTGGCATTCTCATTTGCTTCTCTTTGGGGGATTTTATGGTCATTTTTGTATTTACCCCTAGAAAGACCTGATAAAGCATAGCGGAGAAACTACAAAACAGCCGTCAAAATTCCAAAGCTTGCATCAGAAAAATCTTTGAACTGAGGATTTATCCAGGGGGAGCATTCATTCACCATAATGTACCTGGATGTGTGTTGATATATTGATATTTTCTCCCAATATCCACATGGCCTTCTCTTTTTCTCAGTAAGAACAATGACAAAAATAATGTTTCCATCCACATCTTCCTGGGTCACTGTCAGGGGCTTCTACTTTTTTACTGTGGGCAGCATCTCTCTGTTTTGGTTTGTTTCCAGTGTATTCTATAACTGGAAAGGAACCAAAGCAAGCTGTTGGCTGTCAAACCTCCTTCCACTGTCAATTTCCCATATTGCAAACTGGCCACCTCACAATATTGGCAAAAACACTTCCTGTGCTCTGTGGAAGGGCAGAAGAAGTAAGGATTTTCCCCAGACTGTGTTATAGCAGCACAGATATGCTGCATCATTTATATATATATATATTTAAAAAATAACATTTCCTCGTGGTATAAACAAGTGTGTTCTTCCCTTCTGCTCCCCAATCATAAACAACTGATGTTAAGTGTACTATGTGACCAAAACCAGTCTAGATGATGTTCAGATTTTCTCCAGTTATATCGTTGTGCTGTGCTAGCCCATATAATTTTCCTGGTAAGGTAAAAGACAGAAGAAGAAGCACAATAGTCTGATGTGCTACACAGCACCTCTAGATGTTTTCTATCACTAGAAGGTTTAAAACAAAAGCCGCCTAGAGTGGTCGTTTTGACCAGATAGGTGGGGTATAAATTGCATGCATGCATGCATGCATGCATAAATAAATAAATAAATAAATAATTTTAGAGGTGTGTTGTTTAAATTAATTAACTAAATTAACTGATGTTTAAAAAACCAACAACCTCTTGCTACCTGATTAATCAGTGGCACATCTATAATCATTTTGAAGATTCTTAAGAAAATAGTATTTCCGATGTTTCATATTTAGAAAAATGTACGTGCCAAGCAGCATCCTGGAAAAGCTATTCTTCTGTCTTACATATAAGGTGACATGCTTTGCTTAAAATGGAGCCTGTATTACTGGGAGAATACAATCTTGTATTAATGGATGTAAACAGTGTGCTCTTTTTTTTCATCCAAAATTTCTTGAACTGTGTGACAGCCCTACTGGATCTGTTTCAAAGTGAGCATGCTATTTTTGTAACTGAGGTTGTGGAGAGTGGATTATCCATCACCTGCAAGTGTAACATAGCACAGTTGCATGCTGCCACTTTGTACCGAGTCCTACGCCAAATCCTCTTTCAAAATATGGCTACCAGGTCTCAAGGTGGTAGCTGAAGCTCACTGGATCTCCAGGTGGGAGATAAATTCAGGGTGATACGTGGTAGAAGAAAAGAAAGCTTGATATCTGTATCTTTAAAGCCTGGGCAGCCATCTCCACCATTTCTGTAAGTGGTGCCATAGTTTACTAGTTCAATGCAAAAATGTATGATTGTGCGATATGTTTGCTCCTTTCCGATTCTTGCCTGTCCCACCTTGGTGACAATACTAAGACACACACCCGCATCCACTCTGACACTGCAATGGCTTCACATGTGGCATCAGTAGGGCCTACCCCAGAGTCAGATTTTGATATGAAATATCAGGGGATCAGGTGCTGACCTTGCAATCCGATTTCTAAACCCTTGTTCCTGGGATCCTTTCAGATAGGATGAGATTTCTTTCAGTACCAAAGCCAAGGAATGAGCTGCCCTCTTCCAGAAGTGCTAGGAAAAGCCAGTCTGGCTATTATTAGCTAACCAAATATCCTTGCATTTTATGGTTGATTTGTGAATATCGTCCTAGATGCATGTGGGCAGTAATTAAGATTTGAAAAAATAAAAATGAACTTAGTGTTGTAGGTTGTTGGGGAGCACCTGAAGCCTCACAAATTGGTAATTGCCCATTCTAGCAAGCTTTGGTTATGATTTTGAAAGGAAGTGCTAGAAGCGGGAGAGTTTAATCATGATCAGAAAATATTACTATGGTATTTTAACACGCAGGCCCACAAAGCTTTCTGTAGCCTTAATTATGCTGAGTCAAAGGATGCTAGGAAACATTGCTCATCCTCATTAAGAAAGATCTCTGGAGAGCTTGCTTTTATTTTACAGCTTCCTGTGCTGCTTCGGAGGACTTGCTCAGTTGCTACTTAGGTCCAATCGTCCTGGGTTGATTGGAATGACAGCCTTGTAGCCCCAAAGGTCTTCCTGACAAAAGGTCCTGTATGCCTCACATGTTTTCAGTGGAAAATTTTTCTGTAATCATTTGTTGCTTATTATAGAACCGAGCATAATCCAGCAAAAGTTAGGTATGAGTGAATAAATCCCACCGAAATCAATAGGCCTTCAGGCTCATTATTACTAAGCCCTATTATCAATGGGATTTAGTATATTTTGCTGAATTAGACTCAGTAATTGAAACCTAGAGACATGCTCGAGTTGGAGTTTGTGTTCCTGAGAAAAGTCATTGCAAGAAAGCAGTGTATGGGCACTTGTTAAAAATCGTTTTTCACACCTTGTTAAAATTATAGTTGCACACTCATACACAGAACTATAAAGGAACATTTATTCTATCATGGGCTGGCATCCTTTGACAACGGTAGGCTGTCAGTGCTGGGTTTATGTATTTATTAAGCCAACTGTAACCAAGGGCCTCAGATTATTAGTGCCTTCGAAGAGTTCCCTAGTCACGCTGGCCACGTGGCAACGGAAACTGTCTTCGGACAAGCGCTGGCTCTATGGCTTGAAAATGGGATGAGCACTGCCCCCTAGAGTCGGACACTACTGGACTAAAAATGTCAAAGGGAACCTTACCTTTTACGGCTTAGGGATTCAGCATATCTTAAGCAGGCCTTGACCACACACAATAACATGTGCCAGCTACAAGAATGGAAAGTAATTTCCAGCAGCACACTCTAAAATATGTGCCTTCTTCTTAAGTCTGAATCTTGTGGCAAAATCAGAACCAAACACTGCCATCAACCTCGGGGTTGGTTGTTCACAATCACTTTCTGATCAGGGTCAGAGTACCAAGAATGCCTTTCACTGCTAGAGCTGCAGTATTTGATGTGTCCTATGAGGAATTTCTGGAGTATTCAGAAAGGGTGGACAGCAAGACAAACTGAGTGAGGTGTTGGCCATGCTCCCACCTGGTGTATAGAGATGGAACATAGTACTAAGAACTTTGATCACTTTAGCAATGCGAGCCTTAATGTGGCATAACATCTGCAAAGTTCTAAGAAGAAGAAGCCGTTTTCCATTTTGCAAAGACAATGGTGGGATATGTAGTTAGTTAGGACCTCAGGTTGTTTTCCTAACTGTTTCAAATGTTTGGATCTCCCTCTAAGAATGTAGAAGGGTCGTAGTGGGTGCATCATCATACATAGCAGCAATGGACATATCCTTTGGTCCACTGTAATTAGCTCTCCCCTTTGTGTTGGCATTTATATTTTCAGTTTGAAGGGCAGCAGAGGTGGAGGAATCAGTACAGAAGCAAGCAGTTTGGACACAGAATTAAAGTGATACGGCAAAGAATTTCGACAGAAAAGAACAGCATTAAAAACTGGATTACTTCAAAATATGATTGTTAACACTGAGTTCTTTTTTGCCTGTGCAATTGATGAAACTAATCCTTTAGGTGTGATCACAGCACAATAGCCAAATGTTGCTGATTCCTCTCCCATTCAAATCAGAATGCAAACTGGATGTCATTGTAATTTATGACTGCACTCTGAACAGATTAACATTCCACTGAGTTTTTAGTCACAGACTATAACCTTGAATGGAACGACCTGTTGCTAATGTGTAGTTATCTTTTACCTCAGATGAAATCCAGAGTGAAAACGCTCCATTACATACATGTTTTAATGCAGCAAAAATGGAGTCATCAGCTGCCCCCCTTCCTGGTCAAGAATAACGCTAGCCAGCCAGCACTAGCCACCAGGCAATGTTGTTTTTGTTCTGGGAATCAGCATTTTTGCCATTGACGTTTTCTTGCAAGCTTAATTCCTTGCCATTCAGAACAGATATAAAAGCATTAAATTTTTGACATAGTATTGCCGAAAGGAAGCCACCTTTTATCATCTAGATTAAATCCAGTTATTAAATATAGTTAGCAAAGCAGACATGTGTTTTTCATAGTCTTTCCTGAAATTCAGCCCCAATCTCACTAGCACTCTGAGCCAAATCATTTGTGACTTGAAACTGGAAAAGCCATAGGATTTATCTAGGGTGTTTAACATTTAACATGAAAGCCTTCGCGAATACATTGTTTAACATTTCCTCTGCGGTCTCACATTGGTCTATATAAATAATCTACTCATCTGATCAACTTCACAAATTAATGCCTTAGCCTACAGAATAATTTTTCTGTCAGATATTAGTTTGCACATCTGTTTCTCCTAGTTTATCTTTTCAATACAGTCATGGACTTGCAGGATTCTTAAAGTAAACTTCAGCCTTGTTTTCCATTGAAAGAAATTAGCAGAAGAAGTTTGATAGAGGCTCGTAACATTGTAGAGGAGGCAGCAACAAAAACCATCCCAAAGGAAAGGAAATGCAAGAAAGCAAAGTGGCCGTCCAACAAGGCCTTAGAAATAGCAGAGAGGAGGAGGAAAACAAAATGCAAGGGAGATAGGGAAAGTTACAGAAAATTGAATGCAGACTTCCAAAGAATAGCAAGGAGAGACAAGAGGGCCTTCTTCAATGAACAATGAAAAGAAATAGAGGAAAATAACAGAAAAGGAAAAACCAGAGATCTGTTCAGGAAAATTGGAGATATTAAAGGAACATTTTGTGCAAAGATGGACATGATAAAGGACAAAAATGGGAGGGACCTAACAGAAGCAGAAGACATCAAGAAGAGGTGGCAAGAATACACAGAGGAATTATATCAGAAAGGTTTGGATATCCTGGGCAACCCAGACAATGTAGTTGCTGACCTTGAGCCAGACATCCTGGAGAGTGAAGTCAAGTGGGCCTTAGAAAGCCTGGCTAACAACAAGGCCAGTGGAGGTGATGACATTCCAGTTGAACTATTTAAAATCTTAAAAGATGATGCTGTTAAGGTGCTACATTCAATTTGCCAGCAAGTTTGGAAAACTCAACAGTGGCCAGAGGATTGGAAAAAAATCAGTCTACATCCCAATCCCAAAGAAAGGCAGTGCCAAAGAATGCTCCCCCCCTTTTTTTTCTGGAAAAATTGAAATTTTCAGAAACTTTATATCTCTAGAAAGCATGCAAGACTGCTATTATCTCAACACAATCTAGTGCTCTGTGTGTGATTATTGAGAAGTAGTAATCACTCTGGAGACTGATAGTAAGGCAAAACGAAACTAGCTGTCTATAAACTAGGAAAGCCATTTGTGTACAGTACGAAGAAACATGATTCCTAAACTTTCTTACAGAAACCCCTAGAGCTGGCTTCTATGCTTGCAGATCTGTTTAACTACCAGGGAAGAGTAGGAAACAGCCAGTGAGCTCTGAGAAGGAGGAGGCAGATGAGTACACATTTGCATGTAAGTAAAGAAAAGAGGGATAAAATATACCTGAGGTCCTCTGACTATGAGTGACTCTAACCGTGAGTACAATGGTACAACCTGCCCTGAAACAAAACAAAAAAAACCTTCCAATTCCTCTCCTGAACAATATTAAACATACTTCTACTATGCACTTTGCGCATGACAAAATAATTAACCCACTGAGTCCTAGTTCCTTAGTCAGCCTTTCTTCATTTGGAAGGCATCGAAATGTGTGTACTGGCTCAGCATCACCAAGAACTTTTGGGCATGTGCAACCAGTGTGCATTCTCTCCGAATAGCTCTCTGGAGTCTCTGCAGCAAGGATGGTCGCTTGAGCCATCACTCTCATCTTCATAATCTGAATATGGTTATTTTGCTGAACAGCATTCTCCGTATGCTCATACTCTGGGGCCTGGTGACTAGGAGATCAATAGGGGTGTGAGGGTTCAATCTTGGGATTAATGGTCTCTACAACAAAATCACGAGCCGTCTTCAATTTCAAACTAGGGGTCAGGTTTATTGGGTTGTTCAGCCAAAAGTCCTTATCAAGTACGTTATTCTATAATTCTTCTGCCATCACCAGCAGGTCGGATGGGGGTGCCTAGTCTTCATTTTTAAACATTTAGAGTCGTCGACATTACCCCAAGGTACAGTCCAGAGGGGAACCTCATTTTCTCTCAGCAGTTCGTCAGCTCTCTCATCCAGGAGTG
Organism: Pogona vitticeps; assembly: GCF_051106095.1. NCBI lineage: Eukaryota > Metazoa > Chordata > Lepidosauria > Squamata > Agamidae > Pogona > Pogona vitticeps. The sequence goes on along the minus strand of NC_135784.1, from coordinate 195,958,204 downwards.
AGGTGGTCTCGCCCTCGTCTGGCTGGTCATCTTGGGCCTCTCTGGTCTCTCGGAAGGGGTTCCAGGGACCTGTAGGAAACCCCTCCTCCTCGCCTCCTCCACTCGCCATTCTCTTCTTCCTCTCTCCTCCTGTCCAACCCTTTCCTTTTCCTCTCATAACCTTCTTCTCCACTCTCTTGCTTCTGATTCACCTCAATACGAAGCCCTTTGAGGGATAGCCCTTTCTGCAATAATCAGCCTCCTCTCTCGGCACCCACGCATGCTCCCATTTTCCAGAACATGGGTCTTGTACCCAAGCCATCTCCCAACACCCCCCCCCCCGGGTATTGGATCTTCCCTCCTTTTTATTTCCGCTGAACCTGCCTCAATCTCCTCCCTCCTGGTCATTTGTATTCCCGCCAAATCTGCGAGGGCTTGAACAGCAATGGTTATCCATGGTATCAGTTCCCTTTTGAATAGTCTCTTTTGGCGGGTCTGTCAGTGTGGTCTGTACCTCCCTCTCCACACGTGGAATGGACAGCACTCTGGCGAGAACCTCTTTGCTCTCACCCCGGGTCTCTCCCCCATCCAAGAGAGCCGTCCTTTCCTCCTCGCTCTTCGCCCAGGAACCCTGTCGGGGAAAAATAGTCAACATTAGCATGATCGCTTCCCTTTCAGTACTGGACTGTAAAAGCGAACAGCTGCAAGGCCAAATACCAGTGAGCGAGCCTAGCGTTGGTTTCTTTCATTTGGACCAGCCACTGCAAAGGGGCATGATCTGTCACCAGCGTGAAGATAGTACCTTCAAGATAAAATGGCTACCTCTGCAAGTAATATCGACAGCAGGTTTTGTGGCTTATGTTAATGTGCTGTGCCTCTCCCTCCTTCTGCTAGAACCAGAAGAGGAGCAGCTCCCAACTTGATGAAAACAAATAGTGACGTAGCAGTGTCCGTGTGAGGGCATGAATGTGAGACAGAGAGAATGGAAGAGAAAGAGATAAAAGTATGTCTGAAATTAGCAGCAAAAAGGGAACATTAAAGAAAATTAGAGTACCTGTAGCTTTAGTAGAGCAACGGGAGTGAATGTTACCAGTAGCAGAAAATGGCTTCTAATTAGAGAGTTCCTGTTTTGATTTCAAGTTATATGTAACCATCTCATTTTGTTAGAGCTGAGCACAGCCCAAAATCAAAGCAGGAATAGTTTAATTAGCAGCAGTCTGCGGCTGATAGCAATACGTATCTCCCCTGCTGCAGTGGTGGAGCTATGGAATAGGATACTGGCTAATGTAGAGACACTGTTTTGGTATTATTCTGCTCTGATCTCATTTCCCTCCCCCACTATAATGTTGGCTTTTAGATGGTATTACCATGGCAAGTGGAACGTGTTAATAAATAAAATGGCAAATCCTTTGATTCACTGCACTTTCATGCCCAATTCTTCCTGCCCCCATTGACCTTAGAACAGTTTGGCCAGTGTGCCATTTCTATGACACCCTAAATCTGTTCCATGTGGTTGAAATTACTTGTAAGATGATGTTTTTATATCATTCTACATCCAGGTCATGTTGCCAGTTCACTTTGCCACTGGGATTCTAAGGACAAATTGGTCGAGTATATTCTTGTGTCCCTTCCCAAAGAAACAGTTCCACAGGATTGTTTTCATTTGAAAATCTCCCCTTTTCAGTTTTTTTTGTTTTTTTTTTTAAACTTCATTCACACTGGTTCTGAGATCCTGAATCCAGAACAATTTGGCCAGGTGTATCATCAATACTCTACAGAGGTATCTGAGTGATAGAGGTTGCAGGTGTTGAGAACCAGCCTGTGAAAAATGACACCACCACCCTTGCTTGCACATCGGAAAAGCATCAGGTTACTGAGGTGGCAGCTGTTCAAAACTAAGTCAGCAGAGTCTCCATCTGTGTGAGCCAAAGGAGACTTGTACCCTTAGCTTTCTGACAGCCATGGTGCCCACAGGGTCACTTGCTTTTTCTTTCAAGCCACCACATTTTATTGAAGTTTAGAAATCATATTAGTTGCTTTTCCATTCGACTGGATATCAAGAATCTGTGAATTATTCTAATCCACCAAATAATAAAAGCTGATATTGCCTTCAAAGAGGACTTACCATCACCTGAAGGTCCACCTTGAGTACATGGATCCTCAGCTTCATAAACTGCCTCTGATCACTTTGCTAAGAAGCAAAGCTCAACCCAACTGTGACATCAGAGATGATGTCAGAATGCTATATTTGCACTCTGTCCAGGCTCCTCCCTCTCCTGGCAATGACCAGTAAAACTCTGCAACCCGGTAACCATCTGGGTGACTGTCCAGTAAATTGGATTGTTGACTTTAGGCCAGAAAAAGTATGACCTGAAATAATGTTTTCACTGTTAACATTATCTGTCTCTCATTCTCAGTTTATACAAAGAGCAGCAACTACTCTGTCTTTGGCCCAGCAACGTGCATGATGGGGAATTTTTTTTTACTCAGATTCTCATATCTCTTCATCCAAGACAGCACGCCTTATAACGTGAATACCCACCAGTCATAAGGCATTTTTCCTAAGGAACTTACTCTTAGATAAGCCAGATAATTTAATGTAACCTTTCTCATAGGCATTTTACTTTAAGGCTTTAGTCAAAATCCCCAAATCAAATAAAGTTGAAGTGTATGTGACTTTATTTGTCCACACTAATTTTTCTCTTACCCTACTCTCTCCTACTTTCTCCTCTGTGTGTGTGTGTGTGTTTTTTGCTCTGCCCACCTTATCCTGTCCAAATTTAGAATGGAGGATTCTTAGAGCAAGGATCAGTCTTTATCTTACATGCCTCAATGACGTGAACACAGTCTGCATTTTGCAGTACTATTTAACCATCACCATCTTCATAAGCTGTATGCTTCTTTGTGCTGACCTAGGTGAGGGCTGGCAATTACAACGTTTCATTGCCTATGGAACCTCCTAAAGGTCCTCAACTAATGTCTCTTGAACTACAGTCCATTGGCATATTGTGCACTTGCATCTCTGGTGCTCTTACACTTACCATATCTTCATTTTTCACATGCTACATGCACACAAGCTGGATTCTGAAAAGGAAGTGGCACTTGAGATTGTATTGCAAACATCCACTGGCTACTGTTTCTTTCTTTCTTTATTCTATCCCATCTAGACCAAAGATCTACTCTGGGTGGATTACAAATTTTAAAACAATGAAACCAATAAACATATATTATAGATCCAAGGTGGCGAAAGTATAAGAAATTAAGATACGAGATACAGCAGGAGGGAAAGCCTGCCCAAATAGTCTGGTTTTAAGTTTATTCCTGAAAACACCCAGAGAGGGAGCCAGGCGGATCTCCACTGGCAAGTTGTTCCAAAGGCATAAACATAAAATACATAAACCAAAATAAAAAATACAAATTGACTTTGTATTTTGGTTTATGTATTTTATGTTTATGTTATAGTTAAAAGAAAAAATATTTTAAAAAGTAGTTCCAAAGGTGAGGTGCCACTACCGAGAAGGCCCGGTTCCTCTTTCTTTCCTTTCAGACCTCCCTCAGCGTTAGGCCCCTCAGCCGCCTGGCCTGGCTGGAACGAGTGACTCTGGAAGAACTGGGTGGGAAGGCGCTCTGCCAGATATCGAGGTCCTAAACCATTTAAGGCTTTATATGTAATCGTAAGAACTTTGAAATCAACATGGAAACGAATGGGCAGCCAATGCAAAGCGGCCAGAGTGAGGGAAATACGATGGTACCTATTCACCCCAGTAAGAAGTCTGGCCGTTGCACTCTGTACCATCTGAAGTTTCCATGTCAGTCTCAAAGGCAGCCCCACGTAGAGCGCAGTAGTCTAAGCTTAAGACTACAAGCGCATGGACCAAAGTGGTAAGCGCCCCCACATCAATATAAGAACGCAGCTGGGCAATCAGCCGGAAGTGGAAATGTACGGAACAGACCACTGACGACACCTGGGTCTCCATGGTGAGTGCCGGGTCCCAAACTGTGAACCTCATTCTTATTGGTAAGAGTCACCCCCCACAAAGGAGAGGGAGTTTCCCAGACAACTGATTTCTGGGACATCCACCAGAAGGACCTCCATCTTGCCCGGATTCAGCCTCAGTCCATTCACCTGCATCCATTGCTGAACAGCCCTCAGGTAGTGCTCAAGGGACAAAACAGCATACACTGTTGTTGGAAAAAAGGAGATATAGAGCTGAGTATCATCAGCGTACTGATGACACGAAGCCCCACATTCCCTGATGACCCCTCCCAGTGGCCTCATATAGATGTTAAATAGCATTGGAGAGATAATTGAGCCCTGCGGAACCCCACAATTGAGGCTCACGGGGCCGAGAAACTCTCTCCAATCTGCACTCTCTGGGGACGGTCCTCCAAGAAGGAGCGGAGCCAGGCAAAAGCCAGGCCACCAATTCCCAACTCAGAGAGCCACTCCAGGAGAATATTGTGGTCAACGGTATCAAATGCAGCTGAGATATCGAGGAGGACCAGCAGAGACATTTTCCCCTGTCAGCCTCCCTCAGTAGGTGATCAAACAGGGCAACCAATGCTGTTTCTGTCAGGATTTTGTTCTTTTGGTGAACAGGGAGTTAAATTTTAATATTGTAATGAAGTACAGAGTCACAAATGTAGAGTAAAAGCCAATGTAATGACTAACAGCATACAGGTGTAATAAGCTGATGTAATACTTGATTGTTAAGCAAGACCAGCTGTAAATGGTGAAATGTGATTGGTTGTCCTGGGTATAAATGTAACAGAGACAGAACAGACCACTTGCCACTCAGCAGTAAGTCTGGTGGTCATTTACTTCTATGTCATTGCTCTGAATGTTATGCCAAATGCATATTGCCTTGTATATATCTATATATCTGTGGCCATATCTAATATACTATATTATAATCACCAAGAACTCTCTCATGTCATTTTCTCCCCATGTCTAAGTCTCTTATTTTGCTAAATTTAAGTGGGAAGAATGGAAGCAGTCTGATAAGAGGATCTGTATAACTAGTGTCCTTAAGTTTCAAGGCTTGTGTTTCAAATAGCTTCACATTCAACCAGACTCTACAAAGTTTTCTTGAGGCCAGAGCCTCATTAAGCCTCTGGAGTTTTGGCCCCACGCCAACAGTTTCCATGTCATGGTGCGGCCTGAAGCCCGGCTGGAATGGATCCAGGACACTGGTTTCATCCAGAAGAGCCTGCAGCTGATTAGCCACCACCCTCTCAACTACCTTGCTGAGGAAACAAAAATTTGCGACGTGCCTATAATTACCAATATCAGCTGCCGCCAAGCTCAGTTTCTTCCTAATGGGCCTAATGAGTGTCTCCTTGAGAGAGACCCATTAATTATTGCCGTAGCCCATTCACTGGAAAGCAAGACCAAAATCATTTGCACTCTTGTATTCCTGATCACTATGTATGGCTGTGAAAGCTGGACAGTGAAGAAATCAGGCAAAACAAACAAACCAAAAAACAACTGTTTGTTTGAAATATGGTGCAGGATGAGAGCTTTGCAGATACCCTAGACTGCCAGAAAGGTGAAGAAGGGGAGCCTGAACTATCTCTGGAGGGCAAAATGTTGAAAGTAAGACTTAAATATTTTGAGTACATCATGAGATGGCAAGATTCTGTGGAAAAGACAATAATGCTGGGAAAAATCAAAAGCAGGAGGAAAAGAGGAAGACCAAATACACGGTGAATTGACTCTGAATGAAGCTATAGGCTTGAATTTACAAGAGCTGAGCAGGGTTGTTGAGGACAGGTAATTTTGGAAACCTGTCATTCATAGGGTCACCGTGAGTTGGAGACAACTTGATGGAAAATAACCACAGGCAAAAGCAAAATAAAAAATAATAATAAAGAAAACAAAACTACCGAACTATCCAGCAGTTCATTCTCGCCTTGTAACAGGATTCTTTTTTTAAAAAAAATCTTCTCTACAATTTACTTTGATTGCCAGCACTGATCTGTGTTCATCGTAGCTGAAGACTACAGATGGCTCTACTGATGAGCAAATATTGAATCACGTACCCACAGACGTGAGTGAGCCTTGCCCCACATTCTGCTGTACCTTCATATCAAGCAATTTAGTCAGGGTTTAATCACCCACCACATTCCCTCTTGCTGATTATTTTATAGTATTTCTGTCAATCTTTGCTGTCAGGCTTGTCTTCCTACTCAATGATCTTTGAATGCTCAAGATTGGGTTTTGTCACCCCATTCAATCTGTGGCCAAGAATGGTGGGTAAGATGTAGGAACACAGCGTTCTTTACAGATTTACAGGATGGCCCTGGCACGACTCTAAATTAGCCTTCTATGTTTTGGGGACTCCAGGGATCAAAAAAATGAATAATCTGAAATAGAATGCAAAGAGCTGCTACAAGTGAAGGAGATGATAACCATAAATGAGAGAAATTCCTTTTTTTGGACTGCAACTTCAGCAGCATAGTTGTTGTTCATGTTGTCTAAGGTATTCTGGAAGTTGCTGTCCAAAAAGTTTCTTTTCCTATCCTTGGGGGAAGCTAATTGAGGCTTTGAAAGACAAAGAGACAAAAGCCTGAGTGTCAAGTTGTAACTTTTTATCTGCTTTCTTTGCTTTTTTTCAGTGTCTTCTCCTTTTGTCTTCAAATCTGTGGCCTAAATCTGAGTTGAAGGACTCAGTGTTTAGGAAAAATGAGCCCTCTTGAGTCAGAAAAAAAACAATCTAGCGTTCTGCATCCAAACGTCTCACCCTTTTTGGAGCCCTGAAGCAGATTGGAAGGCAACAGCCGTCTACTTTGTTTCTTCACTAAGATGCCGTCTCACCGAAGAAGCTGCCTGCAGTGTTCCGACCTAAAGGGTGTGCTACCGGTGTCTTGAAAACCTTCCATTCACTGGGGCCAGTAATTTCGCCAGGCCTCGGCCCTGCATCTGACTCAATCCATCATTCCTCTAATTCAGCAACACAACAGAAAAGCTGATTCTCAGAGACGAGGCTCTTCCTTGTATTTATGTGGTAGCTTGGAGTGTGTATTCCTCCTAACAGAACACTCTGGCTTTCTGGATGTGGCTGGACTGTAAATCCCACTAACCTTAGCCAGTATAACAGGGAAGGATGACGGGAATTGTAGTCCCAACAATAGCTGGAGGACTACAAGTTGTCCATCCCTGTCATGGGAGTGCCTCTATTTGTGTGCCCTTCACAACAAACTAAATATGTGAGAAAACTTTTTATCATAGATTAGGGAAGAGAGAGATCTAACTTGAGATACTGGCTTTCTGTCTGGATTCTGTCTGCTGGAGATGTCAGTGGCTGAACAAGGCTCATGAAAGGCAAGTACTGAAGATAAGGATACGGTAGCTGAAGACTGATTTTGAGAAAGGGATAAAACAGGTTGGAGGTGGTGGGGCTGAGGAAATGAGGATCTGAACAATTGAGGGAACAGTATAAAATGGGAAGTTAGCCAGAGGGCATTGAGTAATGCATATGCATTTATGTACGGGAAGTAAGGAGGAACATAAAGGAGGATGTTGTGGACTGTTTATAAAGAAAAGGAAATGCAGAATGAATAGTGAATCTGGAACATGTTGCTGCAAGCTAATGGTCTGAGGACAACATAAAGAGATCAAGGAAGGAGGCCTATCTGAGGCAAAGAACTGCTATTCTACCACTTACGTGGCATGCATTTTTATATGTTAATGTTTATGTTGTTGCTAAATTTTATTGTATTTTATCATTTATAAATAGTACTTTATTGTTACATGTATTGTTTTTGTGTTGTGTGCTGTTTTGGGGGTGTCTTCGGAGAGAACAGCATATAAATGAAAATAACAATAAACCAGTTAGCCAGCCAGCCTGGATGAACATTTATTCCTATCAAAGGGGGAACCCCTCCCACAGTTAGCCCCCTTTGTCCTAGTGGTGGCGCTGTGGGCTAAACCGCAGAAGCCTGTGCTGCAGGGTCAGAAGACCAGCAGTCGTAAGATCGAATCCACGCGACGGAGTGAGCTCCCATTGCTTTGTCCCAGCTCCTCGCCAACCTAGCAGTTCGAAAGCATGCAAATGCGAGTAGATAAATAGGTACCACCTTGGTGGGAAGGTAAAACGGCATTCCCTAGTCATGCTGGCCACGTGGCAATGGAAACTGTCTTCGGACAAGTGCTGGCTCTACGGCTTGAAAACGGGATGAGCACCGCCCCCTTGAGTCAAACACAACTGGACAAAAGTTGTCAAGGGGAGCCTTTACCTTTACCATCCATTTTTATCTCTTCCTAGAAATAAAAAGAGCTTGAGTAGGAAACCTCTTCAAGCTGAAGGGCCAATTTCAATTACAAAGGAGTTTAGGCTAGGGCTGGATTCCAATGATGGGTGTGGCCAAAGCCGTAAGGACAGGACCAAAATCCTCACAATATTTTAGCTTAAAACTCTTCCTCCCTATAACTCAGCCTTAGGAGAAATATTTTAATCTTTTAGAAGTGGGAAAGCATTAGAAAGTAGGGAACCCATCAAATGATGGTGTCTTGAGAGCTGTAATGACTTGCGGTCCTAGAGCTTTATGTGATCTGTACTGGCTAGGGATTCTGGGAGTTGTAGTCCAAAACAAGAACATTTCCAGACACTGATTTATACATTGCAGAATTACATGCTGAGAGCAAGCTTCAGGTTTCACAACTTGTGAAGGGTTTACTTGAGGACTGACACATATTTCAAACTAAATGATATTGGGTTAATTCTGTAGGTTAAAAACCTTTCGTACATGAAGAATATGCCATCACATCTATGTATAAGTTGAATCCACGAAAGGTATCAAATCAGTGTTCGGCTCAGATACCAAAATAGTACCTTAAGTTCAGCATGTGACTGCTCACTTTTCCTTCCCAAACACACTCCACTCTCTTCCCACAGCAGCAGCTGCTGCTAAAAATAGATGATGATAAGCCAGAGAGAGAAAGAGGGGCTTCGTTCGAATTAGATCCTGAAGGGTACAAAGATTCAAAAGGCAGCAATGTACTCACTACGGTTTCTAAGTGCCGAGGCGCTGGTGTCCAACGTAGACCTTGTAAGAAAGAATCTGGGCAGTGTTGCTCACAACCTCTTCCCTCTTCTTTTCAAAGCAAGTTACTTACAGGAGCAGGGAGAAGTGCTTCATGACCTCGTGGAAAACTGGCCACTGCCGGAACTTAATGTTGGAAAGCTATTGGGAAAGACCTCCGATCACCAGGAAGACATCAGCAGTAGAGCTTGTGCGGTGTGTCTTGCCAGCTGCCTGACAGGACTGAGAGACTATGTGATGAATTGTTCCTCGCCCTATGCCAAGAGGCTCAAAATTGTGGACTTAACCGGCATAAAGGATGTTGAAATTCAGTTATGCAAGTGTCGGAGAACAATGGGACGGTGGGCCAGAACAGAGCTGCTCTCAAAGATCTGTTATGATCTGCTTGTTGACATGGAGAGGCTGCCGTTCAATCCAGAGGTTTTTGAGATTTCCGTTGATGTCCTCATAGATATCTTTGTGACTGAGCGAAGCTATGAGCTGGTTGTCCAGGCCTTGCTGACGAGGTGCCACTGCCCACTTAAAATACGCTGCAGGGCCTTCAGAGTGGACAGCCTGGCCCTTAGGAAGCTCTTCTACATTATAAAGCTCGCAGAGCCCTCTTCACTTCGCAAGTTTGAAGTTGTGCACAATGTTCGACTGGAAATGGGACATTTGCAAGTGCTGTTGAATAATGTTCAGTTTCCTCAGCTGACTTCACTCACACTCCCAGCAAGGACTTTTGATGTGCGAAGTTTCACTCCAGAGGATGATGCCGATCTGGTGAGAATCGGTGAGAAGCTGAGCCAGATGACTCGACTGACTGAGATAAGTGTGGCATTTTCCACTTTGACAGGAAAGATCCGCAAACTGCTCAGGTAATAGCATTCTAAATACTGTTTATTGCCGAGACGAGTTGCCACGTAGCAGAACAAATATACTAGGAAAGTATGAGGTCATCATTCCAGAAGGGTTCCTCCTTTTGGGAGAAAAGCATGGTGATATTCGTATCTAACATTAAAAAGAGAAAACTAATAGGCTTCATTATGCTGAGTCATTTCATTGGCCCATCAAGCTCACTATGGTCTACCCTGGTAGTTGGTCTCCATGGCCTCATACAGGAGTCTTTGCCAACCACAGGGAGGACTTATATAACTGTATTATAACAAAAACAACAGAAAGTCTTGTGACACCTTAAAGACTACAAAATCTTAAAACTACCTAAGCTGCTTATGCTTTTGAGGAAGGGAGCTACCATCTGTGAAAACTTTACTCAAATTTACTGCATTAGTCTTTAAGATGCAACAAGGCTCTTCATTGTTTTCGGTACAACAGGTACGAATAGTGTCTCTTATATTTTTGCTGCAACACAGCTGTCCTCCTGGAAATTTCTGCCTGGGTATGCCAAGGCTTTAACCCGGGGCCTTCTGGAGGCAAAGAAAGCTTGCATTTGGTCTGTTCTCAATGATCACACATGATGGGAACAGACTCAACCAGAGCAATCCTACCTGCACTAATAAAATAGAAGCTTCTGGGGCTTAGAAAGGTGCAAGTAGGAATGTTCTGGGGATGGTTTGGTTTACTCCAGTGATTACATCATGGGGTCACCAGAAAAAGGAGTGAAGCAACCCAAGCTCACAGTAGCCCAAACAGAGGGTTAAATGCCTGACTGATTGTACCCTAAACCAAAACCTACTATGCTTCATTTGTAGTGTATTTTAAAGGTGTGACATGCACAATACCTTGATTCGTGTTCAGTATCAATGATTTTATTATTAGTGATCCATCATATTAGAAAGCAGGGTTGAAGGCTCTCCCCCAGTTTTCATACATTTGATTGTGAATATTGTGATTTTACTGCCTTCCCTTTGTTTGTCTTATTCTTTGAAAGTGCCATGCTATTTTGACTTGATCCTATTTACAGACTGGAAATAAAGTGTGAAATTTATTTGTTTTCAACCTCTGGAAATTGTATGATTACTCAACTAAACAATTATTTAAGCATGAAGGCAGGCAAATGGAGGCATCTAATCTTTAAAAAAAGCTTTCAAAAACAATGTGAAAAAAGCTTTCAAAAACAACGTTAAAATGTTGCTTTCGGCCTATTATTTTCAAAATGTTGGATGCAGCAGTGTGCTTGTCCTCCTATTTAACATAAATGTAACGCTTTTAAGGTTAGTTATTTAAGCTTTACAGCTTATTTCCAGATTCTGATCATTCTATTTAATTGACCAACAACTAAGGATGGATTTGTGTCCGTGCTCACTATGGCTATAATCCTTCTATTGGCTTTTCACATCCAGGTTCCACCAAAACTAGTGAGATATCTTCCGCTTACAATGTTATACTGGCATTTGTTGTTTGTAAGACTATTTAAGAACTATGCAGTAAAAAAATGTAACTGTGAGGTTATTCAGCTTGTTTTTATAATTAACTCTACAGCCCACTGAAGTCCCCACTGAAAGTGCTGGATGTTTCTAATTGCTCCTTAAACCACGTTGACATGGCTTATTTAGCCAATAGCCTCCATTCCAACCACCTGGAAGTTCTTGACATCAGTGGACATGATGTGGCTGAGCTATACCCATCCACCTTCTTCAAACTTCTTAACCATTCATCTCACACGCTGAAGAGCCTCACCCTTGAGGAATGCAACATTCAAGACACTCATATGAACATGCTGATTTTGGGATTAGTCCCTTGTAGGAAACTGGAAGAGCTGAAGTTCCTTGGAAATCCTCTGTCTTCTCGAGCACTGAAATGCCTTTTCAATGTTTTCACTGATTTTCCCAAGCTGAAATACATTGAATTCCCAGTTCCAAAAGACTGCTATGCAAGCGACATAGGTTACCCTATTGATGAAGCAAATCTTTCAAAATTTGACCATCGGAAATATGAAAGAACAGTGGAAGAATTGAACATGATTTTAAGACGGGCCAAACGGGAGGACATCAAGGCCTTGACACCCCTCTATGGAGGTTACGACGCTGCGATCCAAGAAACAGGCAACGAACTAGGGTCGTCCTTGCTGAATTCTTTCAAGGAGACCTTGCAAAATTTCTGCATGGCTCTTCAGAAAATGAGCTGAATGAAGTCTGAAGCTTTATAAATTCATTAATGAACTGCAAGCATCAATTTGTGCAATTTATTTTGATTGTATATATAGGATACATTTCTGCTGCAGAGGCATCCTGCTGTCCAAGCCCTGATGAAATGAAGACCTGCTATAGATGTTGGGGAGCTACTTTCCTCCCTGACTTCTATAGCAGCAGCTTATTCCTGCAGCAAGCTGCATCCTTCCCCATTCTCCTACCTTAATGAACCTTCAGGAAAAAACTAGAACTTCCTGTTGCTTATGGCAGACTACAGCAGCAAGTGGAAAACTTTCATTTTTCAAGTAAACACCCAGTACTTATGCTAAATGATGGTTGTTCTAGGTTGCTATTTTTGTTGTTTTGCACTGAGGCATTGGAAGGCTCTGGAACAGCCCAGAGAGCCACAAAAATGCCCCCATTGGTCTGTAGGCAAGTCATGGATCATGTTTTGCCCACCTCAGCCCTAGATTCTTACACTCAGGAGAAATTCCACATGACAGGTTCTCACTTGGAGCTAAAACAGCTCCAGACTCCATGCATTTTGGGGTGCTCAGAATTCAGCTGAGACTTTCCTGACAACCTCTTTCCTCTTACCAGAGATCATAGACAGCTCATTGACAGAGCAGGTGGCATTCCTTGCGTCAGCATTTCGGGATGAGTCCTACTGGTGTTTGCCTAAATTCTGTGTAACTTACTGCAACTAAATACAGATAATTGATGAAGTCTTGTGGCATGCCTCGGTCATGTGCCTAGTCATGTGACCAATTGCATAACTGAGATCCCCCCAGCACTAATCAATTAACGCCACTTAGCTGCAGTAAGTTATACAGACCATACTCAAGCACACCGTTAGGCTTCCAGTTATTCTGTATCTGTGTCCCCACTTTCTGATACTGAACGGTTCTTCATATGTTTAATGGTAACTATGCCATAATTTAGAGCAGTCAACATGCAATTAAACATGTTATCTCCTAGGATGTTGCCTACCTGTATTTGATTATTGGGCTTTTCTTGGGAGCAAGGGTTTTAATTACATCTAGTATGCTACCCACTACTATACAATGGGAACCTTTGAGACTGGATACTAAAGTGCTAGTTTAAGAAGCTGGCCTTGTGGCACAGTGGTTAAACTGCTGTACTGGAGCTAAAACTGTGCTCATGACTCCAGGTTCAGTTCCAGGTAATCTGGTCAAGACTCACTCAGCCTTCCAAGGTCAGTAAATTGAGTACCCAGATTGAGGGAGGGGCAATGTGTATCCTAACTTGAAGACAGCCTCAAGAGTGCTTTAAGTGCTATGCGGTGGTATATAAGCAGCACATTTTGCTTTTATTTTCCCAAAACAGCTGTTATGTACTATATTCTTTAGGGGAAGAAAGTCAGTAGGAACCTTCAGCAGAACACAGAGACAGGAGGAAAGATGGTTGGTCATTCAACCACTTTCCCAGATAATGCGTGTGCACGATGAAAACACAATGTTCTTCCCAGACTCTATAGAATCTTGCTAATATCTTGCTAAATGTGCATTTGAGTCAATTACTGGTGAACAAAGGGATCATTATTCCCAATTACGCCTTCAGTCAATTTTTTTTAAACAAAAAGGCGATAACAGTGCATATAAAGTAGGAAGGCATTCACGGGGATCTGATTTTTAAACAGCTCTGTTTCCTGAGTCATCGTTTTAACCCAAAATGAAGTAGACAGAAAACTGAAGTTGTGTAAGTGCCACCGCAACAGAAACAAAGTTTAATGCAGATGCCAGACAACAACAACAACAATCAGTTAATTGGTTCATCTCAGACAATCAACAATATTGCTTGGACGAAAAGAAGCAGGAATGGCTTTTCAATGTTCATTTTAGATATGTTTTTAAGCTGGTGAGAAAATCTTTCTGAAATCTTTTATAAGGACATCCAAGTTCTTTGTCCATTTTCATGCCTGCAGGTTCACGTCCATCACATTTGGTGGCCCTTTAATCCCTGGATAGTAGAGCATGACAGCAGTAAACCCAGAGTTTGTAGTGCTTTGGATTACAACTCCCAGAATTCAGCAACTAGCACAGTTCTGCACTGCAGGTGCCAGAATTCCACAGCCGGCGTGTTCATTGTCTGTAGTGGGTAGGGGGTGCCACGAACCATAATCTAACAAAGGAATGTTTCCAAGATCTGAGTAAGCAGGTAGGAGGAAGGAATATATCAACATGTTGTTATCGGTACATCTTGCCTGAAGACAGAACTGCTTTGGGCAAGTCTGAAGACCTCACTCACCTTTTTGCTCCCATTGCCCCTGCTGTTGCCTTGCCTTGTCTCCAGTGAGGAAACAGAGCATTACAAATGATGTGCATTCGTACAGAAAGGAAAGTACAGTATTGTGGGGAGTGGAGTGGAGGGTTGCTCAATGGAGGGAATACAACAGTGATTTTATTCCTGCGAGGCCTTATATGTTCTGATCTGTCCTTGTAGTTAATGGGCCAAACTCCCAAGGTGGGCTCTGCAATATATACAGAGTAGGGAGAAATGATTGACTATTCTTTCCAGCCACTATTTCTGTGAAACTTCCCCACCTCCCTGGTGTGATTCTAGCCCTGTCATGGATCTACAAAAGCCATTTCTCAGACTACAGTACCTACTCACTTATTGATAAAGAGCAAATGCCTGCAAGAGAGACTCAGAAAAGAAAATGATCGGGCACTACTAGTTGTCACCTTCAGCCCACAACTGAGACCACTTCCATAAATCATAAGCAATCTGCCAGACATTATTGACAAGAATACTCTACTTTCCCCAGCCATTGGTGGCAGACCTGTACGTGCCTACAGACAGGCCCGCAATCTGAAGCAACTATACACAACGGACTACACAACACTGACACAGAGATGAGGACTCAGATGCCATCTCTGTCCTCACACTGACTCTGGCAATACAACTGCAGGCCCCAACAATGTCACATCTAAAGTCAAGGGTATGTTTATATGCTCTTCTGCTTATGGGATCTGTGCCCACTGTGGGCTAACAATGTCCTTCTGCACTCTGCATAGGACAAACTGAACAATCTCTGTGCAAAATAATTAATGGATATAAATCTGACATCGCAAATGGCTACACATAAAAACCTGTTTCAGAACATTCCAATCTACCTGGACACTCTCTGAGTGACCATTTGGGGGTGGGGGGGGCTAGAAGTCCAAACTTGACAGAGAGAAAGCTGACATAAGGTATGTACAGATCCTTGCAGACCGATTTAAAAGGACTGAATATAAATCAAGGGTTCCTAGTCATTCCCAAGTATGAAATCCTACACTGATTCTTAGTTTGCCACTTGTGTCAACAATGCTATTATTACTTTCAGACTGATAACTGAAATTATTCAGAGCCCGATAGCCTATCCCTTCATCAACAAACCATTGCCACTTGGTTCATTCTCTGTATGGTTCATTCACCTGCTCATGAGGCCATGAATAGATATGACAGTCATATAGTCTTATGTCTGAAGAGGTGAACTCGAACAACAAAAACATATCAGCTAGTTTTTATGGTGCCACATAATTTTTTATTCTCATGGTTCCCCTGCTTCATTTTTTAAAAAAATGATTATGCTTGCACACATTAAGATAGCTACTTCTTCAAAAAGTAGCCCTGTCTTTGTGAGACAGCCATAAGTTTACACAGGAGACTTGAAGTCACTGGGAGAGGGTGGTTAGTTAGTTGAATCCACTGTTGGTTTTCTAGGACTGGATCCAAGGAAGTGTTGACACTTGAAAATAATCTTGTAATAAAATCTTACTTGTCTCTGAGTTGACCAGATGCAATGAAATGACTGGGCTCCCTTTCCTTTCATACAGTAGCTTCCAAATTCATGGACCAAGATGTTGCCGCATTGCAATCCCCAGAAGGTTTGACCATTGGTTTTGCTGGTTAGAGATTCGGGGAGTTGTAATCCAAGAACATCATGCTTAGGAACCCTGACTTCAATAGTTGTGTTAGATTATCTTGACAAGTACAGCTAGAAATGCAGGGATAAGCAAAGCTGCAATTGCTTGTATTCTCTCTTGTACAGTATGTAACTATTGTTTACTAGATGTCAGTTTCTCCTCTAGATTTTAAGGTTTTGGCTTCAGAAGTCTTGGCCATACATCAAATCTTATCTAAAGAGTTCCCATAGTGACACCAATATTATGTATCCTTTCTCATGGTGCTCTGATTGACTGGTTCATTGTTTCCCTAGGGAAGCAAAATGATTGTTCAGACAATTTACATCTGCAATGTAGATACTGTATGTGTGTGTTGGTTTGTGTGTGATTGTTCCTCAGAACGAAACCATGTTGCTGAAACACCATGTTACCAGATCCAGAGCCCTCCATCTTTTTTAAGCAGTTGTCTTCATTCTATGTCAGGTCCAGATTAAGATAACTCACCAGTGATAAGCCTTGAGGAGCAAACCAAATTTAAGCAACTGTAATCTGGAGGAGTCACTGGGACACAGCCAAATAATGCAAGAATTTTAAGAGGAATGAGGGAGACACTTGACCATCAGCAAACTCACCATGACAGACTGCAGTTTATTAGCAAGAAAGAGGAATGGGACTGTTATGGTGCCTGCTTTGGCTTCCTTGACTCTAAAAGATTGTAAAATATATCTGCTATCAGCCTCAGGGTGATTAATGCTCTTTCATATACTGAAAAATTAGCTCAGCAGAACATGACAAATTAGTTGCTCCCTATGTTATGTCCTGTTATATAGGAGCAACATACACAGGATCTGATTCTAAAAAGAATTTTTTTTAAAATCCAAAAAACATTTACAAAGTTAATTATGGAATCTGAAAGCCAGGAGTGCTGGTGGGCTCCAATATATGGCAAAATTGTCTCTCATACCCCACAATCCTACAAGGAGACATGCTTAGCCATTTTTAAAAATGAAAACCTCTTGAAAAGCTGCGTTGTGGGGTAGTCACATTGGGGCCTCTATGGGACATACTTTGCCTGTCTCTTTTATAGAGAATTCACTCAGAGTTCAGATGGAGTTCTGGCCATGCCTATTTGACCTCACATTTGCTCAGCATGAATTGAGGGTGCACCCAGCATTCCTGGTCTGATGAACTACTGAAGAAGTCATTAGCCATGGAGCACTATTTTAAAAACAGTAGCCAATGATCAAGGTATTAACTGACAGGCCAGCATTTCAAGAGAGGGAAGAATGCATCTCAAAATTCTAGACTGTGAATTAGGATGGCAAATGGTCTACAAATGTACCAAAATATCGTGGATTTCCCCCCCTCCCAACCAGCAGCATTTGATTTTGAGTGTTTTACAACAGCTTTCAATATTTTACAGTTATGGTAGCAGAATTTCTGGGCCAAATTCAGTAATGGTCCCAAGTAGAGCTGGCCATTAAAATGAATGGGACTTGCTGGTCAAAGGAGTATGCAAATTCCCCTCATTTCAGTGGCCCACCCCATAATTCCACATATTCACAATAATTCCTTAAATTCTTCTTTGATTACTTTTCATTATATTATTGAGGCACAAATCACTATTGGTAACAAAAATGACATAATCTACGACCATCCACTCAAACGACATCTAAAATCATTCTTTAAAAATTAACTAGAAGCCCGAAAAACCTCACCCTCCAAATGCAGCATTCCCACACATTATGTTGCATTTGAAATGTTTCTATGTGCTCTTCTTGGGGTGAAAAAGTAACATGTTCCAGTTAACCACATTGTTGTCACTTGTAATATCCAGGCTGTGGATGTTACATTTTTTAAAAAATGCAGTTGTGGTTTAAATGGATTCCTTCTACCTGGTGTCTATTACTAGTCACTTTTGTTGGTTGATCCATGATTTTAGAATTGTAAAGGGATCACTGTTCATTTAACACCCTGGGATGTATACATCCTTTTAAGGGGAGACAAGTGCCTAAAACACTTGAATTTATTCAGTATGTTATTTCTTGTAAAACAAAATAATGGATGCCATAAACATGTTTGATGCTGTTCCTCTTGTCTTAGTTTGACATTTAGCCTTGGGGGTTAATCATTAGTGTTAAAGCTTCAAAAAAGTTATGTCTGCTCATAGGGTAAAGTGCTGATCTTAAGTTTACAAACTCCCCTTCTATCCATTATGTGTAGGGGCTATGAGCAAACTGAAAGTGAGAGCATTAAGCAATTATTAATCGTATATTATCTGCTCCTAAATGGGTTGGATCCTCAGCAAAAACACTATCGATTTCAGCCTATATTTTCGTTTCCCTAATAGATATTGATCGCCCTAATAGATTTTAGCAGACACATCGAAAAGGTTGATTAGGTCATAATGTCATTGAGAGCTACTGCAGTACAGATTAAGCTGCAATGCAGATTGAGCTAGGAAGTCCCAGGTTCAAATTGTGCCCTTTGCCATTAGTTCAGAAAATCAGCTTCATCTACAGTACAGGCTTGTCCTGTCAGTCAGTTAATCAAATCAAAGACGGGTCATCTTTGTTTTCTGGACTACAGCTCCCAGAATAGCAAAGATAGCATGACCATATTAAGAGCTGTAGACCAAAAAATATATATATATTTCCACTTTCTGAATCGGATATGTGTAATGTTTTCTAGAACTTTCCTGAACATCTGTATACTGTAACTCCTTTGTAAAAGTATGGAAAGTGACTTCACAAAATGAGTGAGACCTCTCCCTGCAGTGCCCCAATGGCTCAGCATCCCACACAGCCAGACTGCCCCCCCCTCCCATCTGCCCTATACGGGGCAATCCTGACCTTTGTAGCTTGTGCAGAGGAAAGGTCTGGTCTTCATATCCAAGCTGCTAACATCACAATAGAAGTGAGTGGTATCAGAAGGAGAGCTGAGCGGCGGTGAAGGAGGAGAAATATGATGGGCCTCAGAGTCTGCATTAGTGCACCACACCTCTACAATGCCCTCCATTTCCCCTCTTTTGGCCAGAATGCTAGTTCCTAGTGCAGTTCCTTACTGACACACACATACCATGTTTCCCTCAGTGGTCTCAAAATGATGCACACGGCCCTCTTCTTCTTCACAGTGAAGGCTCACAGGCTGAGAGAGAGTGGCTGACCCATGATCATTCAGTGAATTTCCTGGCTAAAGGGGGACTGGAATTTGGATCTCCCAAATCCCATTGGTATTCCTCTTGAATGGGCTGTATGAATAAAGTAACATGGTCAGTCTCCCGAGGAAGGTAGATGCTGCTTTGAAATGGGTATGAGCTCAATTGAGTACCAGTGTAAACAGCAAAAGAGTTAAACAGGTTCATCTGATACTTCATCCCAGCCCTTATATGACAGGAATGGAAAGGAATAGAAATTGCGGGGGGGGGGGCAGCTGAAGTTTCCACTGTGTTCTTATCAGGTATGCCATGTCTGCAGGGGACACAAGAGCTGCTGAGGTGGGAGAGTGACATTCCACTTTCTAATGTAAGAAGTCAGTTAAACTTGAAAAGGAAGGAAGCAGTGACCGAAAGGGTCAGTGAATATTTGCAATATTTCCTTACAGTGGCCTGCAAAAGGTTCTCCATTGATTTGGTTAGGGGCCCAAGGAATCTCTCGAGCAGAATCTGTGTTTCATATGCTCCTGGGCTGAACCCGGCACAAATGAAATTTGGCAGCAGCTTGCCAATGTGATCTGACACACCAAGTGCAGGTGAATGCCCACCCTTTCTAGTTTCTTCCCGTGAATCGGGATCAAGATTTCCAATCCCCCAAAGCAACAGCTTGCACCTAGATTACATGGGCACAAAATTACACGGGGGGGGGGGGATATATTTTTTTAATTAAAGAAACAAGCAGTTCTCTTTAACTGATGCTTAACCAAACAGAATCTACCTAGACAGACTGAGATCTTTTTTATTATCTACCAATTTGTCAAACATCTGGCTAGCCTCAAGCAAAGGATGTTTCAAAGTTCATTAAGAGAGACGAGACAGTCTACCATGCTGCTAGGAGGAAATGTAAATGTATTCCAACAGTTTGAAATATTCCTTTCATGCTTTGAGAGACTGACCCTTACAGTATATGTACGCAGCTCTAAGCCTAAGCTACATCATGCACACAGAGAAACTGATTCGAGATAAATAATGACAGTTGTGTGGTCACTGTTCTTATCTGTGTCAGACAGAAAAATAGGAGCTGTAACCTCGAAGCCTTTGTTGATACCAAAAATACTGTTTCATGCTTCCTCCTTCTTGGAATGGCTAAAGAACTTGTCAGGGCTCATTTCTCCTGATTTTTATTTGCAAATGTGCACGCTGACTATATCCAAAGTCTTTGTATCCAACATCACTTCTTCTCCCAAAGCAGTCCAGACACCAACACCTGTCCTGCAATACCCATGTGGCTCTTCTCTATAATGGGACTAGATCCAGTGAGACAACTCTAACACAGCTACTGTACTGGGGGGGAAAGACGCTATTGCCTTGGCTTCTCCTTCATTCACTAATCAATATCATTATTGTTTTTAGAATAGGTGCCTTTTTTTAAGGAATAAAACTTCTTTGCTGTCTAATCCAAGTAGTTTTCAAGAGAAGTTACTCTACTTTAGGAAATAACAGCATTACAAGAAGAACCCTGAAGTGCAGAGGGCTGTTTCCAAATGGCCAGCCAGATGCCAATGGGAAGTCCACAGACAGGCCATTGGCAGTCAGCACCTCCCACTCATCATCTGCATCAACTGGAGAGGCCCCGATACTACAGGCAACAGATACTGTTATGTGCCATCAATTTGCATCTGACTTCTGGCAACCCTAATAAGATTTCACAATATCTGAGACATTTAAGAGTGATGTTAAGAGACATTTAAGAGTGATACTAGTGCCATCCCCCCCACCTCTGGGGTTTTCAAGCCAAGTGGGGATTTGAAGCAAGGTCTCTTGAGTACCAGTCTGACACTCTAGTCACTACAGAACAGTAGCTCTCAGGAAATGTATAGCCCTAGTGATTAGTCACCATGCCCCATCTTCCATCAACTTTGTCTGATCCTCTCTCAGAGTTGTCCAAGTTGATGATGCTCACCAGTGAGTGTGGCAATGAATTCTTCAGTTTTATTATGCCCTATGCTCCTTCTTTTGTTGTCTTTAATCTCCCACCAAGGAGTCTGAACAAATGACCTCGGGTTCTTGCATTATCAGAGAGGTGGGGCAGAATTTCTCTCTCTCTCTGTTCCTAATTTCATTAACTTCTGTTGTGTATGTCCCTTCCTTACCTTTGTTTTAGACTGAAAATATCTGACTCCTAGCAGCTTCATTCAAAGCAGTTTTGGGCCATCTCCAAAGGTCCAGAGCCACACAAGCCCATCCCAGGACTTTGGAGGTCTTATAGAATGGGTCTCTGACACTCATCAGGCTCTGTACGGGGGGACATTAAAGCTCACTTAACCCTTGTACAGTCTTGGGCTAACACCTCTCTTCTTGGGGACAGGTGTTAGCCAAGGTCCTGAAAAGCCTCTTTGAATTTGCTTCTGCTAGCCAGAAACTGTATTTTGGATTGTGAAAACCATCCAAAGGCATTCAGTGGTGCCACAAAATGCAGTTCTCAGAAAGGGTGCTGCCCTCCAGCTGAAATAAGAAATGCTTGGCTGCCATCAAGCCTTGCTTTAGAAGATAAGGACTCCGCTGTCTTTCTTTTGTTGCCAATTGCCATATCTGGCTTCCTGCTAAGGGTTGTCTTCTGCTCCTAGCCTGACTGCAAGTGGACATTTAAAAAAAATGCTACTTGATTTTCTCCAACAGGTATCCATTGTGCAAAGAAGCGGAAGGCTTTTTTGCATGTAAGATTTGTAAACGTTGACTAATCTTACTATGGTTGCTTATTGGCAAATAGCTATGAAAGCTGGCCCTGCCATGAGTGTCAGAGACCCATTCTATAAGACCTCCAAAGTCCTGAGATAGGCTTGTGTGGCTCTGGACCCTTGGAGATGACCCAAGACTCTTTGAATGGAACAGCTGGGAGTCAGATATTTTCAGTCTAAAACAAAGGTAAGGAAGGGACATACACAACAGAAGTTAATGAAATTAGGAACACAGAGGGAAAAAAATTCTGCCCTACCTCTCTGATAATGTAAGAACCTGAGGACATTTGTTTAAACTCCATGGTGGGAGATTAAAAACAACAAAAGAAGGTGCATAGGGCATAATAAAACTGAAGAATTCATTGCCACACTCACTGGTGAGCATCATCAACTTGGATAACTCTGAGAGAGGATCAGACAAAGTTGATGGAAGATGGGGCATGGTGACTAATCACTAGGGCTATACATTTCCTGAGAGCTGTGTTAGAGTTGTCTCACTGGATCTAGTCCCATTATAGAGAAGAGCCACATGGGTATTGCAGGACAGGTGGGGGTGTTTGGACTGCTTTGGGAGAAGAACTGATGTTGGATACAAAGACTTTGGATATAGTCAACGTGCACATTTGGTGGAATGAAGCAGCTGCCTTAGTCAGCTGATAAGAGGACGTGGAGAGTAATGGCAGGATCCTGGAAATACATAGATATCACACAGCCTGACCTACCTCCCTAAACTGCCCTCACCTGCAATAGAAACAACCAGCACTGAAGTGAAACTCAACCTCCAATCTTGATGGCTTTCATATATGGCTTGAGCAGGGATTCCATTTTGCTTTTTGCCTCAGGTAGCAATGGCCTTGACCCATGCACCACACCACACTGTTTGGCTCCACCAGTTTTCCTACTTGTAATCACAGGTCTGCCTTGGGTCCAGAAAGCTAAAAAAGCAAAAGTGCCATATCCCTGGCAAAGCAGGTTGACAAGCCTGCCTTGAAGAACAAACCGAGCAATAAACTTGTTTGCCCCCACCCTGATACAGAGCAAAGGCCTAAAGCTTCTTATTGTCTTAGAAGTCACCACCACCACCAACAACAACAACAGCTTCTTCCTATAAGAAATATGCTTTCCTAACATGCAGAGAGTTAAGTTTGTAACTGGCTTAATATATCCTTTTAAGGCAGGATGATGACTCATAGGCAGCTGCCATAGTAACAGTGACATAAGTAAACTGGAGGTGGGAAGGGAAAAGAATTCCGTTTTAAAAGCCAACAAGTATTTGAACGTGGATGCACTAAGCTCTGTCCTGAATGTAGAATTAGTCAGTCTCCCATTCACAAACCGGAACAGCTTTGCGCCACATGGCAGTTTCCTGGCAGATATGGACCAACTTCATGTCTGACTGTGGCAACAGCACCTATGATCAAATTCTGTCCTAGTCATCTCTAGGGAACTGAAACACACAAGATTGGGGAAACCAGGCGGATACTTGCCATACCAGCATCAACACCACATCTCACCTTCTTTGCTATGGGGTTCCTCGAGGGCAAGGGGGAGTGGAGGAAAGATACCTTTTCCTCCACTCCATTTACCTGGAACACCAGGCTTTGGGGAGCTGCTTTTAAAAAAATAATTATTTATAGTTATAGTTCCAAGACACAACTTGGCCTCACACATACATGGATAGTTATTTACTGTTACAGCTACTTTAAAAAAAAATCCTTGTCTAGTTCTTTAAAATAGTAAAAATGCTTAATTTTTAAAAAAAGCTTTTGAATGTTACAAGCCAGCTACAGTGATCTGGCATGCACCCTCCTCCTTCTCATTGCCACAACAGTTATAAACATAATTTAATTTAGTTACACTTTAATTATTTGGAAAATTAATTAGCGATCAGCAATTGGTCAGCTCTGTGCACCTCCTTCCCCACCACAAAATCAACTTTTCCACCATGTGCCAATGTTTGTCCCACCTCCATTTAAGCAAGGGACAAAGGATCCAACCCGAATGCCATGAATCAATGCAGGTAATTAGCCCTCCTCCCTGGTGCTCTGGCTTAAGATGGCTGTAAATATTTTGAAAGTAGGTAGCAATAAACAAGCCCTGCACTGTTTAAAACTGAGTGAATGGCCAATACAGTATACTGTTATGGTTGGAGGTAGTACCAAGCTTGGGCAATGTAGGTTCTAGTTCCCATTTAGCTATGAAACCCACTGCGGGACAATCAGCCAGAGCTGCCTCCTAGGGCTGTTTTAAGTGGAGAGGGGAGTATCGTTCTTTATAGGAAAGGTAGGAGGATATAAATATAACAAATGAAAAATATTAACAGCAGAAAGAACACATTTGCTTTTTAAACTATAAGGACGCTTTCTTAAGATACAGAGGAATATATGGTCAAAGTCCTCAGTGGTAAATGAAGTGAAATGTTTGATGCTTTTCATAAATAAGAGTTAATTAGAGGTTGAAAGTCCATTGTCAGGATTATGAGCCCTAGCATGTGTCCGGCATGTAATAAGCCTTATTTTCCTTCTGCAGTGCAACAGTGATGAAGTAGATAAGAATATAAAGTGATGGGCCAAGCCAAACAATTACTGGCTACCACCCTGGACATTAAGGGCAGGACTTTTTTGGGGGGGGGGTTATACAGATATTTATTTTATGCTCATAAAGATTCTCTCCCGACACAGCCAGGGCGCTTCCACAGCAGAATATGTTAATAGAAAGACAGACTCACAGAAGCATGTTCCAAGTGTCTTTTTCTTGCAGAGACCACCTGGGAGATCAACAACACACAAACAGAGAAATGGCACCTCCTGCAAGGTACCTGGTCAAACTATTTTACAAAAGGCCAGCAGCCCGTTCCATTGGGCATTGGCGACCACCTGCCAAGAACAGGCAGTTCACCAAGAAAGTCTGACTGGCATGTTTCATGCTGGACATCCAGAGGAATCATGTTCAGAATCTTGATGCCATTATAGTTTATTTGTATCTCCATAATGTATGGATCTGTTGATTTAGCAGGGTACTTGTTTTTTTTTTTGTTTTTTTTTGTTTTTTGCAGAAATACTAGATTAAAAATTCTTGACATTAGTGTAGAAGACTCACTGTCAAAATGACAATGAAATGAAGAGTTAGCACGGCAGTTTAAATATAAAACATACAGGGAAGCAATATATACATAGTACAGCAGCCTTAAATAAGTCTGATTACAGTGACACCTGACATGCTATTTGCTTTACCATGGCCATCCCCACTTATTATTCATCCTTTTTCTGAAATTGAGATACCTTCAGTCCTGCAAACCACGATTTGAATGGAGCCTTCCACATGTGGCTTCACTGTGGTCTCTTCCTCACATGTTCATTGCATCTCTAACTGTAAGGCTCTGTTGTTGTTCCCCCCCCCCCCCCCACATTCATGAGTAACACAAAACTGTTGTTTTAAATAATCTTGAAGGAAAAACACAATATGTATTTCAAAGATCCAAAGCTGGTCTTGTTGCTATTGATGTCATGGCCAATTTCTATACTCTTTTCCAGCTTGCCATCTTTCTCACTATTCTACTCTTTTGACTACAATAATAACAAGCAGAGAATGTCTATGCCAAAGGGCAACCCAAGAGGAAATGTTGTGATGTGATATGACAAGATACTGTATGTGATTAGAAAAACTGCTCTTAAGAGGTCAAATTACTGGCCAAAACGATGGTCAAGGTTTAAGAAAGTGTTTATATTTTCCGGGGTGATAAAATGGGCTTGATGGCTCAGTACCCATGATACAAAATATATGTGACTTAGGAAACAAGCGAGCAGTATTCTGACCGCTTTTAAACTGTCATAAATATTTCTGCTATACATCAAAGGGGTCACAGACAGCATGGGGAAACTTTTGAGAAAGCACAACCTACAAACAGTATTCAAGCCCACCACAAAAAATACAACAAATGTTATGGTCAGCAAAGGACAAAAGGGACCCCCTCACCACTGCAGGAGTATACTGGATACCTTGCAGTTGTGGACAGGTATATACTGGAACCACAAAACGCAGCATTCACACCAGAATCAAAGAACATGAGAGACACTGCAGACTAAAACAACCGGAAAAATCAGCAGTAGCTGAACATACCCTAAAACAAACTGGACATGAAATTCTATTTCAAAATACTGAAGTACTGGACAACACCAGCAATCATTATGTTAGATTGCACAGGGAAGCCATTGAAATCGATAAACATCAGCAGAGCTTCAACAAAAAAGGAGAAAGTCGGAAACTTAACAAGACCTGGCTCCTAGCACTAAAAATACAGCTTGCAGAAGGTCAGCTATACCCAGCCACAAGGACCAAGTTATTGCACAAAAAAGACCAGCTAAAGACATCAATCAATCACAGTGACAGATGATCTCTCCCTCTTATCACAACAATATACATCCACAACAAAAACACACTGATCACCCTATCTCCTGAAGAGGACACAAGCTGTTCCCACAGCTATAAGTACCCAACTATCCAACAAACAGCAACAGAGAATGGACAGAGTTCCTACTCCACTCCCCGAAAAATTCACAACAACTATCAGGAGACTGTCTGCATTTTATTCAACCTCTTGGGAAGTCTTTCATGTTCCATGAAGAAAAAAAAACTTGTATGGAAATTATAGCAGCGCAGGATGGTTCTTCCTCTTCCTCCTCCTGCTTTCCATAACAAAATTAAGCCTGCATTGTGAATATACTTCCCAGCTAGGGAACTTCTAGTTCCCCAAGATTTGAAGGGCAAAACTTCAGACCAAAAACAGATCCTGGTGATGTTACAGAGGTGGGCTTATGTAGTTCACAGAGGTGGGGCCCTTGTGTGACCATTCCAAAATAATAATGATTCTGTATGTGTGTGGGGGGGGAGCGGTTTCAGATCACAGGTTGAAGTAAGATAAGCCACTTACAAGGTCATTCCTCTAGGCATAAATCTTTCAGACCTATGTGTCTGAGAAATCAGAGAGGAAAATACAGTGGTGCCTCGCTTAGCAATTGCCTCGTTTAACGATGTATTCGTTTAGCGATGAGGTTTTAGGAGCGATCTTATGCTCCGTTTAGCGATGTTTCCTATGGGGAAATTTCGCATAGTGATGTCAAACCTACAGTTCAACGCATTCCAATGGGGGGGGGAAATCCACCAAAAATTAACGAAGACTCAGAACAAAGCCAAATTAAGTTTGCAAAGGTTTTACAAGGTGCACTAACAATCCCAAGCATTTAAAACAGTTTTTGAACATTTTAAGACACTTTAAAAATAGTGAAAACGGACCTGTCAAAACCATTGAAATGCATTGAAACCTATTCAATGCATTCCAATGGGGGAACTGCATTTCGCTTAGCGATGTTCCCTATGGCGATTTTCGCTTAAGGACGGTAATCCGTTTCCATTGGAACGGATTATCCGGTTTTCAATGCATTCCTATGGGAAATGGTGTTTCGCTTAGCGATGTTTTCCCATAGCAATGTTTTTTGGGAACCAATTAACATTGTTAAGCGAGGCACCACTGTAAAGGCTTATCTTCCGATGACCAATTGCAAAGCAAAAGTAGAGTAATTTGCCAAATGCAGATTGAAGCAACTTTGTGTTAGAATAAACATTGTTTTCTTCTGAAGGGAGAGTCTGCTTTCAGTAACATGCCAAGTATAGCATCCAGTTCAACCCTGAAACAGTGCGGATTTCCTGAACTACCTCCTGAGCCTCTATTATGTATGCAGCATACATATAAACAAACTTTTTTTTTTAACAGAGCCAGTGACGCCTGGTGCCAGTTGGAACTGGGGAGGAGTTAGTGCCCAGGCATCCCCAGTCAACACACAAGATGAAACCAGACTTTCTTCTCCTCTTCTGCCACTCACTCTGAGATCTGTCTCCTCACCTGGAGATCCAGAGAGATCAATTCTCTGAAACCCGGCAACCCAACTTACTGAAACAAAGTCAGGCCTAGCCAGCCTGCGGCCTACCAAGCCAAACAGAGCCCACCACCTGTGTATGATCTCAGCAAACCTCCGGTGGAAAACCCAGGAGTTTGGTGAGCCTATGGCAAACCACAGAATGTTGCTCGTGCGCTGGTTTTAACTTTGTGAGTCATATGGCACGCAGACTGAGCAATAATTTTATCATACCAGCTTAGTCAACACGATATGAGCAAGGAGTCCAAGCTTCTACAAATACATCCCCAATTTGTTTGGGAGTCGTAGGCATGAGCAAGTACTACATATTTAGTTTTCTGCTGCATTTCGTCTCCCGGCAGAAACCTTGCTGCCTGAGGGAGGGCACAAATACTGCTCCCATCGCAGGTCAAACAGCAAAGTACCCGGCCTTTTCAAAGGTGCTGTAATGCCAACCAAAACCAGCTTGTGGTGGTGGAGGAAAGACAGCTCACTTTGCTTATGTGTATATAGAGATTTAAGTAAAATGAACACTGATTAATTTATGACAATCTCCTACAATCTGTTATATATGGGCTGCTTTGGGGAATGGGCCAGATAGTTCAACTGGTCCAAAGCTAGCCTGCCAGCTGGATTTGGTCAATATAGGCACATGCCAGGTCTCCAAAATCACCTGTTCCCAAGCCCAATTCAAAGTACTACTTTCAAAACTTAAACCCCTAAATTGGCTTAGGATCAGGGCACCAGAAGGAATGAGCACCTAAAGGTCTGAGACTGTCTTCTGGATGCCCCCAGCAAATGGCATTCAGAAAGAGGACCTTTTCTGTGGGATGCCCTCATTAGATAGGTTTGACAGCCAACAACATGGTCATCCTTTGAGTTATGAGGAAATGACATTTGCTTTCTCTCAGGCATTGTAAAAACTGAAGTCCAGTGCTTCTGCATCTTTCCAGTCTCACAGTGCTGCTGGTTTAGTTTGACATTGCTTGCTGTGACATTTTATTCTATGCTGCTGGACTGATCATGAGTTTGTATTCTATCTCTAGTCAAAGTTTTACAGTATTACTCTTGTACTGCATATGTTTAATACACAGTACACCATCCAGACGACTAGTTTTAAAGTTCAGTCAAACAGTCAAACCCTTCCAAACTCCATTTAATTGAAAAGGATGAAGGAAAAATTTACATTTGGGAGCCCTAATCCAGCAATTTCTTCCAGTCATTAACTTTATCTCCTTAACCTAAGTGGGTACAGAAAAAACAGTCTTCCGCTGGGACTCTTAAAGAAATGCTATTGAAATTCTGAGCAATGTTGAGTAAAGCTGAATTTTCATAAGACTAACAAAGTATCTCAGCAGGGAAGATTTATGTTCTGGTAGCAGAGGTTGTTTGCTAGATCAGTTGGGTCTCATTTTCATTCAGGAAGATAGTTCTTTTTATGACAATGCAAAGTTTTATATATGGGAATGTATGGGGAAACAACCAAGGCAATTCCTCCCTCCTGCTACAGCATAACTCAATTTTATTGTAGATTCAGCTAAATATATGAGTATTTTCTGCTTGCATTGGTTCAGCAGTCTAATTTAAGAATGTGTTGCTCTATCTGAGCAACAAATAAAAGATAAATAACTTACTCTTTCAACTCTTGTATGGGCATGATTGGGTGATTTTCTCCTGCAGGTTAAGCCCCCCTGGGGGAATCTATGTGCATTTGCTAGCTGTCCTTCTGCCTCCCCTGTGACTGTGATGAGAATATTGCATCTCTTTACTGGAACTGTTTTCTTAAAAGTATCACCTATGTTTATTAATCAGTAGTGATAAAGGTTTCCCCATCTCTTTCCAATAATAGGGCATTTTCTTGTAACCGACTTAAATTCATTTCAAACCAATTAAGTTACATCCCCAGTTTGCCACATGAGATCACTTACAGTTGTGTTCAAAATTATTCAACCCCCAATGCTGTAAAGGGGTTTAGGGACTATAGTGTACATTTGGAATTGTATTCAGAATGAAATCCTACAAGGACGTTTTAAAGAACCAAATGCAACTAAAATAACATCAATTGTTTATGTAATACAGTAGTAAATGTTTCTTTTGTGGTTTCTTCATTGCCACAATTATTCAACCCCTTAAAGACTACCACTCTGAAGAAGAGAGGTTCATTCAGGTGTTTTCGATCAGGTATTGAAAACACCTGTGGATGTCACCGAGCACCAATCAAGCATAATAAGCACCAATTAGGCAGCTTTAAAATGACTGTGATACTCAGCTCCTTCTAGACATTTACTGGTGTGGTTACAAACATGGTGAAGTCAAGAGAATGGTCCAGGAAGACAAGAGAAGAGGTGATTTGTCTTCACAGGAAGGGCAATGGCTATAAGAAGATTGCAAAGAAGTTAAACATACCAAGAGACACCATAGGAAGCATCATTCGCAAATTCAAGGCAAAGGGCACTGTTGAAATGCTACCTGGTCGTGGAAGAAAGAAGATGCTGACTTCGACTGCTGTGCGCTACCTAAAGCGTAGAGTGGTGAAAAGTCCCCGTGTGACTGCTGAGGAACTGAAAAAAGATTTGTCAGATGTGGGTATAGAAGTTTCAGCTCAGACAATAAGGCGCACACTGCGTAATGAAGGTCTCCATGCCAGAACCCCCAGGCGCACCCCCTTGCTGTCTCCCAAGAATAAGAAGAGTCGACTGCAGTATGCCAAAAGTCATGTGGGCAAACCACAAAAGTTGTGGGATAGTGTTCTGTGGACTGATGAAACAAAATTAGAACTGTTTGGGCCCATGGATCAACGCTATGTTTGGAGGAGGAAGAACAAGGCATATGACGAAAAGAACACCTTGCCTACTGTGAAGCATGGCGGAGGGTCAATAATGCTTTGGGGCTGTTTTGCTTCTGCAGGTACAGGGAAGCTTCAGCGTGTACAAGGTACCATGAATTCTCTTCAGTACCAGGAGATATTGGATGAAAATGTGATGCAGTCCGTCACACACCTGAGGCTTGGGAGACGTTGGACCTTTCAACAGGACAATGATCCCAAGCATACCTCCAAGTCCACTAGAGCATGGTTGCAGAGGAAAGGCTGGAACATTTTGGAGTGGCCATCGCAGTCACCAGACTTAAATCCGATTGAGAACCTCTGGTGGGACTTAAAGAAAGCAGTTGCAGTGCGCAAGCCTAAGAATTTGACTGAACTGGAGGCTTTTGCCCATGAAGAATGGGCGAAGATACCCGTAGATCGCTGCAAGACACTTGTGTCAAGCTATGCTTCACGTTTAAAAGCTGTTATAACTGTAAAAGGATGTTGTACTAAGTACTAAGATTGAATGTCACTTGGGGGTTGAATAAAAACTAATAATGATGTGAGCACAGAAAAGACATTTGTGGTTATTTCATTATAAACTTAAGGTTATATTTCTCTGACCTACAAGTGCCTCTTTCATGTAAATGTAAGCAAGATGACTGAATGATCAAAATCAATGTCAAAATGGCCAAAACATTCAATTTCAGTGGGGGTTGAATAATTTTGAACACAACTGTATGTCCATTTTTGACATAACGTCTTCATCTTTTTCCATTTTTTTTCACTTCACTCAGTCCGTTCCCCCCTTTTCAGTCACCATGCTCTATCTTGTTTAAAATGGTGGTTTGATTGACGCAATCCACTGTAGTTCATGGTGTGAAGCAGCTGTGACACATATCCTGTGTAAACTGAAAACCAGTGTTTTGTAGTTTCCAGCTCATTTCTTCCTCTTCTTGTTGTTTTGTGTTATATCATGGTATGACCTAAGAAACAATTCCCCAAGTACTAGTTGTAGCACAGTTGATAATTTGGGTGTGGACTCTTCCACACCATTTCTAGATGCAAGCCCTCCCTCCCATTCCAGCTATGAAACACCAGTATCTACTTGAGATGACTTTTCAAGCCCTACTAGTATGAGATTTTTATAGTCTACCCTTGTGGTTTTGGGAAATTTGCAACTCTGTGAGCTCCCTGACAACCCTGGAAATTAAGGTATAATTTTCTGTTTTTTCCCCATGATAAAACACAACCTGAATTTTGCCATTCTGGAAAAATTTAAGACGTGCCTTCTTAAAATTCTGTTTGCAGAATTTTAAAATTCTGTTTGCAAAATTTTGGCCCTCTAGATGTTTTGGACTTCACTCCCAGAACCATCTTGACCACTGGCACTTCAAGCTGGGGCTTCTGGGAACGGAAGTCAAAATGTTGGGAGGGATTGAGAATCACTCTGTGACAGAGGTAAAGAATTTGTTTGGCTCATCTTGCCTCAGTGTCATGATGTAGAGGGTTGCTTCAGAGCAATGGGTGAGGCCCAAGACAGTGAAGCTAGAGAATTAGTAAGTGATCCCAATTCTTTCTCACCCAGTCACAGACCGTTCATACATACGTACAGTCACACAACAACCATGTATAGAAACACACAGCACTATTCACAGGCAGAGACACGGAGTCCATGCTTTACCATATCTGCTGGAAAGGTTATCAAAGAAAAAGCATTACACTTGGTGTGCAATAGGTATTACAAAACATCCAGCAATGTGTCATTGTAGTAGATGCATGCTCAGACAGTAATATTATCCTAATCATTCCAAAAGTATTTTCCATCCCTATGATTACAATGGGCAGTGTTTCTGGATATGAGCACTGGCGTGTTAGAAGAGCACAAAGACTCGCTGCCATATTTTCACCCACTGACACTAGAAATCAGTTTGTGATGAACAAAGAACCTGTGCATCATGGGTAAGCAGGCCACTCCTGCTGCTGGTTGGAGATGCTTTGACACTTATTAGGTATTACAGTGGATTTTTATTTTTGTAGGCTGGAGGGCTGTGTACACCACCTGATCATGCCTGATAAATTTATTATATTGATTACTGGGGTAAATAACAGATGAAATGGTGGGGAGAGGCTTCCACTCCATGACACCTTGGGAGGATTTAGGGCATCGCTCATGGTGGCTCCTCCTTCATAGGGACGGGGCAAGGAGACCGGATGCATGACCAATTCGGGGGTGGGTGGGTGTTGTGCACTTTCTGTTCCTTGGTGGTTCATTCCAATTCTGTCACCATGGTTGCCATCAGTCAACAGATGGGTACATGATGTGGGTTCCATCCTCCATGCTAGGATCAGGGCGATTGGCAGCTGTAATGGATAAAGTGGCAAGTTTATTCCAAATGTGTTGCACCTGTGTGGTTATTTTGTGACCCAGTCCCCAGTGCCATTAAGTTCACCTGACAATCATTGCCATCACTGCTATGCATCAAGGAGAGAAAAAAGAAAATCATTATTGTTGATTGTTTTACTTGTATTTGGTATGTCATGTATTGCTATTTATATCAATTTTTTTTCAGGGGAAACCCATCCAAAAAGTAAGAATATGCCATAACGTTTGAAGAAAGTCCCTCAAGAAACTTTTGTCGCTGCTATTCTCACTAATAATTGTGTACTTTGCAAAAGGAACACCACCAGGTCCTTGTTGCCCTTAAAAGTAATGTGTTACATGTATTATTTTCAAGCTCTGGCTGGTATAGATATACTACACCATTGTATGGTTTTGCTGTAGCATCACAAGGGGATCCATCTGTCTTGCCCAGTGGGCATAACTCAAAGATAGGATCACTCTCTCCGGCTCACAAGCAGCTACTGTATTTGAGTATGGCAATAGTTCATATTTTTAGCGTGCTTCCTCCATTTTCATATCTGGATCTTAAAGAACTGAAATGGATTGTTTGCAGATGACCAAAGAAAAGACTTTGCAAGCAGACATTTTGACTCATTGTTCTGGGTAAGAAAAAATGAGAATGGCAAGCCAAAGCATTCCCTGGAAAGGACAACTCAAGCCATGAACTGCTTTGCCCTTTAGAATGTTTCAAGGTCACTTTTGTCCCATAGCAGCACTGGGATGATGTGCACTGAAGGGGATGTCAGCCGAGGATAATAGATTCAGCCTTTGAGCTGTTAATGACTTCCTGGGTGAACATTGACGGCATGGATTTTGCTCCCTACACAGATAGGAGTGTTAATTCACTAAGTGGAAATTATCCGGTAGACGATTAAATGAAAGGAGACGGCACAGGAAAGATAAAACGGGCAAGAGATTTTGATTCAAACATGGGTGGGCATAATCATTAAGTGGAAGCTCTATAGTAACAGGCAGGATGGGCCTGAGCACTATGCAGTTCTGGAAGGGGTAGGAGATTCTGTAAGGGGAAGAAAATTAGTTATATCTCCAGATGGTCCCGGTGGGGTGGAGCACATTTTGTTTTTCGTTTTTGTGTCTAAATGGATCTTTGTTGTTAGTTTGTTATGTAATTTCTCTTTTAAAATTCTTTATTTGTTATATTTTTGTTTGTTTGTTATAATTCTTAATTTTTAATTAAAATTAAAAAATAAAGAATGCAACTAAATCTGGATGTTCGTGACAATGGGATCTGAGAGCATCTGCCCTATAAAGAATAGCTAGTGGTTTTATGGTTTTTAAATTTAGAATAAAGAGGATTACTAGGAGAGACATGATGAATAATAAAGGGCATGCAGAGAAATTTTGTGTGTTTTGTTTTTTCTTTCACAAACATAAAGGCATCACATGAAATTGAGTGGCAGTAGGTTCAGTTAATGCCAGCACGGAGAAAAATGTAAACTCCCATATTTATTCTGAAACTCCACAGTGATTCAACCTAGCATGGACGATGGATATATCATTAGCTGCTAGCCACAACAGCCAAAGCAAACCTACCTATTCAGAGAAAATAAGGGTGCAGTTACATGTCGGGGGGGGGGGGGACACTGTTTTTGAATCAGGTTTCTCACATTTGAAATGAATCTTAAAAATTCTGACTATACTAAACATAGAAAAACGTGGAAAGGAAAGGAAAGGAAAGGAAAGGAAAGGAAGAGGAGAAAAAAAGCATCTTTTTGGACTGCACCTCCCAGGATCACGTAGCAGCATTGTCTATGCTGGCTGCAAAATGCTAGGAATTATAATCCCAATGTTACTTTTCTAAGACTAGAATGGGGTGGTGTTTATATCAGTCACATTCAAACAAGCTACAGTGGTGCCTCGCAGGACGATTTTAATTCGTTCCACGAAAATTGTCGTCTTGTGAAAAAATCGTCTTGCGAGGTTCCCTATGCATCGGTCTCCAAAAAAAAAAAAAAAGTCTTGCGAAGCACGGTCATAGAAGAAAAAAGTCTTCCGAGGCACCATAATGATCGCAAAAACCAATCGTCTTGTGGGTTTTTCGTCCCACGAGGCAATCATCTAGCGAGGCACCACTGTAGTTACTATAAATTCCCCCTATTATGCCATAGCAATTTGTGACCAGCTTGGATGGCTTCAAATTGATATCAATCAGGGAGCTGTTCCAGAACTGATTTCTCAGCACTGCCCATTTGTAAGTCAGCCCAAAACTCATTTGACAAATAAGAGGCCAACCTTTTATCTCTTAGTGGTGCGGCCAGAGTAATTTCTATTCCAGACTGACTCTTTAACATTTTCCTGAGCCTGCCCTGAAAAGAGCTTACTTTTGACACAGATAAAAGGCTAATGGTCTGTCAGTTACCCTGTCAGCAATGTTCATAGGCAAGCAAAAAGAGAGAGAGAGGTCAGAAAACTGTCTAATAAGAAAAAGGGGGTAAATGATTCCAGTGCCATAACCAGAGCAGACAGTCATTTAACTTACACATTCGTTTAATCAATTCCTCCATTTAAAAAAATGGAACTCTTAACAGCACCAACTAATTGAGCTCGGGGTCTCTGTGGGTAGAAGGTGAACACAAGGGCAGGGAGCAGTACTTATCCTGCCTGTCGCATTCTGTAATTTATACATATGCGCAGGGTGTGCATAAAAGCACCTCCCAAGAAGTGGCTGCCTTCTCAGCAAGGCTGGACAAAGAAAGGTCACAAGGGTGCAACTGGTCCTTCCCATTTATATAATTCTTCCATGGAAGGGAATCCCAAAGGAACAAGCCTAGGTTTTCCTGGATGACAATGAGGGCTGAAAACTGTTTCAATCTGGCTTCTAGTCCAATTTCGGGATGGAAACTGCCTTGGTGGATAACTTGTGCTAGGAAACAGCTGAGAGGAAACAGAGTCTTCTCAGAGCTTTCAAAAGCTTTTGAGTCTCTGCTCTTCCTCAGTCATGGATCTGGGGACACCGTTCTTCAGAGGCTCTAATCCAGGGGTAGGCAAGCTGTGGCCTTCCAGACGTAGCTGGATTACAACTCCCAGCACTCCTCACCACCCTGGCTAGGGCTCATGGAGGTTGCAGTTCAACATCGTTCTAGAGAGCTGCACTTGAAAGGTGAATCCAAGAAAACAGTGCTAGAACTTGGCTGTTTCACCTATAGCTCTTACTCTGAACTTAGAACCTTACTTAGAACCTCTGCGAAGATCCATCTTCTTCTCTGTTTGCCCCTGCTTTAAAACACCTACCTGGCACCTCTCTGGATAAAGTCATGCGGGAGCTTGGAATGCAAGAGGATGTGGGACTAGAGAAACCTTTTGTTTGTTCACTTACAAAACAGCAGTATACAAAACAGGCCTCTCCTCCTTGAAGATATGGCAACCATCGAAAAGTCTTCAAGGTATGGTGAGATACCTAAGGAGAGGTTTAACCTCTGCCATCCCTCCCAGGACATTTCCATGGCCAACTGGGGATTTGAACTCAGGCCTCATGTGGCCTAGTCCATTTCTCTGTCCACGAATGGCTCTCACTCTAGGTATATGGAAAAAGCTGCAGCTCAATGGCACCCTGCATCAGGGGTTTTAAACTCAATTTACCTGGGGGCCGCTGGAGGCAGAGTCTGGGTGAGGCTGGGCCACATCAGATTTTCCGCCCAGGAGCAAGAGCCCAAGGAATCCGCCCAGGAGTTTCCTTAGCCGGCAGACAAGCTAGCTGGCTGGCAGGCTGCAGTTCTGGATGGAGGGTGCAAGAGGTGCTGTCTTGGAAGAGAGCTGGCGAGCAAGGCAAGGCTTTTTTTAACTCTTGACAGCAGAGGATGTGTGGGCGCTTTGGGGGGGCAGGCAAGGTGAGGGCCACAAACTATCATCTGGGGGGCCACAAACGCATGTTTGAGACCCCTGCCCTACATGATTTGTCATGGAAGAGGCCCCCCACCATGCACATCCGGGGAAGGCTGGGAAAGATTCCTGCCTGACACTGAGGAGAACAGCTGTCAGTCTGTGTAAACAGGACCAAGCTAGAAAGATCAATAGTCTGTGTCCATTAAAGTCATTTCCCTGTTTGCAACAGATGGGGTGGGGTGGGGGTAATGATGGTGAAACTGAAAGAGCAAAGATGAGAAGTTAGTGAGAAAGGGTTGATATGTTAATTCATAATAAGCTAAACAAATCTGATTGGGTTTACATTGCAAAGGGGCCATTTTAACAACTAGGTTAATTTTAAATAGGTATCTAAATTTATTTACATTACTATGCTAAGAAAACAATAATTGCATCCATGATTTTCCTCTTTTTTGTCTTCACAGATTGACTCCAATACAATGCATGGTTTTACAAATGACCTTACTGTACAGTATTTTGAATCAGGCTCTCCCCACTCCCCCAGCAGTCTTGCCTCCTGTCACTGTTGTTACAGTGAAACACACTAGAGACACTATGGGAAGGCTGACCCTCCCACTTGCACCCTGTAGTTTCCCTGACTTAAGAAACAGCACCAGCATAAGTAACCCGATTCTGACTGAATCTGGAGAAAAATCGATATAAGCTTACAAACTGAAGTCAGTACTTTCCGTAATAAATAAGTGAAATTTAGACGTACCTTTACTTCCAGTTAATAATGGAACTGATTTTAATGAGTTACTTCCTAGCACTGGAAACAAAAGCAGTATAGATCTGTGCTGTGAGTTCATGTGGATTGGCGGTGTTTTGTTTAGTTTTTAAAATATCTGTTAGGGTTCGAGTCCTGGCTCCTTTGGCTTGGAAACTGGAGTCACATTTATTGGATTATTTAACAAACAGTATACAAACGTATTCCAACCATGGTCTCCCTCTAACAACGGGTTAGGAGGGGGCTTCCAATCTTCAACTTTGAACAGATTAGTCTCCTGGGTATTCTAGGGACCTGGCCAGTCCAGGGTACAGTCTACATTTAATAATCGTCCATTCTCCCCTTCCAATAGGGGTACTGTATCTTCGTCCCGGTCATCTGCCCAGATTGGGTCTTGGGAGGAGGCATTCCCCGGCCAAAATCTCCCGAAGGACCTCTTTGCTGCTGCTGCTGCTGCATCATCATCCATTCCAATCTCGCTCTCCTTTCTATCTCAACATTTTCTTTTTCCTCCCTCAACTTCTTCCTCCACTCCTTCGTCTCCCGCTCCCCCCAAAAAGAGGGCATAGATGTAAACTCACTCCTTCTCCGGGCATCTGCCTCTTCTCTTCGGACCCTCAGCTTCTCCACCTTCCTAGTCCATGGGTCCTCTAGCCGTATCCACTCCCAACCACAAGGCAAGCTGTCCTTCCCCCTCTTTATATCTCCTACCCCCACCTCCACTTCTACCTGGGGCTGTTGTTCTCTTCCCACCAAAATATTCCTGCTTTTTCCAACATTCCCCTCAGTTTCTCCTCCATGTCCCCTGGGTTTAACTCAGGTGGTCTAATCTTCCTGGGAGGGGTGATGTTTGCACCTCCTTGTCAGCAGAGAGCAGGAGCGACAGCACTCCCGTGAGAGGGGCCTTACTCTCACCAACAGCCTCACAATATCCTTTTACTTTTTCACACTGATCATTTCAGGATTCTTGCGACAATGGAGCACATCTTTTGCCATCAGATGTGCTCCACCCTCATGGAATGAGATCATTGTGATCATTATTAGTTTTCCCAAGTCCCAGCCCAATTCATGGGTACACTGTAAACCTGATGAAATGGGGCACAAGAGTCTACTGTGCTTGGTCACCCGTTTGCAAAGAGCTCTGACCACTATGAAGTATATCTGTTCTAGGCTGCTAATAGAGATACAAAGACGTCTGGCCTCTTTTTATGGGAAAACCACTCTAAACATGCTCAGTTCTCATGTTATGCAGCAGTACTGAATTAGATCCCCTACCAGTCTAACTCAATGTTCCCATGCACTTGGAATATGAGAAAACCAATCGGCCATGTTATCTGAAGGATACTGGGAGTTGTAGTCTAAAATCAGAACCCTTCTGAGCTCTGTATCAACAACTAAGAAAGGGTGCGGCACTACCTGGGAAGGGAGAAGGGAGTTAGAGGGTTGTATCAAAGATGTGGAGCAACAAGATCAAGTGTTTCTGTGTGTTTCCTACTGGCACTATTGTCCAAAATGTTAAAATGGTTTGCTACCCATTAAAGAAATGAAAAAAAAAAAAAAACAAAGCACAATAAGGAGCATGCATACCTTGCCCTGAAAAACAAACAGCACATTCCGTTCCCTCTTCCGTCCCTGCTAGTCCCTCTTGCAACAGTCGTGCGCTCACATAATGTCCTTGGGGTTGATTATGTCATCCAGCTCTCTGGAGTGAATCACTGCCTTATATTTTCTTTGGGGCCACAAATTTTCCCCCCTGTGCACTGCAGCAGAGAGGGCAACCTTGCAAGTGACGTCTTAAAACATGCCTCCTGGAAGACAGAGGTTTTAATGGCCATCCATTAAAGCTCTCATTTTTAAAGAAAAGCAGGGAGTAATTTGGACAGAAATGAAGGAAGATCTACATTCAGGTTGGCCAGATTTTGAAAGAGCTGTCCAGCTCTGCGAAGGAAAAAAGGGGCCATGACATATGCTGGTGAAATTCCAGTTGAACATAAAATAGTCTTATCCTGATGGCAAGGAAAGGAAAGGGCCAGCAGAGTTCTCTTGGCCTCTAATAGGGTTAAGGGTAAGGGATTTATTTATTTATTTATTTATTTATTTATTTATTTATTTAATATCCCACCTATCTGGTTGGTTAAGACCACTCTAGGCAGCTAACAGC
Source organism: Pogona vitticeps (assembly GCF_051106095.1). Lineage (NCBI taxonomy): Eukaryota > Metazoa > Chordata > Lepidosauria > Squamata > Agamidae > Pogona > Pogona vitticeps. Next base: position 195,918,414 of record NC_135784.1, on the reverse strand, counting down.
ATAAAATATTATAAAAAATTTTAAATAGAAAAAACTTTAGGAGAGGCAGGAAACAATAGGAAAGGGAGAGGAGAGGGCATCAGGAATTGTCTGGAGGGAAGGCCTGCTGAAACATCCATGTTTTTAGTTGATTTTTAAAGATATCATCCTCACAGGTTGGCAAACATTCTGGGCAACAGGCAGGCAATTCTGAGAGGCGACTCAATGCTTCAGCTGGTTGGTACTCTGCACCCTGCACTTTGTTAGTTATCCAGAATGATGTCTGTTCTGAACATTTGTTCTGCCCACTATAGACATGTCCATCAGGAGCAATTGTTCCATTACTCTGTAGCTTAGGAAGTGCTTCCATGGAAAACTGCACCAAATTTATACTCATAATACAGTGTTTTGCTGGCTCCCAATTTTTGGCCAGAAAACCCCCTTTGCTGATCTACCTCACTGCCCAAAATGCAGCTTCTTTGGCACAGCTAAACAAACTTGGTCTCCATGATCCCAGACAGGGCAGGTAACTCCCCTGTAACTGTGGTTCTTCAAGTAGTCATCTGTGAATTCACACATATGGGTACCTCTGTGCCTGCAGAGGTAGGAATATTCTAGAGCTTTAAACTCCTCCCTTTAGTTAGTATAGAGTTCTACCCAATGGCTATTTATCAGTTCCCTCTATCTAATGCCATAGCTGAAGTGGAATTACTGTGACAGACAGAAGAGAGGTTGTGTGGGTTGTGTGAATTCACAGCTACCCACTCAAAGAACCACACTTACATGTAAGTAACCCATCCAACATCTTCGTCACACATATGGGTGACTCCCAAGCTAACTTAACAACTGTTGGGATGTCACACAAGCATGGATGACAGCACCACACAACTGAATTTGGCCCTCACATCCAACTTATAATGGTTTGTGAAAGCTGAGATCAAGTTGGAGCCTTGCACATGTCCTGTAACTGAACCCCTTTCAAACAGGCTGTTGATGCTGCCATAGCTCAAGCTGAATTGCCCTTTAAGGTAGTAAGTAAAAGACATTTAGCTAGTTTGTATGATAATGAGACTTATTTTAATACCTCTTTAGATAGTCTCTGTGATGACACTTGTTCACCTTTTGTTTCCTTGGTAACAAATTAAATGTTTATTGTTTTTTCTGAAAGAATTTGTTCTGTTGACATAAAACTCAAGAGCACATCTAACATCTGGAGTGTGCAGTGTTTTTCCCCAAAACAGACGTAGTTGGAAAGAATGAAGGTACTACAGACAGCTAGTTCATATGAAATTATCTTGAGTTAGACAGAAATGTGTATAGGTTTACCTTATCCTTATTAAATTGCAGGTAAGGTTTGTCACACCACAGTGTGGCTAACTCACTTGCACACCTAGCCAAAGTTATGGTACCAGAAAAACAGTCTTACAGGTTAGAAAACACAAATGAGTTCAAATTGTAGATCTATTATCTGGGTTAAAGCCACAGTGGACCAAGACCACTGTGGTGCTGGCGATTTTCAGTCTGGATAAACATTTGTATTCAAACTTTTAAAAACTCTTTTAAGCACTGAACTTTGAAAAAGTTTTGATTAACTAGAATCCTTTGGTTGATATGAAACAATAGCAGACAAATAAACTTTAATAGCAGATGATGAAAGATTTCTCTCTTTGATTGATTAGGCATCCTTCAGTCTCGAGGGACTATGGTAACATGCTCTGTATTGAGGACTTGGAACAGCGTCTAGTATGGCTGAGAAGGCCAATTCGAGAGTGACAATCCCTTCCACACTGAAGAAAATACAATCTGTCCCCTGTCCAGCTCCCTGATTTTGCTGCTTTCAGGATTGCTTCTTTGCCTCGGCCTGCTGGACAAGGGTCTCTTCAAATTGGGAGAGGCCATGATGCACCACATGCCTCCAGGCTGAATGCTCAGAGGTCACAGTTTCCCATCTGTTGAGGTCCATTCCTAAGGCTTTCAGATCCCGCTTGCAGATATCCTCTCTCTTTAAGGCTCAAGAAAAAGTGAAGCACACAGTAGAAAGATGCTGATAAGTATGTCTCATGAACAGAGTTTGCAAATTCCTTAAACTTCCTCCATTTATAACCCTTACTAACATGGGAGAATTCTTCATGCTGTCAATGTTAACATCTCTGTTCTGAGTGACAAATCTGCCCATTGTGGCATGTCAGAGTGTTTGAAGTGAGTGGCAGTCTCAAATTGTCCACCAACATTAGAAACAGAGTTGTGAACTATAGCTGTCAGGGCCACCAATGAGTCGGCACAATGCCATCTGTGCCCTCCTATTCAATTTTCACAATTGTCCAATGAATCAATGGGAAAAGAGGGAACAAGTACATCAGGGCACCCCACCAAGTTTCTGCAAATGCAGCCCCCATTAAATTGTGCCCCTTGCCTGCCCAGGAAGAGAATATTTCATGTTTTTTTTGTTTTCTTGGGTAGCTAAAAGGTCTATTTATAGCAAGCCCAACTTCATTGCTATGTGTTTGAAAACAGCTCCCGTTTGTGAGTTGGCTTTTGATTCATGCTTAAAGCATCTTCAGTGACAGCTCCCATCTGTCAGTCCATTTTTGATTCATGCTTAAAGCATCTTCAGTGCAATCGTCCTTGTTGGGAATATGTATTGAAACAAGATAAGTACGCCTCTTGATGCACCATTCCCACACGTAGGTTGCTAGTAGTAGAAGGGCCATAGAACAGATCCCACCACGTTTGTTTATGTAATACATTGTGGTGGTATTGTCCATTATCATCTGTACTACTTTTCTCACCACAATGGTTCAAAAGTTGTTTGAGTCTTGATGACTGCCAGCATTTCTGTTTGATTATATGCTGCTTTCTCTTCTGCAGATACCAAAGTGGGTGTATCTGTTTTCCCTGGCACTATGTCCCCCCAGCCTGTTAAACTGGCATCTGTTGTTATTGCTACTGATGGCTGTGGAGTTTTGAACGGCATGCCCATTTCTAAGTTGCTCCTGTCTTGCCACCATGTCAGCTGAAATGTCAGCTCCTTGGGTATGCAGAGCTTTTAGTGTGTGTTATTTTTCACATTGTCATAAAGAGCCAGGAACCATGCTTGTAGAGGTTGCATCCTGTGCTAGGCATGTGCTACTAATGTGGTGGTGGATTCCATCAGGCCCAACAATATCTGTGCCAAGTGTGCTGTAAGCGTCCTCTTTAGCTGGAGTCTTGAAGCATGTGAAATAATTTTGTTCACCCTTTCTTGAGGAAAATAAACTCTTCATTTGTTTGAGTCTAGAATGGCATCAATGTATTGAATTGTTCTTGAATTTGTCTTGGTGAGATACCCATATATGCAAATCACAGAGACCATGAAGAAGAAGTTAAGGATTATATAGTGTGATGATGCTACAAGACTAACACAGAGCCAATCAGCTTAGGCTACCAGACAATAAATCCAGCAGTAAGTCACAGCTGGGGTAAACTCATTGAACTAGTGGGGATTAGATGACTCAACTCCTCTGTAAATTTTATTGTTACAATGGCCCACTCTATTTGCAACCTACTACTGGATTTCAGCCAACAAAGCTAATACAGAGGGTAGTACTTACTAAAGGTAAAGGTAAAGGTCCCTCTTGACATTTAGTCCAGTCGTGTCCGACTCTAGGGCACAGTGCTCATCCCCGTTTCCAAGCCGTAGAACCAGCGTTTGTCCGAAGACAGTTTCCATGGTCACATGGCCAGTGTGACTAGACATGGAACGCTGTTACCTTCCCACCAAGGTGGTACCTATTTATCTACTCACATCTACATGCTTTCAAACTGCTAGGTTGGCAGGAGAGTAAGTAAGTAAGGTTACTTACTAACTTTACACTAAGCAGCAGGGTACTTCCACCATTGTTTGTAAGATCTCCTTGAAACATTACTACAAAGGAACTACTTTTCTGCAGCCAATGAAGGCTTCAGTGAAATGCACCCCTCTCTTTTGGTTCCATCCTCCTTCAACCATGTCAGCTGCCATACTGCACAGCTAACAACAATGCTGGAGCAACCACATGGGAGACAAGGCATTACATAGCCATTTCTCGCGTCTTTTTCAGGAACTACATGAGATGGACTTCTCATCCTAGTCATCAGAGTCCACATGAAAATTGCTCTGTACATTTAGATCCAATTTTATAATCATAATATGTCTTTAAAATAATTGGTCATACCAGTTTTGGCACTATCTCACCACATTCCCACAAACAAAATTTGGATAGCATGTGCCGTTCCAGATATCAGATTTCAATTCCCATCAGTTCTGGCCAATATATTCAGTAAGGGATTATTGGAGTTCTTGTCTTAAATTACTTGGAAGGCTATAAGTTGGCCACCTGTTTTAAAGAACCTGGGTGGGATGGTGCTCATGACAAATATGATCAAGGAGATAATTTCTTTCTAATTTGGAATTGCAGGAAAAACCACATTATAAATTATCTTTAGACATACATCTAAAATGCATATCAAATATAGGAGTCACAATGTTTCCGGGAATCATTTCTGCCTTTATTTTAGAACAGAACATGTATAGAGTTTACCAAAAAGTGGTGGTATCACGATCAAGCATTCACATAAAATGAAGCATATTTATCCAAAGCAAAATTTCCAATAATCACATGGGAGAGCAAAGACTGTTCCACATTTACTCATTGATTTAGAATAGTTGTTCAGAGATTTATTCTCAGTAGAAAAACAAACTAATGGTATGCAATGAATCTTTCTTGGCATCATGAGGACTGGAAGCTTGGAGACCAACCAAACACTGAGCTAGGAAGCAAGTGGCAGAGCTGACTCTACTATGCAACAGGAGACAGCAGGCTGTAAGACATATTAATGGCTGAAAACCAGTAATAAGTTGCAATGAGAGTAGACCTGCTGAATCAATTGAGATTTGATGAGTCAACTCCTCCATACGTTCCATTTATTCAATGGTTCTACTCTAGTTGTGACTTACAACTAGATTCCAGCCAGCGTCTTAGTGTATGGTATGACTTCAAAAAACCCATGCTTTGCCTTGCACAGAGATGCAGGACGTGGTACTCTCCTTCAGTCAGCAAAAAGTTACAAGATTCATCCTTTAAGTTCACCTTAATTTTCAGAGAAAGTAATATTAGAAAACTATCATATGTCTTAAGGTGTACAGGGCCAAGCGCAATCCTACTGGTTCCATTGTGTCCTCAGATGACAGGTGTATCAAAAGCAGCAAGGTCACTCTTTAGTAAGCCATGTTATGCAATGCTATGTCATGTCATGTCATAACTGACTTATAATGACCCTAATAGGGCATTTAAGGGGTGGTTTTACCAGTGCCTCCAGTGATTTTCCATGGCTAAGTGGGGATTTGAACCCAGGCCTCCTGAGCCCTAGTCCATTACTCACTGCAGCACACTGGGTACCTTTAGCCATATTCACAGCACTTAAAGGTCAGCGAAACGAGGCCATTAGTTGTCTTTTGGAGCAAGCAGGTGCCAGTTCAGAAAGAGCAAAATCAGATTCCCAGGATTTGTGTTTTAATTCTAGATCTCCTTCTGCTTTGTAGTCATTAATGACACGGGAGATTCATCCTCATCTCCCGTCCTCGACAGCATGACAACTGTGGCAGTACCCTGACTGGTGCTGCCTGGCAAACCTGCCTGGCCTTCCCACACCAGCGAGGGGGCAGGATGATGAATCTCCCTGCTCAGCCGCTGAGTGGCTGGCCAAGAAGGGAGGTGGGGCAGCGCCAGCTGGGCTACTGCTGCAGTTAGCTGTGCATGCCATGTAGTGAGCCTTAATTGGACAGGCAGGTCTGGGGGTGGGCATTAATCAGGTCGGCCACCTGTGACGGCGAGATTCGTCTTTGATCTCTTGCAGGAGACAAAGACGAATCTCCCATTGTCTAGAACAGATAGAATCAACTCTGCATTCCTCGAAGTTCACAAATAAGCAGCAGTGATACATTTGGCAGTTTTGCCAAATCAAAGATGAGAAGTTAACTGTAAAGTGTTTATTTTTCTAAACTTGCACTGCAAAAGCTATTCACCACCAACAGGCAGAACTAGTATCTATTTACAACTCGCTACTTTTCTGAACACGGGACAGGTGAGCTCTGAAAAGCCACCTATGCCCCCATGTGGTTGGGAAAGAAAGCTCTGTGAAGTAAGCAACGCCAGTCAGAAAAGCATCCTTATAGCAAGGACAGCTAGTTTGTCTCGGTGAGTTGGAGTGCCAGGCTATAGATCAAAGGGTTGAGAGTTCAAATCCTCACTCTGCCTCTTGCGAGAAGGGCCAGCCTATGGCTGACAGAGTTGAGTGTTTTGCTACCTATGTGGCCATGCCCAAGCCACATGGCCAAAGAACACCACTAGAAGGAAGGATCGCTAAAACCCTTCTGAGTACTTTATACCTAGAAAACTGTAGGACAGTCACCATGTGAAAAAGGATACCTCTATGATGTCACAATTAGAAAGCTTTATGCAAATACAAAATGTGACAATGATATTTTTTTTGGGGGGAGGGCTATCCTGGCTGGGGAATTCTGGGGATTGTATTCTAAAAGAATAACATCCCCAAGTTTTGTACCAATCTGTGGTTGGGGCTGGGGCAAGTATATTCAGAATACTGTTCACCTTTCTGGTTACTGCACCTTAGATATCGTAGAGCTGGAAAAGGTGTGGTGGAAGGGCAGAAAAAATGATCAAGAGATGTGTGAAAACTTACCGTACGGAAAGATTGTAAGGCTTGTGGCTTTTTAGTACAGATAAAATGGTAGAGCCATGATGGAAATTTGCAACATGACAAGTGATGTGGAGAAAATGGACAGAGAAAGAGATGTTCTTTCCTTCAGTCACAGGACTTTAGGGTATCTAAAGAAGCTGCATGGTGGGAAATTCATAACAGATAAAAGGAAATGCTTCTTAACATGATAATTTGAGCAATGAACTCACCACCACTAGATGCAGAGTTGGCTGCCAACTTGGTGGGCTTTACAAAGAGATTTGATGAATACATGGAGGATAAGATGATTGAGGGCTACTAGCCATGACTACTAATAAATCATCACCCATTTGCAGAGCTTGGAAATGTTACCCTTTTTGGAATTTGGTGCTGACTGGTGGGAATTCCAGACATTATAGGACACACATACCTATTTCCAACCTCTGCTAGTCTCAGAGGTATGTATATGCCTGTATAAATAATGTGGCAGAAAACATGACGGGGGGAAGTCCTTCCTCACTCCCATCCTGCTTGCGGGCTTACCATGGCCAGTTGGTTGTCAGCCACTATTGGAAACGAAATGCTTGATTTGATAGGCCCTTGGTCTAATATCTTATGTACTGAAATCTGGGAACTAGCATGGTGAACACGCATGCACACAAACACACACAAGCCCATTGGGCATTCTATTGGGCAAGAGCATGTTGGTGCTAGTGGTTTATGGCACATGGTCTGAATCACTTCATCAGCCCAGCAGGTCCCACTTTGGTGAAGGTACTGTTCCTGAACAGATCAGTTACAACTGCACAGCTGGAGCTCAAAAATGCTTGCTTCCCACTGCCTGGCCTTAAGTGGTATCCCGTGTTGATTGTCAGTGTTTTAGCTTTTGACTTTCCAATGATCAGGCGTGCCTCTAGGTGAGGTTTTTCCAACCAGCTTTTTTTTTTTTTTTTTTTTTGCATTCTGGATGTGTGGGATTTAATGAAGAAAGGATATTTTGCTTCAAATCCAGTCCCAATTAGAGTAGAGCCACTGAATCAATGGAACATTCAGAAGTTTACCATGTTTGATTTATTTGACAATTGACTCTAGGTTTAGGTCACAGTATTAGCTGTATAACCTTTCTGACTTTTATGAAATACAAGCTTGGGGACGTGGGTGAGTGGGACTGGTAGTTACATTTTAAATGGACTGGAGGGTTACACACTGGGTGTGACATAGAATCTCATTCTGTTTTGTATGTACATTCATGTGTAATTCCATTCTATCCCTTCACACACTATTGTGTATAAACACACACAGCAACTCATTTTACTCTGAATACATAAAGGCATACTGTACTTCTTTATGTATTCAGAGTAGCACTGATTCTGAGTGAATCAGTGAATGAGGAAATACAGTTTGGGAGTGTAGTGAATGCAGTATGTGACCATTCCATTGTGAACTCATATGCCCAGTTAGGTCACCACCCTGCCACCACACAGAATTGCCAAAGGGATACTTCATTGATGGTTGTTGTGGGTTTTTCGGGCTCTTTGGCCGTGTTCTGAAGGTTGTTCTTCCTGACGTTTCACCAGTAGGAACTCTGTCCATGCTCTGTTGCAGTTTGTTGGATAGTGGAGTATTTATAGCTGTGGGAACAGCTTTTGTCCTTTTCAGGAGATTGGGTGATTATGGTGATCAGTGTGTTTTTTGTTGTGGATGTATTGTTGTGATAAGGGGGAGATTATGTGTCACTGTGATTGATGGGTGTGTCAGGATTTTGTTCTTTTGGTGAACAGGGAGTTAAATTTTAAAATCGTAATGAAGTGCAGAGTCTCATATGAAAGGTAAAAGCCTATGTAATGACTTACAAGCATCGAGGTGAAACAAGATGATGTAATGCTTGATTGTTAAGCAAGACCAGATGGAAATGGTGAAATGTGATTGGTTGTTCTGTGTATAAATGTAACAAAGACAGAACAGACCATTTGCCACTCAGCAGTAAGTCTGGTGATCATTTACTTCTATGTTATTGCTCTGAATGTTACTATGCTAAATGTATCTTGCTTTGTTTATATGTGTAGCCATAACCAATATACTTTATTATAATCACTAAGAACTCTCTCATGTTGTTTTCTTCCCACGTCTAAGTCTCTTTGCTAAAGTTAAGTGGGAAGAATGGAAGCAGTCTGATAGGAGGCTCTGTATAACTAGTGTCTTCAAGTTTCAAGGCTTGTCTTTTAAACAGAGTGCTCTTGCCAAACTTCACATTCAACCAGACTCTAAGAAGTTTTCCTGAGGGCAGAGCCTCATTAAGCATCTGGAGTTTTGGCCCCACGCCAACAGGGCGTTCTTAGCTGGTCTTTTGCGTGCAATGATCCCTGGTCCTTGTGGTTGGGTAGAGTTCACTGACCTTTTGCAAGCTGTATTTTTCAGTGCTGGGAGCCAGGCCTTGTTGAGTTTTAAGCTTTCTTTTTTGTTGAAGCTCTGCTGGTGTTTATGGATTTCAATGGCTTCCCTGTGCAGTCTAACATAATGATTGTTGGTGTTGTTCAGTATTTTGAAACAGAATTTCATGTCCAGTTTGTTTTAGGGTATGTTCAGCTACTGCTGATTTTTCCAGTTTTAGTCTGCAATGTCTCTCATTTTCTTTGATTCTGCTGTGAATACTGCATTTTGTGGTTCCAGCATATACCTGTCCACAACTGCAAGGTATCTGGTATACTCCTGCAGTGGTGAGGGTGTCCCTTTTGTCCTTTGCTGACTATAACATTTGTTGTATTTTTGTGGTGGGTCTGAATACTGTGTGTAGGTTGTGTTTCTTCAAATGTTTCCCCAAAATTAGGAAAATTGATTCCTAATTTTTCATCTTGTTTGTCTCATTTTCCATTTACAACAACTTTCTATTTTAAAACAGAAACAAATACAGGATGGTATTTAGGCAAACTGCGACTACATTCATACGCTGCTTGGCCTTCAATGCCTTTTTTGAACATGAGTTTGATCATTTTAGCTCATCTTTGAATTTTAGATCGTTGTTATTCTTTTTCTTATTTAATGTTTTCCTCTTGCTTTATTTTTTTTTAAAAAAGAGTTTGACGGTCTTGTTTGGGCTTTAAAAAGGATTAGTGCTTATAAGAATAAAAGACTCTTCTGAAACCAGCCAGCCAAGTTTAAAAAATGCGCACACACAATCTACATCATCAGCCGCCACAGCAGTTGGGGTGTCACAGCTTGCCTCCACTCTGCCTCTGCACTGTCTTGCAATCAAACACCTGAGGTCTTGGTCTGTGCCTTCACATGAATTCTAGCCACTCATCAGTACCAGGGCCAATTCCAAGCAAGCTAAGGAGAAAAACACTTAGAAAGCAGCATGTGTCTTGGAAATTATCCTGGTGATTAATCATCGTTGTAGAAAATATTGCCTCCACCCCCACACTACCATTTCCCCAAAAATAAGACAGGGTCTTATATTAATTTTTGCTCCAAAAAATGCATTAGGACTTATTTTCAGGGGATGTTTTATTTTTTTCATGTACAACAATCTACATTTATTCAAATACAGTCAGATCACCTTCTGGTTGCTGTGCAATGGTGGAGGGTGGCGGTTTCACTTAACTAGGGCTTTTTGGGGGGGGCAGGGCTTATATTACGAGCACCCTGAAAAATCCTACTAGGGCTTATTTTCAGGTTAGGTCTTATTTTCAGGGAAACAGGGTACTGAATTATTTCATTTGAAATTATTTCATTTTGAAAAGAATGGCTGATTTTTCTGGGTCTCCAAATATAAAGAAGGCTACTCTTCTTGCCAGATCAGGTTTTTAGTGCAAGGAAAGGATTTGTACAATGTTACAAAGATGGGGCAGAGGCAAAGCAAGTGAACAGTACCATAAGCAAGCCTGGCTGGATACACCGTTTGTTTTTAAAGACTGGAATTAGCACATTTTTTAAAATACAAAATTCAGCACTAAAATGGCTGCCCTTCACAGAGTAGTTAACATTACACTGTAATCCGGGAATCATAGAATCATAGAACCATGGAGTTGGAAGGGGCCTATAAGGCTATTGAGTCCAACCCCCTTCTCAAGGCAGGAATTCAAGTCAAAGCAGATCTGCCAGGTGGTTGTCCAAGTTCCTCTTGAATGCCTGCAGCGTTGGAGCATTCACCACCTATCAACATCGGGGTGAGGGGAGAGCAGCAAGCTAGTTAAGGCTCATATAATGAACACAGTTCCAGCAGTTACTCTGTGGAGTGACATTGTGGCCTTTCAACTGCTGTAAAAACCATATCAGTTTTTTCTTTCTCAACTGGAAGCAGGGTTTTACTCAACTGATAATGGAATTATTTTGTATAGAAAAATGCTTTCTTTGGCACTGCAAGCTATTCTTTCATATCTGTCAGATCAACAAAAGTTTGCTGAGTGATGTAAGGATCTCTGGTCTGCTGTGTGGACTTGTTGAAATAAATTCCTATGATTACTACACTGTGCCTTTCACTGAAACCATATTTAGTATTTGCACTTCATTGGCAGCCAATTTATTATCTGTTGCTATGGTGACAGTTGCTATAGCACCATATACCTCTTCTCTGGAAGAGGGATCATTCCTATTCTAATAACATATATCAGCCTTACTCAGTCTGGTATGTGTTGGACTACAAGTCCCATCATCTAATTAGCATAGTGTCTGAGGAATAACGGGAGTTGTGAACCAACACTTCTGCAGGGTTCCAAGTTGTGGAAATAAATAAACCTAAGATGATAAGAACCTTAGGCATGCCCTGCTGGGCCTGGTAAGATACGGTACCTGCTGCTTCCCATAGCCAGCCAGTTACCTTCAGGCAGCTCCCAAGCAAAACGTAATGAAGACAGGCATCATCCTCTGTTATTTACCCTCAGTGCCTGGTACTTGCAAATATACAAACCTCTGAATAGTGAATAGGATTAATAGCCACTGCTCTCTACATTTCTCTAATCTCCTCTTTAAAAGAGTGTAGAGTAGATTCCATCAACATGTCTTGTGACAGTGAACCCCATGAATTAAAAACATAATCAACCTAGCTTATATAGGCCACATCATGATTAACAAATGTATTTAAAGGGAAACTCCTTGGTGTGGGGTTTCAGCAACACTACTACTCGGCTTTTGAAAAGAGGTAATGCAGGGATTGCTGCCTTGTCGTGGCGAAGGGGCTTGAGTAACTCAGAAAAGCTATGGGCTATGCCGTGCAGGGACACCCAAGACGGACAGGACATAGTGGAGAGTTCCGACTAAACGCAATCCACCTGGAGTAGGAACTGGCAATGCCACTCCAGTATCTTTGCCAAGAACGCCCCATGATCAGAAACAAAAGGCTAAAAGATATGACGCTGGAAGATGGGACCCTCAGGTCGGAAGGCGTCCAACATGCTACTGAGGAAGAGTGGAGGACAAGTACAAGTAGCTCCAGAGCTAATGAAGTGGTTGGGCCAAAGCCGAAAGGACGCTCAGCTGTGGACGTGCCTGGAAGTGAAAGGAAAATCCAATGCTGCAAAGAAAAATACTGCATAGGAACCTGGAATGTAAGATCTATGAACGTTGGGAAGCTGGAGGTGGTCAAACAGGAGATGGCAAGAATAAACATCGACATCCTGGGCATCAGTGAACTAAAATGGACAGGAATGGGTGAATTCAGCTCAGATGATTATCATATCTACTATTGTGGGCAAGAATCCCGTAGAAGGAATGGAGTAGCCTTCATAGTCAACAAAAGAGTGGGAAAAGCTGTAATGGGATACAATCTCAAAAATGATAGAATGATGTCAATACGAATCCAAGGCAGACCTTTCAACATCACAATAATCCAAGTTTATGCACCAACCACCACTGCTGAGGAGACTGAAATTGAACAGTTTTATGAAGATTTACAACACCTTCTAGAACTGACACCAAAGAAAGATGTTCTTCTCATTCTAGGGGACTGGAATGCTAAAGTAGGGAGCCAAGAGATAAAGGGTATAACAGGGAAGTTTGGCCTTGGAGTTCAGAACGAAGCAGGACAAAGGCTAATAGAGTTTTGTCAAGAGAATAAGCTGGTCATCACAAACACTCTTTTCCAACAACACAAGAGGCGACTCTATACATGGAAATCACCAGATGGGCAATACCGAAATCAGATTGATTATATTCTCTGCAGCCAAAGATGGAGAAGCTCTATACAGTCAGCAAAAACAAGACCTGGAGCTGACTGCGGCTCTGATCATCAGCTTCTCATAGCAAAATTCAAGCTTAGACTGAAGAGAGTAGGAAAAACCACTGGGCCACTCAGGTATAATCTAAACCAAATCCCCTATGAGTACACAGTGGAAGTAAAGAACAGATTTAAGGAACTAGATTTGGTGGACAGAGTGCCTGAAGAACTTTGGATAGAGGCTAGTAACATTGTCCAGGAGGCAGCAACAAAAACCATCCCAAAGAAAAGGAAATGCGAGAAAGCAAAATGGCTGTCCAACGAGGCCTTAGAAATAGGAGAGAGGAGAAGGGAAGCAAAATGCAAGGGAGACAGGGAAAGTTACAGAAAATTGAATGCAGACTTCCAAAGAATAGCAAGGAGAGACAAGAGGGCCTTCTTAAATGAAGAATGCAAAGAAATAGAGGAAAATAACAGAAAAGGAAAAACCAGAGATCTGTTCAGGAAAATTGGAGATATTAGAGGAACATTTTGCGCAAAGATGGACATGATAAAGGACAAAAATGGGAGGGACCTAACAGAAGCAGAAGACATCAAGAAGAGGTGGCAAGAATACACAGAGGAATTATATCACAAAGATGTGGATATCCCGGACAACCCAGACAATGTAGTTGCTGACCTTGAGCCAGACATCCTGGAGAGTGAAGTAAAGTGGGCCTTAGAAAGCCTGGCTAACAACAAGGCCAGTGGAGGTGATGGCATTCCAGTTGAACTATTTAAAATCCTGAAAGATGATGCTGTTAAGGTGCTACATTCAATACGCCAGCAAGTTTGGAAAACCCAACAGTGGCCAGAGGATTGGAAAAGATCAGTCTACATCCCAATCCCAAAGAAAGGCAGTGCCAAAGAATGCTCCAACTACCGCACAATTGCACTCATTTCACACGCTAGCAAGGTTATGCTCAAGATCCTCCAAGGTAGGCTTCAGCAGTATGTGGACCGAGAACTCCCAGAAGTACAAGCTGGATTCCGAAGAGGCAGAGGCACTCGAGACCAAATTGCTAACTTGCGCTGGATTATGGAGAAAGCCAGAGAGTTCCAGAAAAACATCTACTTCTGCTTCATTGACTATGCAAAAGCCTTTGACTGTGTGGACCACAACAAACTATGGCAAGTTCTTAAAGAAATGGGAGTGCCTGACCACCTTATCTATCTACTGAGAAACCTATATGTGGGACAGGAAGCAACAGTTAGAACTGGATATGGAACAACTGATTGGTTCAAAATTGGGAAAGGAGTACGACAAGGCTGTATATTGTCTCCCAGCTTATTCAACTTATATGCAGAATACATCATGCGGAAGGCTGGACTGGAGGAATCCCAAGCCGGAATTAAGATTGCCGGAAGAAATATCAACAACCTCCGATATGCAGATGACACCACTCTGATGGCAGAAAGTGAGGAGGAATTAAAGAACCTTGTAATGAGGGTGAAAGAAGAGAGTGCAAAAAATGGTCTGAAACTCAACATCAAAAAAACTCAGATCATGGCCACTGGTCCCATCACCTCCTGGGAAATAGAAGGAGAAGATATGGAGGCAGTGACAGATTTTATTTTCCTGGGCTCCATGATCACTGCAGATGGAGACAGCAGCCACGAAATTAAAAGACGCCTGCTTCTTGGGAGGAAAGCAATGACAAACCTTGACAGCATCTTAAAAAGCAGAGACATCACCTTGCCAACAAAAGTCCGAATAGTCAAAGCTATGGTTTTTCCTGTCGTGATGTATGGAAGCGAGAGCTGGACCATAAAGAAAGCAGACCGCCGACGAATTGATGCCTTTGAATTGTGGTGCTGGAGGAGACTCTTGAGAATCCCCTGGACTGCAAGGAGAACAAACCTATCAATTCTAAAGGAAATCAACCCTGAGTGCTCACTGGAAGGACAGATCCTGAAGCTGAGGCTCCAGTACTTTGGCCATCTAATGAGAAGAAAAGACTCCCTGGAAAAGGCCCTGATGTTGGGAAAGTGTGAAGGCAAGAGGAGAAGGGGACGACCAAGGATGAGATGGCTGGACAGTGTCTGCGAAGCAACCAGCATGAATTTGACACAACTCCGGGAGGCAGTAGAAGATAGGAGGGCCTGGCGTGCTCTGGTCCATGGGGTCACGAAGAGTCGGACACGACTAAACGACTAAACGAAACGACGAATGCAGGGAAGTTTCTTTGTTCCACGTTCACATTTCCCCAGGTTAGGACAGATTAGGCAATCAAGCCATTTTAGAACTCTGGAACAAAGGCCTTCTCCCACTGGCTGGTAGCAGGTACAGAACACCCATTAAACCAATTACTACAGTCATGTGAGAAAGTACACCCTGTATTCTCGAAGGCTTTCACAGCCAGGATCTAATGGTTGTTGTAGGTTTTTTGGGCTGTCTGGCTGTATTCTTGAGGTTTTTCTTCCTAACGTTTCGCCAGTCTCTTTGGCCGGCATCTTCAGAGGACAGGAGTCAGAACTCTGTCTGTGCTCTGGTGCAGTTTGTGGGATAGTATTTATAACTGTGGGATCAGCTTTTTGTCCTTTTCAGGAGATTGGGTGATTATGGATCACCATAACTGGTAAATGTGCAAAGATATCCACAATGATGTGAGAGACTGATAAAGTAGTAGAGAAAACAATTACTTCAAGTTATTGCTGCTAAAGATGATTCTTGAATCATAAGGTGCACTTAGTTTCTCACACACGGTTTTTCCATTTTGGCTTTACTTTTGTTAAATAAATCATGACACAGTGTAATATGTCATGTGTTGTTCATTTGAGGATTTCGCCCCTAATTTTCAGCCTGCTAAGATGATTTTTATTACGTCCTGATACTCAAAGAGGGTGTACTTTCTTTTACGCATGACTGCAGTAATGGATTTGATAGTTCTACTGTACCTGGTAACATAGAATTCAAAGAGTGTGCACTTTTTTCCACTGTTAAATCAGCATTTATTTAAATGCCATTGTTAAAATGGATCTTCCCTAGTTGAAACTAATGACTGAATCCAGACCAAGAACTTTGAAAAACTAAGTAACTCCAATCACCATCACATTCATGTTTACTTCTAAGTCCCCCGATGTCCAAAGGGCTTTATACCTAAAGACACATGTTTGTATCTCTAGTTTTACATTAATATACCTCTCTTCCCCATGAAGCAAAGCAAATAAAGTTTGCTTTTTATCCACATTCTAAAACACTTTATCTTATTTTATGTTTGAATTGTAAAATATATGATTTCTCTATTGCATTAATATGCCTATAGATTTTAACCACTGCTTGAACCATTGTGGTATTTGCTAACCGATGAGCAGGTATTTCTATTAATACAAGAAACTGAATAACCTTTTAGAGGGCAGAAACAAACTTATGATTTATGAACACCTTACCTGTTCATCATGAACTTAAAAGTTGTGTGTGTTTTTTTAAATGGAACTAATGAAAGACATATAGTGAGGAAGATGAAGAAACCCAATTTTTGGGAACAAGTCTCTCATATGTGCTGTTTGAAGAGGTCTTTTCTTGGTGCATTACTTACAACACAATTCTTTGGTAGACACATGGCGCGAGTGAGTGAGTGAGAGAGTGAGTGAGTGAGAGAGAATGTGCAACAATTTGCAGAGGTTCTTGAATTCAAGGACTACACATTGCCCTAAGATGTGTTTCCTGTTGAAAGAGCTAGTGCACTATTGTGGAAGACTTCTTCTATGATATACAGTAGTAGTGAGAGAGCTGGATTGAGACTTGGGAAACAGGTTCTAATTCTTGTTGAGCCACAGAAGTCACTGGGTAAATTGAGTTAATTGTTGTCTCTTTTTCAGCATGACCAACTTCACAAGAGGGGATAAAGGGAAGACGAGGAATGCTACACATCCTGCCTCAAGATCTTGGAAGAAAGGCAAGGCATGGGCACAGCTTGTTATCTTATATGCTGTCAAGTCACTCCCAATTTTTTGTGACATTAGTAGGGTTTTGCAGGTGTATGAGCTGTCTAATGAGTGATTTACCACTACCATCCTCATGAGTTTCCATGGCTGATCAGGGATTTGAGCCCACATCTCCTAAATGCTCATCCAACACTCTGTCCATGACAACAGACTGGCTCTCCATAAATGCAACTAATAATAACTAAATGAATAGTCAAATATTCACTGCAGTGAGCAATTAATCTAGTATTAGCCAATGGCACATGTTTTTGCATATAAACGTAAGTGCCCAGGACTTACAACAACTATAAATATACTTATAGCCCATGTATGTTTACTCAGAAGAGAGATTCACTGTATTCATTTGCGGCTTACTCCCAAGTAAGCATGCATAAAGACTAAATTTATTCATCAGGCATAGAAGCAAGCTCTATGTTTTCCAAATACGTATGCATAAAGACCGAATTTATTCAGAGGCATAGGAGCAAGCTCCATGTTTTCCAAAATGGGTCAATAGCAATGTACTGAAGGATTGCCTGGTTGACCGCATGACTCAGATATGAGTCACAGTTGTTCTTGAATGGCAGTTAGATGTACTGTACATCATTGATGGAGAATGAAAAACACAAAGTTCAGGATTAAAGGTTATCACAAGAGTATCTAGAACTCCTTGACTGATAGAATAGGTACAATTCTCTTTATTGAGCAGGGTAGATTAAAATCAATGATTTTAAAAATCAAATTGATTTAAATCACAATTTTAATTACAAAATCATTTTTACAATTTAATTAGTCAAAAAATCCACTTTTCAAAATTTAAATCAATTTGATTTATAATTTGATTTAAATCAAATCCATGCTGTTAGTGAGTTGTCTTTTTTGTTGTTGTGGAAGCTGTGAAGGTTCGCTTCTATGGCCTCCTTTTCTTCAAATAAATGAGGAGACGTTTTAAACTCAACCAAATTGTCTGTCTTTATTAACTGAGGAACATTAACTTTATCACCAACATGGGAATGTAATAAGTTCTCTTGTGGCGGTAATGCAGTAAGCAAGGGTGTCCATACATTAGTTCCAACTGGGTTTAACTCATTAATGCCCCAAGGTCCTGATAATACCCTTTCAGTCACTTGGGTTTCAACTTCTCCTCCCTCTGGGGCTAATAATGGGAGGGTCTCCTCATCCCCCGACCATCCCCATACTGGGCCATCCCCATACTGGGGATCCCTCACTCGGGTCAGTAGTCCAAGGTCCTGGTAGAACCCCATCTTCCGGAGTTCCTCCAAATGCCATGCTTCCTTCGCTTCAGCCTTTCTCACAATGGCTTCCTTCTCCTCTCTAAGACACCTTCTCCATTCCTTGGTCTCTGATTCATCCTAATAAGGGCGCTGCGGTAACCCCTTTCTCCTCCGATTCTCTGCTTCCTCCCGGGGTACTCTGACTTGTTCCCGCTTCCCTTTCCAGGGATCTTCTAACCAAATGGTCTCCCAGCCCCCTGGTATATTATCCTGGTTCCCAACTTTTTCACCCACACCCCCCTCCACCTGCAACTGTTGATCTTCCTCTTTTCCCGCCAAACCCAAGTCAACCGGGTTGGTAATGTTTAACCCCTTTACTCCCTTTTCCATATCACAAGTATCCAGTATCCACTCCCTGGTGTTTCAGCTTTTCCCTCTTTTGCCTGTCTTCCAGATCCCTTGTTTCCAGGCTCTGGTGTTCCATTTTTGGAGGAGAGGGTGGAGGGGTGGTCTGAACTCCCCTAGAAGTCTTAGGGAGCGATGGCAGTCCTAGCAAGGCCTCATGTCCTTGCTCCCGGACTTCACAGAAGCCCTTTCCATTACAAATCCAGCTGTTTCCTACTCTCTTGCATTTTACATACCAGTGATAAACAGTGTTTCTATAAATGTTTGATTGGTGTTTGAGTGCTGCTTTTTTGTATTGCTGTTATTGTGTTTTATCAAGACATATATAATTATTGGTTTTAGTTACTTGTAAATTGAGATTTTGGATACATGTATGATTTTAGAAAGTTGCAGTCTATGATTTCAAATATATACTTATAACCTGAGATTTAAGCTCTCTCTCTGTGTGTGTGTTTGTGTGTGTGTTTGGTGGGCTGTTACCTAGCCCAAGCTATTATGTGAAAGGATGGGGTATAAACTGAATAGAAATATTTAAAAGGGGTGCATTTGTTTATTTTGGGTGCAAATGACATACTGAGCAATGACTTTGGCTAGAAAACAATGGAGCAACAAATTTGAACGTTCACTGCATGTTTCCTCCAGCCATGCCTAGCATCCTGTCAAAGAAGCACCTTTGCTAGGTGGTAGACCACTTGTCCAACATACAAAAAGTCTCAAGCTCAGACTCTGGTCAGGAGAAATTCTTGTTTCAGACTTTAAGGAACTACTGCCACTGTGCACAAAGCAGATTTAGCTGGACTCGCGATTTAAGTTGGTAAATCACAAGTCCAGCTGGTTTTTGATATATGCAACAGTACTCAGAGCATATATATGCTGATGGCACCCAGCTCTACATCTCCTTTTCACCAACTGCAGGTGATGCCGTCCTGTCCCTCCAGCGTTGCCTGGGGGCCGTACTACAGTGGATGCAGGAAAATGGACTGAGGCTGAACCCGGACAAGACGGAGGTCCTGAGGCTGGACGCCCTTGGAGTTGGTGGCCTGGGTGGCTCTCTCACATTTGGGGGGGTGACCCTGACTGCTAAGAGTGGGGTTCACAGCCTGGGGGTACACCTGGACCCAACGCTCACCATGGAAACCCAGGTGGCGTCGGTAGTTCGCACCGCCTTTTTCCACCTTTGGCGGATTGCCCGGCTGCGACCCTACCTTGACATGGGGGCACTCACTACCTTGGTACATGTGCTCGTAATCTCAAGATTAGATCACTGTAACACGCTCTAGGTGGGGCTCCCTTTGAAGCTGATGCAGAAACTTCAGGTGGTGCAGAATGCAGCGGCCAGACTCCTTACTGGAGTGAGAAAACACCAACATATTTGTCCTTTTCTGGCCAAGCTGCACTGGCTGCCCATCCGTTCCCGCATTGAATTCAAAGTTCTAATGCTTACATATAAGGCCCTAAACGGTTTAGGACCTCGATACTTGGCGGAATGCCTGCTCCCACCAAGATCTACTCGGATCACCCGCACGAGTCAGGAGGTGAGGCTGAGGAGCCTGACGCCGAGGGAGGCCCAGAGGGAAAAGACTCGAAGGCGGGCCTTCTCGGCGGTGGCTCCTCGTCTTTGGAACAACCTTCCTCCGGAGATTCGCGAGGCCCCTACGCTGGGTACTTTCAAATGCCAGCTGGAAACATGGATGTACATCCAGGACTTCCCTCCTGTCAACTACTGATTTCTTTTGCTTTGCTATTTATTATTTATTTATTCCTGCACTATTTGTTATTGTTGTATGGTAATGTTTTTATGTTTTTTAATTGTTTTGATATTCTGTAAGCCGCCCAGAGTGGTAGAATATACCAGATGGGCAGGCTATAAATCGAACAAATAAATAAATTAAATTAAATAAATATTAGATTATTGAAGAACCAGACTTATCTCTCTAATATTACTGATGGACCTAATGTAGAACTGCAGTAGGCAGGGAAAGGTTTGAGCAGGGTTGTCAAGTCTGTAGCATCCCACCTCTTGAGATTTCAGAGTCAACACTGGAGACTGTGGGTGGGTTCTTGTAATGTCACAGAGTTAAAGAAGGCAAGGACTGGGATGGCAGCAAGTGCAAGCCACAAACATGGAACCAGTGAGCCCTGGCACCTGCTGGGAATAGGTGGAAGGTGGATGCTCAGGCTACACAAAAATCAAACTTTCTTCTCATCTTTCTTGTCTTGTCCTTAAATGTGTCTTCTCATATGGATGTTTGAAGAAATATATAAAATCTCTGTGACTTCAACCAGTGTCCTTTTCAAAAAGGGTTATAAGGTTACAATTACATAACATGTCATGAACACTTTGGCCTTCCATGTGTTGTTAAAACTACAGATGTACGACTGTTAGGAAAGATAGATTCTCCTGAACCAAGGTCACAAAATTCCAGTTCCTTATGCAGATTAAGGTAAAGGTTCCCCTTGACAATTTGTCCAATCGTGTCCAACTCTAGTGCGTGGTGCTCATCCCTGTTTCCAAGCCATAGAGCCAGCATTTGTCAGAAGATGATCTTCCGTGGTTACATGGCCAGCGCGACTAGACACGGAATACTATTACCTTCCCACCGAGGTGGTACCTATTTATCTACAGTGCTGTACTTGCATTTGCATGCTTTTGAACTGCTAGGTTGGCAGGAGCTGAGACAAATGACAGGAGCTCATTCTGTTGTGTGGATTCAAGCTTATGACTGCAGGTCTTCTGACCTTGCAGCACAGAGGCTTCTGAGGTTTAACCCACAGCGCCACCAGGTGATTGCTCACCTGCAAAACACAGCCGGAATTCACTGGAAGGGAAAAGGGAAGCACAAGACTTTTGGGGTGCCCAATTACTTCTCTGTTTTCCCAATGTGTTGTAGTGGATAGAGTGAAAGACTAGGACTCTGGAGAACAAGGTTCAAATCCCCACTCAGCCATGGACTCTGACTGGGGAAGTGGAACTGGTAAAACCACTCCTTAAATATCTGACTTACCTTGAAAACCCTGTTAGGATTGCTATAAGTCAGTTCTGACTTGACAGCACATAACAACAACAACAACAACAACAACAACAACAACAACAACAACAACAACAACAACAACAACAACAACAACAACAACAACAACAACAACAACAAGGGATTCTCCACAATGACAGGCCAGAATGCCAGCAATTCTGAGGGTGGCCCTTGGCTTGAAAATACTTCCTGAACGATCTGTAAAAATCAGTGAATCAAGCTATGAAAATTCTCCAGAAAACAGAAAAGACAAGATTAATTCATCAAAAGAAACTTCTCAAAGCTGGTGACGTGCTTCAAGAGGGTGAATAATCCACCTCAGGGGAAGGAGGAAGGGGGGGGTCATTTCTTCCCTCAGGCAAGTTCCAGTTCTCTCTGAGTCATTCAGAAAACTATTTTCCAAAAAGATGCTGTAAGTGGGTTGAGGGGTTTTTTTTAACATCAATTTTTAAATGTGTTGTTCTCATTTTTAGAATACTTTGAAAAAGGAAATGTTTGTCTCTAGCAATATCCCAAAACAACTGTGTATGAGTGTATGACCGGGGGGGGGGAGTGGTGGCGGCGGTGGGGGTAGAGGCATATAAATGGAGGGAGAGGTCAAACTAATATGTCAGTTTCTTTCACAGCACAGCTGAGATCTCATGTTATTGATCACAAGCATTTTTCTGGTGGAGCCAGTTATAGGGCCAGCCCTATCAATAGGCATAATGGGGCAGCTCTGTCAGCTAGCAGTTGCTGCTGTGTGTAGAACTGCAGTAGGCACGGAAGATAGGAGGGCCTGGCATGCTCTGGTCCATGGGGTCACGAAGAGTCGGACACGACTAAACGACGACGACGTAGAACAGTGCAGTCATCTCGCTAGTATTTAATTGCCAGATCAGTAAACCTGCTAGATGGTTTTTGTAAGAAATGAGGTGGAATGGGGCTTTTTCTCTTTTTTTCTTGGGCAGAAGAATGTTTTGGGACAGTTCTGGGTCCCCATCAACTTTACAGAGTTAGCATAGCAGGAAGAGACTAAGCTGGAAACCAGGAAGTTCTCACTAAAGATCTCATCTCCACCACAAACTCTTGTGGAGAGCTTAGGCCAGCCATTAACCTCAGTTGTGACATATTTACAATATAGGTATAACACACTGATCTACCTATAAATTTTATTGTAAGACTTACTAAACTCCATGATAGAAGCCCCTGTGTCTTTGAATATAAATCTGGCCATACTGCTGCATGAGAGTGGAGGCTATTTAAAGAAAATGTGGGGGCTCCACCAAAATCTTCTCTCATTCCCTACTTTGCCTGTCCACTATCCTCATTACCGGCATTTAGGTTATTCCAGGATGAAGAAGAATGGCTAGAATAGTTTGAGATAGGAGCCTGGCCTCCTATGAGAGGGAGTTCCAGAGTCTGGGAGCAGCAACAGAGAAGGCCCTCTCCTGTGACCCCACCAAAGGCACTAGTGAGGGTGAGGGGACCAAAAGAAAGGCCTCCCCGATGATCTTAACACCCAGGCAGGCTCAAAAAGGGTGACATAGGTCCATGAGAGCTTGAGCCCAAGCTGTTTAGGGCTTTATAGGTTAAAAGCAGCACTTTGAATTGTGCCTGGAAATGGGTCGGAAGCCAGTAAAGCTGCTGTATCAAGAGGTTTATGTGATCTCTGTAACCAGCCTCAATTAACAATCTGGCTGCAGCATCTTTGAACCTGCTGAAGTTTTCAAACACTTTCCAAAGTAGAGCATGTCACCGTAATCCAGCCGGGATAAAGCTAAAGCGTGTGTTACTGTGGCCAGGTCTGACCACTAAACTCTAAACATTTAAATTAAATGTTTCCAGTTTATACTGGCACAACTTAACACAACAGGAGTTTGCCCATTAAGTTTCTTTTAAAGCGTAACAATCCGAATGCTGAGTTATACTTCCATTATCTAAAAAGTAGTATAAATGCATTTTGGGGGGTGGGGGAAACCTCTACTCATTTCTTAAAAGTAACTAAAACAGTTCCCATTAATTTTCCTTCTAAAATTCTGGACACAGCAGCTCAAGACACAACATGAATCATGTGACATTTTCCCTCCACCATTTATCAAGGCTACAGAGCATATGGTTCATTTTAAAAGTTAGAGTAAGTATCCAAAAGCAGTGAATTTACCTCTAGTCAAGTTTCTACTCATAATGAAGCTTAATGGTACCTTCATTAATTGGCCGGCTAGCCCAGTAAGTCAGGTACCTGGCTAGGGAGCTAGATGTTGAGAGTTCAGTTCTGCAGTTAGGATTCACCTAGAAATGCTCTAGAATCAAAAGTAAGCCGAGCCAGGTGAATTATGGCTGTAACAGTTTTATGTGATCACTGCAGAGGAGACAGGCAGGCAGACAGACAGATGTAACCTTCAGAAGTTCTGTAGATTCAAATGGGCTTATACTAGGTACAACTCACTTTAGTTGAGTTAGTTGCTGTGGCGATCCCCCTGCTCTCTGGCTCATGTAATAGGTTATTGCATGTAACAATGAGAGTTGTTGGGAGGCAGAGCCAGAGAAACTAGAAGGGAGGTGTGAGTCACGAGTCCAGTCAGTTCAGTCAGTTAGAGTCAGAGATGAGAGTCTGAAGTAGAAGTTAGTCTGTGGTAGTTAGAGAGGGTAGCCAAGTTAAGAGTTTGGAACTTATGGAGAGCTAAAAGTAAAACAAGTTATTAATAATCTTATGAATACATTAAAGTCTGTGAAGAACCTGTTTAAGCAAACTGTAATCAATAAACCTGTCTCATTCAACTTTATACTCAGCTTGGACCTCAATCTTTCTAATTAAATGGTATTGATGAAGGTCAACTGGTGGCAGCAGAAAGAAGAGAATGTGTTATGGGCCTCAGGGGACATGTGAGGGGTGCGTCACAATTGGTGTCAGCTGGTGGGAGACATAGCGTGAGCTCTTTGTTTGGTGAAACAAGCAGGGGCCATGTGGTAAATGTCACAGTTGCCACTAAAGAAGGTCCATATGAAACAGTGGAACCTATGAGGAGCTGACTCACCAAATCCCCACTGATTCAATGGACCTATTCTAGTGCAACTTACTATGCTATACATCATGATTTCAGCCACTAAAAGAACTGCATCAGTTGCCAATTGCTGTCTAGGTCCAATTCAATGTTATGGTCTTGATTGAGGCAATCTAAGGAACACCCTGTCTAATTATGAACCTGTTTGGATGTTAACATCTTTAGAAAAGGCTTGCTTAAAAATATCATCACTGCAGAGGCCTCCTGGATACACACATGGAAGACATCATCTCTTCTCCTGTTTCTAGATTATGGAATGTGCTTCTCTTAGAGCTGAGATCAGTTTCCCCTTTATAGGAAGGGTGAAGGCACATCTCTTCAAAGTCAAGATTAGTTATAGGGTAAAGGCAATGCGACTATAGCTTTGGGCACATGCCAGATGAAATCAAAAGAAAAATTTACGTGGTCAGGTTTTTAGAGTAAGCATAAACCTCTTTCAGACTCTTGGTCTACTGGTTGAATTTGGGCTACATGATTACCCACTACAAAAGCTGTATTTCTGAGAGACAAACAGATGAAGGCTCCCAGAATAAAAGGAACACAAACTATAAGCAAGTGGAGTTTTAAACTGCTGGCGCATTTGAGGATGTGGCTGTGACAAACCCAGACCTACTGGGATATGCCACAGTTTCACTAAGCTGCCACCAACCATTCCCTGTAAGGAGTCACACAGACCAGGAATGGATTTTTAACAAATAAAGGAATAAGGTTTATTTAAACAACACACAGGGAAAATAAAATGATCAAGGGAATAAGATACAGTAACGTGGCTTAGTCTCAATCATACATACACTAGTTTGGTTCACACAGAACGCATTTAACTAAAGCACAGACCCTGAACCTATCAGTTCTGGCTAACCCTACAGACACCTGAACCTATCAGGTTGGTACTGACTGACACACAGTAGTACCCTGTCTGACACACAGACTCCCACTCAAGCTTCTTCTCTCAGCTCCTCCAGCTTCTCCTTCCAGCTTCTAAACTTCTCCACACAAGCTCCACATATATATACAGTACAGCCCCTCCTCCTGATGTCCCGCCTTCCACTCCCCATAGGATGGAACTTTCCCTCCAAACCCATGACAGACAGGTAACATCAGTGCTGTATGTAACACCTCCCCTCTTTATAAGTTGTTTTGTAGGGGGAAAGCTAACGTGCTTTTCTCCAAAAAACAACCTGGTTAAAACACACAAAAACAGTTATACATACAATATCATACTTACTTATACTTACACTCTATTAGGCATTTAAACATTTACCATTTACAATACATCAAGTTACCTTTATTCATACAAACCAACATGTTTAATAAACAAGTACATTTAACCTTTGGTCACCAATATATATACATAGTCCATGTTTCTTCCGCCGTCTTCATTCTTCGAGTCTTCTTGACAAGGCGTCAGCCACACAGTTCACTGACCCTCTGACCACCTTCACTTCAAAGTCATAGTCTTGCAGGTTTAAAGCCCACCTCATAAGTTTACTATTGTGGGTTTTCATTGTCTTTAACCATTGCAGTGGTGAATGGTCAGTGCACAGAACAAAATGTCTTCCCCAGATGTAAGGCTTGGCCTTCTGGATCGCGTAGACTATGGCCAGGCACTCCTTTTCCACGGTTGCCAAATGTCTCTCACCTTTCTGGAGTTTCCTACTCAGGTAGGACACTGGATGCTGGTCACCATTTTCATCCTCCTGGCAAAGAACTGCTCCTACCCCGCTGTTAGACGCATCGGTGTAGATGATAAACTCCCGGTCGAAGTCTGGAGCACGCAGCACTGGATAGTTGATGAGGGCCTCCTTCAACCTCTGGAACGCCTCCTCACAGTCGCTGGTCCACGGGATGCGGTCATCAGTCTTCTTCCTCGTCAGATCGGTCAGCGGAGCCGCTATCTCGCTAAACCTCGGGATGAACTTTCGGTAGTAGCCCACCAACCCAAGAAATGATTTGACTTTTTTCTTGGTGTTGGGTCTGGGCCAATCACGAACTGCTTCTATCTTGGCCTCTAGGGGTTTGATCACTCCTCCCCCTACTATGTGACCCAAGTATTTTATTTCTGGGCTACCCAGCTGCAGTTTGTTCTCTTTGCAGAGCCTAGGCCAAAGCACTTCCTCCCCTGGGTTAAAGTGCCTCTCCCTGCCTTCCTGGTCATCCCAAGCTTTCTTTCTGACCTTTTGAGCTTGCAGGGTCTCTGCTGCTAGCTCTAGGTTTCTCTTTAGGTCATTCCTTAAAGAGTCTATGTATGTCACAACGTCTTGTGGGTCATCCTGGGTGATCTGCTCCCAATTTTGTTTGATCAAATCAAGGGGCCCTTTCACCCTCTTCCCAAACAAAAGTTCAAACGGACTGAACCCGGTACTGGCTTGTGGCACTGATCGATAAGCAAACAAAAGGGATTGCAGCTTCTGGTCCCAATTGTTTGGATTCTCTGCCAAGTAAGCCCTAATCATGCACATTAGAGTCCCATTGAACTTCTCAGTTAACCCATTACTTTCAGGGTGATAGGCAGTGGTTTCCTTGTGCTTAATCCCACAGATTTGCCATAAGCGTTTCATGAGCTTCGATGTGAACGATGCGCCCAAATCTGTGATTATTTCTGAGGCAAATCCCATCCTGGACATATACCCCACCAAGGCATCTGCCACTGTGTTAGTTTCAATGTTAGTCAAGGGTATGGCTTCAGGGTACCTCGTGGCATGGTCCACAATGGTGAGAATGAACCTGTTCCCCCTCTTTGTGGCCTTGGGCAAAGGTCCCACAATATCCACCCCTATGCATTTGAACGGAGTGTCAATCACAGGCAAAGGGCACAACTTTGCTTTGGTCCTGTCGCGGTTATTCCCCTGCCTTTGACACACATCACATTGTTTACAGAACTCTTTGATCTGCTTCCCTATTTCAGGCCAGTAAAAATTCTGTGTGATTCTCTGCTGTGTTTTGTTCACCCCTAAGTGCGCAGCAAACATGTCAGAGTGCCCCCTTTGTAAGATCATGGGGCGATACTTTTCAGGTACCACTAGCTGACTTCTGATCCCATCTCCCCCTTTTGAGATATTCCTCAGGGTCTCTCTATATAAAATTCCCTTTTTCTCTAGAAATCTCACTGGGGTTTCAGGTGTTAGCTGGGCGTCTGTCACCTGTTCAAAACACTTTTGGAGAGTGGCGTCTGCCTTTTGCTCTTGGCCAAATCTGCTGTCTGTGGTCAAGGTTTCCACCACAGCTTCGGAACTCCCCCCACCTGCTTCCGTCTCGGGCTCATCATTACCCCCCTGAACTGTCCCCGTGGTGGCTTGTGAACGTGTAATCACTAGCACCCGTTTCACATGTTCAGCCAGGTCATTTCCCACGAGCACGGCTGCTGGCAGAGTCGATGAAATCGCTAGCCGCCAAACTCCCCTCCAGCCTTGAAAGTCCATAGGTACCTCAGCTACTGGCAGCGAGATCACCTGTCCCTCAATCCCTGCCACCTTTATGCTCTCATTTGGGATGATATACTCCCTAGGAATAATATCTGGATGGCACAGGGTCACCTGGGAACAAGTATCCCTTAACCCCCGATACTGATGGTCAAGTATTCCTACGTCCACCCCTGCTGTTTCAAACAACTGAGAATCTGTTCTCACAAGTAAGCAGTGCCTGACCTCCACAAGAGGACCATTTTCCTCAGCCTGATCAGCAGATGTAACTGTTCCAGATTGAGTAGCCATGGCAACAGGCTCCCTCAGTGGCAAGGAGCTTTGCTCTTTCTGGACACAGAACACAGCTTTTGGCTTGTTTCCACTCGAATCATGAGGCACATTTCCTTTTAGCTGCTTTAATTTCTCACACTCTGAGATTAGATGTCCCTTTCCCTGACAGAAATAACATTTTCTGCTATATTTTGAGTCTTTCTCATCTTGTTTTGGTTTTCCCTCCAAAATCTGAGGTCTTGGTTTCATGTCTGAGGGCTTCCCTTCACCATGGGCCCCTCCCCCTTGCTGGTTTTTCCCTGGTCCCTGAGAGTACTTGCTGTAGGTTTCTTTGGGTTTACCTATCGATTTCCCCTCAGCACCCAAGGGCTTTCTTATTTGGGAAATAAAATCTGCGATCTCGGCCGCTTCCGCCACAGATTTCGGTTTCCTTTCCCTCACCTGGAACTTCAGTTCCCCATGCAGGACTGAATAGAACTGTTCCAGCGCTATCAAGTCTTTGAGCTGCTGAAAGGTCTCTGTCCCCTCCTGAGATAGCCATTTCTCTAGCAGCCTCACCAATTGGGCCCCCACTTGGGTAAAAGTCTGCTCTGGTTTCTTTGTGAGGGACCTGAATCTCTGCCTCAGCTGTTCCGCATTTATCCCATGTCTGGCAAACACCAGTTTTTTAAACTCTGCGAAATCTTTTAGCAGTTCCTCTGGCATCTCTGCATAGACTTCTGCCAGGCTGCCACTGATTAAAGATCGCATAATGGTCATCTTCTCAGTTTCCCTTACTGAGAAGTCCACAAACGCTCTTTCCACTAGGGAAAAGAACACCTCAGGGCAATCTTCCTTGTGGTATACAGGGAATTTCTTCAGGTCAGTCTTAGACAATTGGCCCCCCTCAGAATCTCTATTGTTATTATTGTTCTGATTCATCAGTTCCAATTTTCTTAACTCAAACGCCATTTTCTCTCTCTGCAATTCCAATTCAAATTGTCTTTGCCTTTCCCTTTCCTGCATTTTTTCTCTCTCTAATCTTTCCTCCACTTCAAATTGCCTCATCCTCAGTTCATGCTGTTGGGCTATGAGCATTTTCCTGAGTTCTGGGTTCTGTTCTCCCGTGCTGTCACCCTGCACTGAGCCAAATTCATCCTCAGAACCTTGGTCTACCTGGGGGTCTTTCACTTCACCCATTTCTGCCATTTGGCTTCGAGTCAAGGGCATAATCCCCCCCCAGAACAGGCTGCTTTCAAAAGTCAAGCCTCAAAATAAAGCGACCACTTTTTTTTTCTCTTTTGCCTCAGAACCAGCCTTCTATAGATTGCTGCTGTTCTTCAGCACTAACTTGCAACTGTTGCCAGCCAGAGTCCAACCCCCCTCTGCTAGGCCTCTCAGCAGACAAGCTAGATCACTGCTACTTTACACAGTTTTGCCTCAGCTTTTTTCCCGCCAAAACAGGTTGCCTCAGAGCTCCCTAATCTAGTCCCCAGTTGGCACGTTCTTCCACTAGCGCACCTCCCCGTGAGGTACGCCTAGAAGATTACCTACGCGCCCTCAGATTGTCCCTGACTAGACCCCCCTTGCTCTGGGCACACTTGCCAAGGCTTTGCTGGACCACTGGACAACTGGACCAGTCGTATCCCACACGCTGGACACCAATCAATGTGACAAACCCAGACCTACTGGGATATGCCACAGTTTCACTAAGCTGCCACCAACCATTCCCTGTAAGGAGTCACACAGACCAGGAATGGATTTTTAACAAATAAAGGAATAAGGTTTATTTAAACAACACACAGGGAAAATAAAATGATCAAGGGAATAAGATACAGTAACGTGGCTTAGTCTCAATCATACATACACTAGTTTGGTTCACACAGAACGCATTTAACTAAAGCACAGACCCTGAACCTATCAGTTCTGGCTAACCCTACAGACACCTGAACCTATCAGGTTGGTACTGACTGACACACAGTAGTACCCTGTCTGACACACAGACTCCCACTCAAGCTTCTTCTCTCAGCTCCTCCAGCTTCTCCTTCCAGCTTCTAAACTTCTCCACACAAGCTCCACATATATATACAGTACAGCCCCTCCTCCTGATGTCCCGCCTTCCACTCCCCATAGGATGGAACTTTCCCTCCAAACCCATGACAGACAGGTAACATCAGTGCTGTATGTAACAGTGGCCACTTCAGAATTGGACATACTATTTCCTCCTAAGACATGAGACAGTGCAATTAAAGTTATTCTCATGGATAGGTTGTCTAGGATGGCAACTTAGCAATAGCATATATCTTTATTTTCCATTGTTTGCATGTTCACATTAAAGCAATTCCTATCAATTTAGCTGCAATAGACCATGGATCAACTCAGAAACTTTAAAGACATCAGGTTGCTGGGAGCTTGCCCATTACAATCAAGCTTGTTTGGGTCCCTTTTCGCATGCAGTCTTCACTGCACAATACACACACTGGACAAGGTAGCAGGGTGATGCCAACATAATATACATATACAATCATAATGGCTGAGCTTCACAGTGATATGTCAGTCACAGTTCATTATAAATGCTTGTAGACACATGTCCATTGCATTTATACATAAATGCAATTTATACATAAATGCAATTTTTGAGGGGCACTTAAGATGTAAAGTGTGAAGTAGCTCTCAATGGACTGTTTGTTTTCAAGTGAAGCAAGTATCTGATGTACGTGTGATGCTGCCTTCTCTTGCAGTACAGCTTGATTTATCTGGAACAAATTACTTTACAAGCACCTCTATTCAGTGAACTGCCCTCTGCTTTTGACACACTTTGGCTGTGTACCATCATAACATCTTTAGAGCAATTTCCTACTGTGGCAGCTCTAACCCCAGCCATGAATGAGTAGCTTGACAGACACACATGAATAGACAAGGAGGGAGCAGCTTGTTTCAGTGTGGGATTTATAGAGAAGGTGGAACAGAATTCCTCTTTGTTCCCTTAGAAAGACACACATAGAGAACATGCCTTTTATACTGAAAAATGGATTTTAAGGTAGGTGGGTGGGACTAGTCTTGAAAATCTGGTGTTTTCCTAGGAGGAAGTGAGTAATTCTACAGTATTGTTCCTCTAGTGTAGATATGTTCTAAACTTCATGTGTCCACCTTGCTAAAATATAATGCACTCAATTTTAGTTTAAACCTTTTAAATTCATGACAAGGATGCTTTAGGGAATCTTAGGCCCTTTTGGAAAGGGGGTATAATAATATTCATCAAATGCATATTTAAGGGCATTGCTATGATAATTAAATGGCCTCCACATTTAAAGGTGATCAATCTAAGTATTCTGTACACTGGGAAAAAGTAAGAGAGGATGGCAGCTGCCTTTATGTCCTGCGTGTACGTTTCCTGGGTAGGAACCACATATTTGCAGAAAACCTGCAAAAAGCTTTTTTTTTTTACTGTGGGTTATCTGCTAACAGGCACAAAACCACTTGAAATACATATTCTATTCTAATGCAGTTCCCTGCATTAATGTAAGACAGCTTCTGGCTGGCCAATGCTGGGAGGCTTCCTGGCTACTGACAGTGCTGGTGTTGGGAGACTAACTAAGAGTCTTCAACATGCAATGGAAACAGAGCCTCTGGAGCTACTTCTCTGCCAAGGAAAGAACAACGTCAATATCCAGCTACTGCCAAGGTATCCGGGAAACAGGCTAGGTGGTGAAGTTGTTCTTGCTGTCAGGTAACTGGTAAGTCTCCCAGCACTGG
Source organism: Pogona vitticeps (assembly GCF_051106095.1). Taxonomy (NCBI): domain Eukaryota; kingdom Metazoa; phylum Chordata; class Lepidosauria; order Squamata; family Agamidae; genus Pogona; species Pogona vitticeps. The sequence goes on along the minus strand of NC_135784.1, from coordinate 195,886,461 downwards.
CCAACTGGTAATGGATGCCCTAATACGATTTTTAAGATGATGAATTGGCACCATTTCCAAACCGCATTAGGACTTGCATTATGTGCAATGACAGAAGATGCTTCAAGTTCAACTCGGTTTCAACTCACTGTATATTTTCAGCCTTGAAAGGCATCTATTTGGCAATCGTAGGTTCCCAAAGTGGTCTATATGGACCCCAAAGGGTTGATTTCAACATGCAAGGGGTCCACATCAGAGAAGAAAAAAAATTGGGGGTGCAAGTTTAGACTTGTATCAAAGCTTTGCAGGGGGCAGGGCGTCTATGAAAAACAAATAAGTCGACAAGTGGTCTACAGGGCAAAAAAGTTTGGGACCCTATGGTAGACAAACCCTCTTCCTGTTTCATTAGAATTCTGGAAGTGAGACTGCTTAGCAATTTTCCACCTGCAATGGTAAGTCCCATCATCGAGGAAAGAAAGGACATCGGTTGAATTAAAAATTTCAGATTCCATGGTGGCTCCTTTCAGCTCAGTTCATGGAATAATGATTGGAGAGCTCCAGAAACAGAATGTACCTAATCTGACTGGCTGCAAAGTTGCATTCTAATATGAATCAGTGGCTGGCTGAGTAAGGATAAAACAGCCAAAGGAGCTGGGAGGGGCACTAAAGAAGTACAAATGCATATTGCAAAAAAAAAAAAATGATAGCAGTCAATATTTCAGGACCACCACCTTTGTCAACCCTTATTTTTTTGTTGTTGTTGTTGAAGTGTTTCCCAGTTCTATTTCAATCCATTTTGGTATGCAATATATACCAATCATCTTCAAAGCTGTAATACAGGTAGATATTACAGTATCTCCACAGTGACTAACAGAAAATAATAACACTGTGAAAGAGGCAATACAGTTTGAGGCAATACATGTAGGGTTTGGTTTGATTCTGAGAGGTCTATAAGACAAAGCAGCCAAAACAAGCCCATTCCATAGCATTCAATCTGTAATCAGGGGAGAAGTCAAATCTAAATGGCAAGATAAATAAATAAGCTCCAACAAGGAAGGTCAGAAAGAAAGTAATATCTTTAGAATGCCAAAGCAAAGGGATTGTATATTGGAAATCCAGAACAGCTAGAAAGTGATAATAAGGCCGTTGATCAAGGAAGGAAAGCAAATCTTAAGATGTTCTGCTAAGGTGAATGTGCATTTCCTTCTCTTGCAATAATAAGAGAACTATCCATGAAGAGTACCATTTAGGCATGCACATATTTCACAGGTACCTGGATGAGATATTAGACATGAAAGAAAAGAAAAAGAAAGAAAGAAAGAAAGCTTCACTATCTTCCAGTTGACCAAAATAAAAGCCAGCTAATTTCTCAAATGTGGACTGAGGCAAGATGGTGCTTGACTAAACTTGTTAAGGGAGCTTTCCTACTAATGAGATGCCAACAGTATAATCTAAGTTGCCCCTCATTCACTGTCCATCTGTTCATCCCTACAAACTGAATGAAGATCCAGAATCTCCAAGTCTGGAACTCAGTGGAGCCTCACACTTTTAACTGAAAGGCCACAGGCCTTTTGCTACCTATTTACAATGCAGGTAGCAAAACACTCTATATAGAGGAGTTCCGTTGCCACTTTCTCTTGAAAAAAAAATCTCCTCTGTGCTAACTTGCATCTTGGCTTTCATTTTTGCCCTTGATAACATATGTGCGTTTCTATTTTAATGTATCATTAAAAAAAAAAACTAAAGTCAGCACAGACAAAGGTCAGATAGGTAGTTATGACTCACTTCAGAGACTGAGTCACTATGCTTTCCCTTCTTGTGGATCTGTGGGTTAATAGCGAGATGAATTAACTGTCAGCAGCAGGAAGAGAGGTAAATAGAAAGTGAATAAGGCACTGCTCTCTAAGTTATTCTTAGTCAACTGAATGACATGACTTACAAAGTGCTGCAGAAGGAAGGATAGAGTGCTCTACATACTGTATTGTAGTTTGACCAGAATATTACACAGTGAAGTTAAACAGAGTTGCACCAGGGCAGCACAAACAAACAAAAAGTATAACTTTCAAGTCAGTTTTCAGATCAGAACCAAATTTAACAGACTATTACTAGATAGTCTGGACTTCATCCAAATTAAATTTGGGTACATTTGGCCAAGTACTATTAAAGGTATAATTTTTGGAGAAAAGAGCAGTTTTGTCTCCCTGGATATGGTTGGAGACCATTATATTTGTTGTGACTGCTGACATTCTGAATAAATTTCAGATATCCACCTTGGCTTTCTGAATCGCAAATGGCTTTCTATACCTACTTAACATTTTTTAGAGTGGATCCATCCAGTAGCTCCAGAGAAACAAGCCCTTAATATTGGTGTTTTTAAAAGGAAATAGGTAAGTCTGGGCATGAGCAGAAGAGACTTCCCTGACAGTTATCCTCACTGCTTTCCAAGACTTTGTCATTTGACTGAAAATAGCTGTGACTTCTGGCTTTGATAGTGCTGCTCTTTGCCGGTTCTGGAGAGATTTGGGAAAGTCCTCTGAAAGTTACAATTATGTGAAAATTGGTCTAGTTCTTTCTAAGAGGCAGGTTTCTATGCTACCACTGTGACTTGCATAAAATGTAAAACTTTCCTGTGCAGGAAAAGGAACAGATGTTACTGACAAAGGGTAGTTTGAAGAAAAACATACAGCCTTGAAAACAATTATCAGACTGATACCAAACTAGGCAGAGTTCTAATAAATAGTCTGGGCACACTCTGTGACATATATGGGGAGGTTTAGGTTATTCCTGTAGAAGTTACAGTAGTTTTACTTTTTTTTACTTTTTAAAAACTTTTATTATATTTTTACCCCGCCTCCCCCAGACAAAGTCTACTCAGGGCGGCTTACATACACGATAAAATCATCATAATAACAAATATCATAAAACCTTTAAAACATCAGATTTTAACACTTATGTAAATCATTGCCAAGATAGGATTATTAGAGAGAAAGAATAAAGATCAGTTAATCAGTTTTAGAATAGATCTAGTCCTTTTAAAATCTCTCTGGTGGCATTTTTTATTATTACAGTCCTCCCGCTGCATCCTGAGTCTCCCAAAGGCTTCCCAGGGCAAAAAGGTGCTTGAGGGAGTGACAGAAGCTGAAAGGGAGTATAAGAATCTTCCAATTCATTTAAACTAAATAATTCTGGCATCAGAAATGTTTTTTTAAAATTATGTTTATCCCATCTTTCTTTTTAAAAAGGACCCAAGGGGCTTACATCATTAAAACACAATATTAAAAGCTGAAAAATAGTAAATTATTCAACTACTTAGAAAGAATTAACACTACGTTAAAGATGCTGAGTGGAAGCACTACTAAAACAGATTTAGAAGCAACAAAAATACAACACATACCATTTAAAAACCTCTCCTATATGGTCACTCACTAAGGAAAAGCTTGCCTGAACAGTCTTTGCCTGCTTGCAAGACAGTAAGATGGGGGGAGCCTAGGCTCCTGTGGGAGGGAGTTCCAGAGTCTGAGAGCAGCAACAGAAAAGGCCCTCTCCTGTGTCCCCACCAAAGGCACTAGTGAGGGTGAGGGGACCAAGAGAAAGGCCTCCTCTGATGATCTTAACACCCAGGCAGGGTCATAAAGGGTGACATAAAGGGTGACATGAGCCCAAGCTATTTAGGTTAAAAGCAGCACTTTGAATTGTGCCTGGAAATGGGTCGGAAGCCAATGGAGCTGCTGTATCAAGAGGTTTATGTGATCTCTGTAACCAGCCTCAATTACCAATCTGGCTGCAGCATCTTTGGACCTGCTGAAGTTTTCAAACACTTTCCAAAGTAGAGCATGTCACCGTAATCCAGCCGGGATAAAGCTAAGGTGTGTGTTACTGTGGCCAGGTCTGACCACTAAACTCTAAACATTTAAATTAAATGTTTCCAGTTTATACTGGCACAACTTTACACAACAGGAGTTTGGCCATTAAGTTTCTTTTAAAGTGTAACAATCCAAATGCTGAGTTATAGCTCCATTATCTAAACAGTAGTATGAATGCATTTTTTGGGGGGGGGGAACTCCACTATTTTCTTAAAACAATTCCCATTAATTTTCCTTCTAAAAATCTGGACACAGCAGCTCAAGACACAACATGAATCATGTGACATTTTCCCTCCACCATTTATCAAGGCTACAAAGCGTAAGGTACATTTTAAAAGTTAGTCTCCAGAAGCTGTGAATTTACCCCTAGTCTTCTACTCATAATGAAGCTTAATGGTACCTTCATTAATTGTCTGGCTCGCCCAGTAAGTCAGGTACCTGGCTGGGGAGCTAGATGTTGAGAGTTCAGTTCTCAACTACGCCTCCTGGGAGTAGAGTCAGCCTGTGTGGCCTTGAATGAGCTGCCCCCAGAAGGAGGGAATGGAAAATCATTTCAGAGTACAGTACAGAAAACCCTGGAAACCCTGGTCACCATAAATCAGAATTGATTGGATGGCATGCAATTATTATTATTAATAGCTTCATTGTGGGGGAGAAAATTAACTAATTACAAATAACTAACTCATTAGTTATAGCTGGTTACTTGCAAGCTCTTAGCCCCAAGGAGAAAACTATGCAGATTCTGCTGGCAGTCTTCTCTACGAGTAGTTTGAATTCATGTGAGCCTTTAATTTTAATAGCTAATTTTGTTTTTCATGTGTGCTAGGATTTTTCACATAGCATACTCATTACAGGGCAGAGAATAAAAGAAAGGTATTCCTAACATTTCTATAATAGATGTTTTTCCTCAGTCCATCACGTCTCCTCAGTTTGGGTAAAGTCAGGATCAAAGTGATCTTGGCTAAATGTTCCTTCCTTCCTTCCTTCCTTCCTTCCTTCCTTCCTTCCTTCCTTCCTTCCTTCCTTCCTTCCTTCCTTCCTTCCTTCCTTCCTTCCTACCTACCTACCTACCTACCTACCTACCTACCTACCTACCTACCTAAATAAAATGTAAAACATATTCCTTTACACCAGCTGCCTTCTTCTGAATTACCGGTACATTTTTTTTGTTGCACCAATACTAATTATTGAACCAATGTGACCTCTAGTGGTGATTATTATGAGAAGCAGCTCAAGATGGTCTACGCAGAAAATGTGAATCTAAAAACTGAAATAATAATTGATTTTTTACCATTTCAAGAATTCCCCCAAAATCCGATGCCTAAAACAGGCTCTGTCTTGCTATAGTTAATGATTGCGCTTGTGCTGAACACTTATGTGCCGTCTATTTGTCCATCAAATATTTGCCACAACACTTTGTTGTTGTTACATACTATCATATTAACTCTGACGCACGATGACCCTGTGAAAGAGTGATATCCGAAATGTCCTGTCCTTCACAGCCCTGCTCAGCTCTTGCAAACTCGAACTCCCTTTAGGGAGTCAATCCATTTCATCCATTTTGGTCTCTTTCCTTGCTGCCTTTCCCCCCTAGCGTTATTGTCATTTCCAGAGAATCCTGCTTTGTCATGATGGGCCCAAAGTAGGACAGCCCCTGTTTTATTATATTTGCCTCCAGATAAAGTTCAGGCTTGATTTGATCTCAGATCTACTTGTTTGTCTTTCTGGTGCTCTTTTGCAGACATTGTTTCCCCACTGTCACCTTTGCAAAAGTAATGCTTGCCATGTTGGTCGATGAGAAAAACAAAACAAAATCTGTATCTTGCCAACACTTCTATTACAGAAGTGGGCTAAGTGCGTCCCTCTGGATATTGTTGCACTAAGACTCCCATCAGTCCTTACTAGCCCAGCCAAAAGTGAGCCAAACTGTTGCTCCTGAACATCGTCTGGAGGGCTGCATTCTCATTATTCTTGTTTTTACTGATACCAAACCAAATGCCACAAAACGGTGCAACCTTTTGAATTGTCTAGAATTCTTTCATCGGGAGATGTACAAATATTAGGGAATGGGTAAAAAGAAAAAATGCTAAAGTAGGGACTGGAATGCTAAAGTAGGGAGTCAAGAGATAAAAGGAACAACAGGGAAGTTTGGCCTTGGAACTCAAAACGAAGCAGGGCAAAGGTTAATAGAGTTTTATCAAGAGAACAAGCTGGTCATTACAAACACTCTTTTCCAACAACACAAGAGGCGACTCTATACATGGAAATCACCAGATGGGCAATATTGAAATCAGATTGATTATATTCTCTGCAGCCAAATATGGAGAAGCTCTATGCAGTCAGCAAAAACAAGACCTGGAGCTGATTGTGGCTCTGATCATCAGCTTCTCATAGCAAAATTCAAGCTTAAACTGAAGAGCGTAGGAAAAACCACTGGGCTACTCAGGTATAATCTAAACCAAATCCCTTATGAATACACAGTGGAAGTAAAGAACAGATTTAAGAAACTAGATTTGGTGGACAGAATGCTTGAAGAACTTTGGATAGAGGCTCGTAACATTGTACAGGAGGCAGCAACAAAAACCATCCCAAATAAAAGGAAATGCAAGAAAGCAAAGTGGCTGTCCAACGAGGCCTTAGAAATAGCAGAGAGGAGAAGGGAAACAAAATGCACTGGAGATAGGGGAAGTTACAGAAAATTGAATGCAGACTTCCAAAGAATAGCAAGGAGAGACAAGAGGGCCTTCTTATATGAACAATGCAAAGAAATAGAGGAAAATAATAGAAAAGGAAAAACCAGAGATCTGTTCAGGAAAATTGGAGATATTAGAGGAAAAATTTTTTCAAAGATGGACATGATAAAGGACAAAAATGGGAGGGACTTAACAGAAGCAGAAGAGATCAAGAAGAGGTGGCAAGAATACACAGAGGAATTATATCAAAAAGATTTGGATATCCCTGACAACCCAAACAATGTAGATGCTGACCTTCAGCCAGACATCCTGGAGAGTGAAGTCAAGTGGGCCTTAGAAAGCCTGGCTAACAACAAGGCCAATGGAGGTGATGGCATTCCAGTTGAACTATTTAAAATCTTAAAAGATGATGCTGTTAAGGTGCTACATTCAATATGCCAGCAAATTTGGAAAACTCAACAGTGGCTAGAGAACTGCAAAAGATCAGTCTACATCCCAATACCAAAGAAGGGCAGTGCCAAAGAATGCTCCAACTAGCGCACAATTGCACTCATTTCACACACTAGCAAGGTTATGCTCAAAATCCCACAAAGTAGTCTTCAGCAGTATGTTGACCGAGAACTCCCAGAAGTACAAGCTGGATTTCAAAGGGGCAGAGGAACTAGAGACCAAATTGCTAACATGCACTGGATTATGGAGAAAGCCAGAGAGTTCCAGAAAAACATCTACTTCTGCTTCATTGACTATGCAAAAGCCTTTGACTGTGTGGACCACAGCAAACTATGGCAAATCCTTAAAGAAATGGGAGTGCCTGACCACCTTATCCATCTCCTGAGAAACCTATATATGGGACAGGAAGCAACAGTTAGAACCGGATATGGAACAACTGATTGGTTCAAAATTGGGAAAGGAGTACAACAAGGCGGTATATTGTCCCCTGGCTTATTTATTTATTTATTTGATTTATACCCCGCCTATCTGGACCAATGGACCACTCTAGGCGGCTTCAAATATAAAATTAAACAATAAAATACAACAGATACATGGCTAATACAAAACAACTAGAATAAACTAAAAATAGGAAAATAAGAAGAAGAAAATCAAGAATTGGCTGGAGGGAAGGCCTGAATAAATAACCATGTTTTTAATTGGGTTTTGAAGATGCCCAGTGTAGGGGCTGCGCGAATTCCCGGAGGGAGATTGTTCCAAAGGCGAGGAGCCACCGCTGAGAAGGCCCGGTTTCGTGTCTTCTCCTTCCGGGCCTCTCTCGGCGTCAGGCTCCTCAGCCTCACCTCCTGACTCGCGCGGGTGATCCGGGTAGACCTTGGTGGAAGTAGGCGTTCCGCCAACTATCGAGGTCCTAAACCATTTAGGGCCTTATAAGTAAGCATTAGAACTTTGAAGTTGACGTGGAAACAGATGGGCAGCCAATGCAATGCGTCCAGCATAGGAGAAATATTATGGTGTTTTCTCACTCCAGTAAGGAGTCTGGCTGCAGCATTCTGCACCACCTGAAGTTTCTGCATCAGCCTCAAAGGCAGCCCCACGTAGAGCGCATTACAGTGGTCTAATCTTGAGATTACGAGCACATGTACCAAGGTGGTGAGCACCCCCGAGTCAAGGTAGGGTCGCAGCCGGGCAATCTGCCAGATATGGAAGAAGGCAGTGCGGACTACCGACGACACCTGGAATTCCATGGTGAGCGTCGGGTCCAAGTGTATGCCCAAGCTACGAACCCCACTCTTCGCGGCCAAAGTGACCTCCCCAAACGTGAGTCACCCAAGCCACCTACCGCGGGGGCACCCACCCTCAGAACTTCCGTCTTATCCGGGTTCAGCCTCAGCCCGTTCTCCTGCATCCATTTCAGTACAGACTCCAGGCAGCGCTGAAGGGACAGGACAGCATCACCTGCAGTTGGTGAAAAGGAGATGTAGAGCTGGGTGTCATCGGGGGAATTGATGACACGAAGCCCCACACCCCCTGATGACCCCACCCAGCGGTCTCATATAGATGTTAAACAGCATTGGGGAGATGATTGACCCCTGTGGGACCCCGCAATTGAGGCTCTTATATGCAGAATACATCATGCGGAAGGCTGGACTGGAGGAATCCCAAAACAGAATTAAGATTGCCGGAAGAAATATCAACAACCTCCAATATGCAGATGATACCACTCTGATGGCAGAAAGTGAGGAGGAATTAAAGAACCTTGTAATGAGGGTGAAAGAGGAGAGTGCAAAAAACGGTCTGAAACTCAACATCAAAAAAACTAAGATCATGGCCACTGGTCCCATCACGTCCTGGGAAACAGAAGGGGAAGATATGGAGGCAGTGACAGATTTTACTTTCTTGGGCTCCATGATCACTGCAGATGGAGACAGCAGCCACGAAATTAAAAGACGCCTGCTTCTTGGGAGGAAAGCAATGACAAACCTTGACAGCATCTTAAAAAGCAGAGACATCACCTTGCCAACAAAAGTCAGCATAGTCAAAGCTATGTTTTTTCCTGTAGTGATGTATGGAAGCGAGAGCTGGACCATAAAGAAAACTGACCGCCGAAGAATTGATGCTTTTGAATTGTGGTGCTGGAGGAGGCTCTTGAGAGTCCCCTGGACTGCAAGGAGAACAAACCTATCAATTCTAAAGAAAATCAAGCCTGAGTGCTCACTGGAAGGACAGATCCTGAAGCTGAGGCTCCAATACTTTGGCCATCTCATGAGAAGAGAAGACTCCTTGGAAAAGACCTTGACGTTGGGAAAGTGTGAAGGGAAGAGGAGAAGGGGACAACAGAGGATGAGACAGTGTCATCGAAGCTGCCAACATGAATTTGACCCAACTCCAGGAGGCAGTGGAAGATAGGAGGGTCTGGCATGCTCTGGTCCATGGGGTCACGAAGAGTCAGACACGACTAAACGACTAAACGGGAAAAAAGAAAGAAAAAGAAAAAAGAAAAAAGCAAAGCAAAGCGTGCTCCTTATGTACCGCCCCATAGCACTTCAAGCACTCTCTGGGCGGTTTACAAGTTAATTATGCAGGCTACACATTGCCCCCCCCCCCAGCAAGCTGGGTACTCATTTTACCGACCTCTGAAGGATAGAAGGCTGAGTCAACCTTGAGCTGGCTACCTGGGATTGAACCCCAGGACGTGAGCACAGTTTTGGCTGCAGTACAGCAGTCTAACCACTGCGCCACAAGGTCTTCATTTAAATTCATTCCCAAGATCGAGATTCCACACTGAATGAATTACTGATAAGTGTGCAGGTTTCAGAGAACACTTCACAATCTATGACGGGATTAATATGAAATGGTGTGTCTCCATGTTTGAAAACACAACACTGACTGCCATCTACCTACTGTCTTTGTACAATAAGCCACCCAATACTCAAGAGAACCAAACACTGTGAAAAATCCAGATATGAAAGCAGTTGATCCCTGTGCCAACCCAGACAATGCTATTATAAATTATAGACCTAATCACATTGGTCATAGTGATTTATTCATCTGCTCTTTCCCCAAAATTTTGCAGAGTTACCTGCCATCAATTCCTCTCTGCTGTCTACGTGACACAAGTAAGTCAGTTGCTGTAAAAATAAATAAATGGACACAAATCTAGCAGGACAAGAATATTCAGTAACTAATGCAAGAACATTTTGGTATCCCAGAACATTCTGCTGCAACCTTGAAAGTTGCCATTTTTATTTGTATTCTGGAAGTAATTTCCCACAATCATAGTTAATCAACTGGTGGATTAAAGAGGCCATTTTAATAACTGTACAAACTGAAGATGTTATAGAAATACAATTCAAACATAATTAGTGTTTAAGTCTTGCTTATCTAGCAAAAGAAATGAGCAGCTTGACTTATTTTGAAGCAACCCGAAAAGCTAGATGCAAAACAAAATTAACTTTGCTTTGAGGACCTAGCTTGGGTAAAGAAACCATATTGGTTGTTCTATTATATAAATTGGATACATCTATATATTTAGAAACTTACTTGAAAGTTGCATCTAATAGAATCATATCTCTCGACACTCCAGTTTTCCAGCTTCGTGGCAGCTTCTTCCAGCCTCTATCCTGTCCAACATATAAAATTAAAAACTTACTATTTTACGTCATTTTGATTGGTCTTAATAAGGCATTGCCTTATTGTGCTTCCCACCCTCCCACGGACCAATTTGACTATCTACAGTGTTTGTACACACTTGCAGTGAGCCATATAGAGTTAATAGGGCCAACACCACAGCATTCATTTAAAAGTTTCACTTGTCTCCAGGTGCTTGACCTTTGCAGAGCTGTTATCCAAAGTTTTTGGGTTTTTTTAATTTTAATTGAATTACACTAATATGAGAATGCATTTAATTATTTTGCATGTATATTCTTCTTATAACAAATGGCCCATTAAAAAAACACTATTGAAATGTTTGATTTTCTTCTGGATTCTTGTGTGTGTGTTTTTTAAAGCAAATGTTCTTTTATGTAGGACTGAAAATTCAGTTTGCTGAAACACAAAGAACTAAAAAGTCAGCATGGCATTCCCCAATGGTTTTTCCACAAAGAGGCTTTGTTGGATTCAGGGAATGAATGGTGCATTGGAAGGTGGACAATTAATGTCCTTGACCATTTTAGCAAATAGATAAGAGCTGGAACTCAATACAAGCTAACCTTCAAACTAGTTCTGTAAAGCTACAGTGCATATCAGATTTATCAGGAATGGCATTTCTATCTTTTTATTCTGTAGACAATGTGCTTAGATAAGAAAATATACTTGCCCTGACACTGACTGTAAACCAAAGATTTTCAGGTCTCTGGATATTCCAGATCAGTTCCCTTTCTACAGGAGATGTATGGACCAATAATGATGTAGAATTAATCAGCTAGTTATTCCGTGCCCTTTAGATAAATAGTTCTTTAGATAAATAGTTCGTATTCACTGAGCAGAGTGTTCTGTTACCCTTTCAAAGACACAGGGACAGACTAGACAGGATACAAGAAATACGTGACTGGATCTTCTAACATTTCTAATTATTCTTACAAGCAGTGATCCCTAGCTCCCAATATGGTATCATGGATGTGTGCTGGGCAAGGGTTTTTGTATGTACATATCCTTCAGTAAAGCATACTATACCTTCAAAGAAAAAGAAGGTAGGGAAGGTGCTTTTCTGCATGTCTCCATTATAGCTGTTTTTAAGAAAAAAATATAGACACTAAGATAGCTGATCACAAATTTTACTCACAGCATGCTGACTAAGAACATGCCATAAGCAATCTCCAGTTTAAATTTCATTTCTACTACTATAGTATTAAACTCACTAGGTGGCATTAGTCAGACTGCTGTTCTTCGCCTTGCACCAGCAGTATTGTAGAAGTGATAACATAGGCTCATTGTTAAAGTCTGTTGTCTTTCAAATAAAAACAATGTGCCAAAAACACTGTGAGCACTTTAAATGTGCTAGCAAATAATAAGTAATCTCACAAAGTAGTAAAGAGAGAGAGACATATGTATTTTTCCAGGAAGAGATTTCTAAAGTTAAGGGGCCACTACCTATATCTAAGGCCAACTGTCTGATGGTTGTGGCCTTTGATTCTCTGAAGGTTGAGAGCACAAACCCAGAAGCCACTTAAAAATCTAGACAAGGTGATATGGGTGTAGGTAGTCTTTCAAATGATCTGATCCTAAAATAAAGAACAGCAAGGAGCGAAAACGGGGCTTTCTTAAATGAACAGTGCAAAGATATAGAGGAAAATAATAGAAAGGGAAAAACCAGAGATCTGTTGAAGAAAATTGGAGATATTAAAGGAACATTTTGTGCAAAGATGGACAAGATAAAGGACAAAAATGGTAGGGACCTAACAGAAGCAGAAGAGATCAAGAAGAGGTGGCAAGAATACACAAAAGAATTATACCAGAAAGATCTGGACATCGCAGACAACCCAGATAGTGCAGTTGCTGAGCTTGAGCCAGACATCCTGGAGAGCAAAGTGAAGTGGGCCTTAGAAAGCATGGCTAACAACAAGGCCAGTGGAGGTGATGGCATTCCAGCTGAACTATTTAAAATCTTAAAATATGACGCTGTTAAGGTGCTACACTCAATATGCCAACAAGTTTGGAAAACTCAGCAGTGGCCAGAGGATTAGAAAAGATCAGTCTACATCCCAATCCCAAAGAAGGGTAATGCCAAAGAATGCTCCAGCTACCATACAATTGCACTCATTTCACACGCTAGCAAGGTTATGGTCAAAATCCCACAAGGTAGGCTTCAGCAGTATGTGGACCAAGAACTCCCAGAAGTACAAGCTGGATTTCAAAGGGGCAGAGGAACTAGAGACCAAATTGCTAACATGCGCTGGATTATGGAGAAAGCCAGAGAGTTCCAGAAAAATATCTACTTCTGCTTCATTGACTATGCAAAAGCCTTTGACTGTGTGGACCACAGCAAACTATGGCAAGTCCTTAAAGAAATGGAACCACCTTATCTACCTCACGAGAAACCTGTTTGTGGGACAGGAAGCAAGAGTTAGAACTGGATATAGAACAACTGATTGATTCAAAATTGGGAAAGGAGTACGACAAGGTTGTATATTGTCTCCCTGCTTATTTAACTTATATGCAGAATACATCACGCGGAAGGCTGGACTGCATGAATCCCAAGACAGAATTAAGATTGCCGGAAGAAATACCAACAACCTTTGATATGCAGATGATACCACTCTATGGCAGAAAGTGAGGAGGAATTAAGGAACCTTGTAATGAGGGTGAAAGAGGAGAGTGCAATAAACGGTCTGAAGCTCAACATCAAAAAAACTAAGATCATGGCCACTGGTCCCATCATGTCCTGGGAAATAGAAGGGGAAGATATGGAGGCAGTGACAGATTTTATTTTCTTGGACTCCATGATCACTGCAGATGGAGACAACAGCCACGAAATTAAAAGATGCCTGCTTCTTGGGAGGAAAGCAATGACAAACCTTGACAGCATCTTAACAAGCAGAGACATCACCTTTCCAACAAAAGTCCGAATAGTCAAAGCTATGGTTTTCCCTGTAGTGATGTATGGAAGCGAGAGCTGGACCATAAAGAAAACTGACCGCTGAAGAATTGATGCTTTTGAATTGTGGTGCTGGAAGAGGCTCTTGAGAGTCCCCTGGACTGCAAGGAGAACAAACCTATCAATTCTAAAGGAAATCAATCCTGAGTGCTCACTGGAAGGACAAATCCTGAAGCTGAGGCTCCAATACTTTGGCCATCTCATGAGAAAGGAAGACTCCTTGGAAAAGACCTTGATGTTGGGAAAGTGTGAAGGGAAGAGGAAAAGGGGACGACAGAGGACAAGATGGTTGCACAGTGTTACCAAAGCTGCCAACATGAATCTGACCCAACTCCGGGAGGCAGTGGAAGACAGTAGGGCCTGGCGTGCTCTGGTCCATGAGGTCATGAAGTGTCGGACATGACTAAACAACAACAAATGTTTACAGTTTTAGAGAACAACAAGTTTCAACTGAGTCAGAGCAGCTGGTATTTTTGGTGTTAAGATACTGTACTCTGAATCTCTAGCCATCAAAAATACAGTACCTTAATTGGTTGCAGCTTCTAAACCTTCTTTAAAGGCAGTCCTAGGTAAACACTGCCAACTTTTACCTGCGTCACTACCAGAGGATCAGTTATGTACAGTTCAGGCGGCAGCACAATGCTTCAGGAAAACTTCCTATAAATTTTACTTTCTCCAAGGAAGTCCCCGGACTTTCTACAGCTGTGCCAGCATGTTTCCAAGCCAACTATGTGGGACAGACATTTATGTGACTCCATGGGTACTGCCCATGACAGGCTGGCTCATTTAACCTCTTTGCCTACTGCATGCCATAAAGCCAGGTAATTTGAGAACTGTAGGCCTGTCCATACCTCCCAGCAACGTATGAACATTCATTAGGAGCTGACAAGTCTGTGATGAAGTAGATTATTCGTGAGTTTTCAAAAATCATTATTATTTCAAGGCACGTAAACAAAATACCTTGATGTATCTACTCGTTCTTCCTCAACCAACTATCGAAAAAGAGTTGGCCGGTAGCTTCTTTTGGGAGATCTAAACACATGAGGGTTTTTTTCCTCCCTCAACAGAGCTAAATCCACATCGTGACAAGACCTAGGGGAGAGAACTTCGACTTTTCCCGCCAAATGCATCCACGGGTCAAACATGTCTTGTGGGTCGGTGTAAACGGGGGACACCTGTCCCCCAAATATTATGAGTCGCGCACACACTAGTGACAAGCTCCAGTGCTCCTTTCCTAATTTTATTCTCTTTTCTTTGCATTGCCTCCGCCTCCTCTGCCCCCGCCAAGCGCGGGTTTGCTTGTCCCCCCCCCCCGTTTTCTGCCCCGAGCAAGGCAGTTGCAGAACGAGGCTGGAGACCACGTGGGCACGGCAGGCGTTGCGCGCGGAGGGGGCGGGCCACCCTGAGCGGCGCGAAAGAGGGCGTGGTCTGCCCTCGCGCTGGCTATATAAGTGGAGCGGCCAGAACTTCCCCGGCCGTCACTTGCTTTATTCCTCTCGTGGGTACTTCCGCCCTTTCCTTGCCGTTGTCACAATGGGGTGGGCGCTTCTGCTGCTATGGCCAATTGCAGGTAGAAACCGCTGCTCTTTATTCCCTTCCGGCCCCCTCGCAGCTCTCTGCCCAAACTCGGCGGGGAGGGGAGGAGAGGGATGCGTCGCCACGGTAACCAGTCAAAGGTTGCCAACTTTTCATAGAGACCCTGCTCGTCTGTCCTAAAGAATCAGCCCCAGCCGGTGTCCCCGTTCATTTTCGTGCCCATTGACAAACTTCACCCACTCATTTTTCTTCACATCAAATTGCTGTTTCCAGCGTGGAGTAATACAGGGGGGTGGGGGTGGGGGTGGGGGTGATCTCAGTTACAGACGGGGGCAACCTCCCAACAAGTGACTAGTTGCCATATTAACTTGTGCCTCTTCTCCCCCTTTTCACCCTAGGGCTCCTGCTGATGGCCCCTGTTGGGGAAGGCACCATTCAGGTGAGTTGGGGCGCTGGGGAAGATGACTATACAGTATATAGCATGCTCTTTCTTTCCCTTTCCTGGTACTTGGTAAAATCAGAAATGCTGGTGTAGAATCTTCTAATAAATAAGATTAAGAAGTTTATGTATCATGATCTAAAAACTGAAAGAAATATTTTGATAGGCATTGTGTCATAGAGATGTAAGGTTGAAAGCAATTTCATGCTGTGAAAAGATGTGGTGAATTAAGCCTCTAGCAAACTGATCAAAGTCTATGAATTAGCTATAATCTGGAAAAACGTGGAAAATGGTACCTGCTAACTGCTCTCTATCAGACACTAGCAGTTGGATTTAAGCCGGTATCATAACCAATGTTCAATAAGAGATTTGTTTTACCAAATCATGACATTTAAAGCCACATGAGACAGAATATTAAAAAATTTAATGCCACCTAACTCAGAGACCACATGCTTGGAATTATGTGTTTTTAAAATGGAAGAAACTTAAAAATTGGAAGTTCTGAAACAAAGACTTGATTTTCATACATATACTAAAGAGCAAAAGGCAAAGTGCAAACTGGATGTTACATTTTGGACTTTTTTTTTCTTTTTTTGCTGAAATATTGTTTAACTTAAATTGGAGTAAAAAACTACAACATGATGAAACCTGACAATCAGCATTGAAAGGAATAATTGCTTAAAGTTAACATCGTAAAATGCTAATGATTGTTTTCTATAACAAGTGAGTTACCTGCAACAATTATAGTAGAGTACAATGCTTGTTATTATAATGGAACCTGTTTTAAAGCCTTGTTTCTGAATCTATTTACCTAATTTTATGGTAGTCCAGTAATGGATTGCTCTACTCATATTTCATATGCTTTTTAAATACAGTAGATACTGAGTGCAGTGGAGCCCCCCCCCCCCCCGGTAATGAATTATATGCTTGCTGGCAGTAGATTAGTAAATTTTAAGGTCTACTCACTTTGACCCATCTATTTGCAAAGCTGTTCTGCTTTGAAAAAAGTCCTTTTTTAAATGTATGTGTAGATAAGTTTGAACAGTTGATGAGTAATATATGAAAGGCTATAATGATAAAGGCTCCCGGTTTCTTAGAAACAAGCATTGTTCAGTAGCCACACACCCTTGCCAAAGGTTAAGAAAAAATAAAGTTCCTGTTCATATATTACCTCTCTATTCCATAGTTTCTCCTTGGAACGTAGAGCTCTATATACAGACACAAGGACCCCTTTGTTCTTATGAGTCTGTGTAGCAGGTTTAGATAATAAGATCACACTCACTGGTGAGTTGTATGGTTGATGATGGATCTGGTGCTATGTCTTTCCTGGCCACACTACCCTGAAGAGGGTGCAGGATACCCAGTGTGGTGTAGTGGATAGAGTTACAGACTAGGACTTAGGAGGCCTGCATTCGAGTTCCTGCTCAGCTGTAGAAGCTCACTGGCGGTATAGAACTGGTAAGACTGCTCCTTAAGTAATATTACCTTGGAAGCCCTATTAGGGTTGCTATAAATCAGTTCTGAGTCAATGGCATAATAGGATAGGTAGATTGGGTTGCAATCTGAACACACAGTGAATGTGTTGCTCTGTAGCGTTGTTAAATGTTAGATTCTCCCCAGACAACCTAACTTAGATAGCTATTTTAATTATATACAGTGGACCTTAGTATTTATTTTACTCTCTATGAATATTAGTAGGATTTTTTTTGTGTGTGTTGTGGACTTAGAAATGTTATGTCAATATGTCACCAAAATACTGTTATGAGTAAATGTTACTAAATCTTTTCATTCCCAGCCTAAATGTGATATGTATGCTTTGCCTGGATGCCCAAGGAACTTTAACCCAGTTTGTGGAACGGATGGAGAAACGTATGCAAATGAGTGCATGCTTTGTATGACGAACAGGTAACATGAAGCTAATAAAACTTATTTTCTATCTTCAGTATCGTGGCTTTAGAAATAATAAAGTAAAACTTCCAATTAAGTTCAGTTTTTGAGGCGCTTAGTGAAAAGCTCCGATTTTTTTTAAAAAAAATTGAACTAGAAAATGGGTATTCCATTACTTCCAATTAAGTTCAGTTTTTGAGGCACTTAGTGAAAAGCTCCAAATTTTTTAAAAGATTAAACTAGAAAATGGGTATTCCATTACCCATTTTCCAGTATTAGCTAGTCCTGGGTTTTTCAAAGAAGCGTAGGAGAAACTTCAGAACATTTTGAACAGGGACTGAAAAACCACTCAGGTGAAGCCTGAGATTTTGTGCTAGTGGAATGAATCCTATCAACTCTGCACAGGTCAAAATGCACATTTGAGTCACTGTAACACAAACAGACCAGGTGAGCTGCTGAAAGATTTTGGCGGTCTGCATAACTTGCACACACAAGCAAAAGTCTCAAATTGCGGGAGGAAGGGAAGCTTGACAAACATAAAATGGGCTAGGTTTGTGGGAAATCATTCACTGTCTAGCAATTGAGGTGGCCCATGGTGATTGGTAAGGTAATAATATAAGTCTAGCCACAGAAAAGCACAGGGATCCTCCCGAAGCCTTTTCCATCAGTGGATATAGCCACAAGGCATAGGAGGTTTGAAATTGGAGTTTTCTTTCTCCTAGATGGGCTGCCTTCTAAGGCTAACGAGCCCCATCTACCTGGAGTATGGAATCTTTTTTAAAAATTACATTGAGAAGGGCTATACAGTGGTGCCTCGCATAGCGAGGTTAATCCGTTCCGGATTAACCCTCGCTATGTGAAAACATCGCTGAACGGAATGGGGAAAGCCATTGGAACGCATTAAACTTAGTTTAATGCGTTCCAGTAGGCTCCAAAACTCACCGTTCAGCGAAGTTTTCCTATGGCCGGCAGCCATTTTCGTGCCCTCGGTAAGCGAGGGGAGGGTGCGCAAATGCTGCGCGCGGCCATTTCGGGGCTTCCGGCGGCCATTTTGGAGCCGCCAAACAGCTGATCCGCGGCTTCATTTTGCGAAGATCGGTAAGCGAAACGCTTACCAGTCATCGCAAAGCGAATTTGGGCCATCGGTATGCGATCGCATTTGCGATCGCATAAACCTCCTTGCTATGCGGATTCGTCGTTCTATGGTGCGCTCGTTAAGCGAGGCAGCACTGTATAAGCACCAAGCTTTTCTTTAGAATAGCATGTTTCTAAGATCTGAAAACAATAATAGATGAAGGTAGATACTGGCCCATCTGGAGGCCCATCTGCAACCCATAACGCTGTAGTGTTTGAGTTTGCTTGCTGCTGAAATCTGATCATAAAGAGATGGGGAGGTTATACCTTTCCTTACCAACCCAGCAGTGGGGGGGGAGAGGGTTGTCACTGATCCTCCCCATGTTACACAGCCACCTCTGAGAAAGGATTATTCAACTACTTTCCTGGCCCATCTCTGTACAGTGTGGATTGGATCCTGAGCGTGAGCAAAATCCAGTTATTTCAGGATGGGTATTTGTTGAAAACATACTTTTGTCAAGAAGTATTTTTACCAAAAATTAGCAAAGCAATTGTGCAGTAGCATCTTACTAAGGTAGAAGTGCAAATTAAGCAGTAGGTTTTTTTTTTTAATGGCTTGCTCAGCGCTCACAGCTGCCCTCTTTCTAGCTAGAAGCTGTGTCATGCCTGGTAGTGTGGATGGAATTATTACAAGAAAATGGTACTACCTCTACGCACCCCAGATAGAAAGTCACTTTCACTTTTGCATGTGCCTAAAGAGTGTGATGATTGACAGTTCCTAATATTACTCAATTTGTAAGCATCCTTGTTTGTTTAATGTCTCCTTTTATTGTCATTCTCTTGCAGAGAGTATGCCAAGAATATACAAATTGCCTATAAGGCATCATGCTCATGAGAATAGCTTCAAAGAAGAGGACATATGTAATCTGCAGTGACATTGAAACTGTATTTGAAGTGTGCCATCCAGGCTATTAACTGAAGCAAGCTCATTTATCTTTATCGAGCTTTTGAAATTGCTTTATTACATGTTCTTGCCGAAAGTACAGGTGTATTATTTTCTTTTTGAAGCTTCAGATCCCGTCATTTAATCAAGTTACTCTCTCAGGGGCTTTCAAGCAACAATATACAAGCATGTTCCATTGTCCTCACAATAATATTTTTTTTTAAAGTGTAACTTGATCAGAAATACATTGGGCTTTGATGTTTGGAGTTAGTTGAAGGTTTCATTTAAACTGTGTTTGTGTTTCTTTTTATTTTATTTTATTTGAAATATTTATATGCCACCTTTCTCCTAAAGGATCCAAGGTGGTTTACAGTAGTAAAAGAAACAAAGTTAAAAGCTAAAAGAGAAATTATTACAATATTTAAAAAGCACTAAACAGATAGCATATAAAAATTCATAAATAAGAGCAATATTAAAAGCTGAAATATAGCAACATAATAAAATAATCCCTTTTAAAAACCCTTGGTCAACCAGTTATTTAAAGGAAAGCCTGCCTGAAGAGAAAGGTACTTTGCCTGCTTGTGGAGGAACAGCAAAGGTGGGGCCAGCCTAGCCTCCTGTGGGAGGGAATTCCAGAGTCTGGAAGCAGCAACAGAGAAGGCCCTCTCCGTGTCCCCACCAAGTGTGCGTGTGAGGGTAGTGGGACCAAGAGAAAGGCTTTTCCTGATGATCTTAACGCCAGACTCATATAAAGGGAGACACAGTCTTTTAGATAGCTTATATGGATTACGTAGTGTGATACAAACAGTTTAAAGACTTTTTGGGACAATTTCAGCCCTCCTCCCCACCTGAACACATTGTAGATCGTATTGCTATTTGGTTGCATAGCCCACTTGTGACATGGGCCCAGCAGTGCTTATACTTGGGGCTGCTTTTCTACTGTTGTTGCCCATGGGCCCTACTGCCCTTGAGTAACTTGTACTGTCCATAATACTGTTGGGACTACTAGCCACCTAGGAAGTGTGGTTTCTGCTGTTGTACTGTTTCCTCCAAGCATACGAAAGCATTGAGACCTCGCAAAGTGTATTTTCCTGTGCTGATGGAAAAGATGTACTGTGATGGTCTCTGTGCTGCTTCACCCTTGATGCTGATGCTGCCGCCTCTTGTCAGAAGCAGCCTTCAGCAGCATTGTGCCCTGCTTTGGGTGGCTGGCAGTGCATATGCAAACATATGGATATGCTCTGCCCACGATGAAGGGTCTGGTTTTATCTTGGCAGTGATTAAAAAAGATGTTGCAGAAAGTTCATTGACACTTAGGCTAGTCTTTTGATTTTGTTTCAACATCTGGAACAGATCCTCTGAGCAACATTTTGTGAAAAGAAGAGAAGAAATGGCTGCATTTGCCGTCACTGCTGTGTTATCCTTAAATTTGACTATGGCTGCCCTTTCTCATTTTTCCTTCTGCATATTTGTCCATTTTGTAGCCTTCAAGCTAGAGAGAGTTCCTTCGTTAGACCTGGTCTTACCAGAAACTCATGCAGTATTTCACTTTCCCAGGAGAAGTCAAACCCATTCTAATTACCACTGACTAAGCCCACCAATTAATGCTATTCTGCATTAACACACAAATTATTTATTCAGGTTAAAGATACATCACTCTCAGATAAAAGTCTCAGTACTACTAGCAGTGTTAAATATTTTGATACAGTGGTAACTGCATATAGACAGGAGCAGAGGAAAATAGTATAAGATTTTTTAAAAATAAAGAAAATGCAACATGTGAACAAGTCTTGAATGAGATTCTACAAAGTATATTTCCCCTATTCCCCTCTATGTAAGTGCTAAAAGCCCCTGCTAATTTAGCCAACGAACAGCTCTTAATACAGGAAGGAAATTTTATCTGCAGATCTGAAGTCAACTTTTACCCTTAAAATTTTTTACCCACACTCCATCAGCCTTTCTACTGAGCAGCATCAAAACTTACAAGAAGTGTAAAAAAGCAAGAAAAATTAAAATAATTTCTGCTTTTGCCTCTAACAAACATTATTTTGACACATTCTTCCGTTTCAGCCTCCAGTTATTCCTGGTGTCTATGAAGCATGAGGCCCAGAAAAGAGGCTTTTAATTCCTTAAAATACCTACTTGACTCTACGGCTGTCTTTATCGGGCACTTGCACAAATGAGGCAACTCTTAACTTTAGCAAGGTCAGCAGAAAGCAATCCACAACCGTAGGCACCTTCCTGTCCTGCTCCACGGATATTGACGATCATCTATTGTGTCCTGTCGTTGGTCCTTTAGAGCTGCAGGGTTTTGCACAAAGTTTGCATTTGAAGCTGGCTTCGGGTTATGCCTGCTCATTAGTGAGTGGTGACAGAGACTGCTTTTGGGATTTCAGCAGTAAAGAGATAAAATAGGACGACATTTAAGCAAAGAGTGGCAGTTTGGCGCTGGTTCTTGTATGTGTGAAATGCCCATGTGTTGTCTCCGGTTTTGATGCACTTAAGTACAACATTTATTTTGGGTACAGTATATTGGAGATACTCAGCTGGTGCACATAACTGGCAGTACATTTTAATTACAATGTGTAATCGTAACAGAAGCAATTTTCTTAACACCAGACAACATGGATAAGAGTAAAATGAGCACCCTTACAGTTTCAGCTGTACAGTAATTTGTTCTATCGCAAGGGGGCGTGCAGTCCTTAAAAAAAGAAAACTGCAAGCCCAAATAGAAAGAAGGTTAGAGCTCTTCCTATACCCGGTAGAGGTGCAAACACAGAGCCCCAGCTTTTGCAGCATCACTAGAACCTAATCCTGCAGTTTCTGGTCATTTTAGTTAGTTTCAATAGGGTGAATCCTTTCCCCTCTTAGTCACTCATGGTTAGTGGCAAACTGCATCGCAAACCCTGTGCAACATGCAGTTGTACTTTGTTAACAAAAATTGGGGAGGAACTAATTTTGAATTGAGAAACAGGAGTTCCCTATTTTTCCATGCTCCCCCCCCCCCGTGCACATGCCCTTTCCAGCTTCCCACAACTTACATATTTTCAGTTTGTAGAGATTCAAACATACTGGATATGAGGCATCTCTAACTAGTGGCAAGGAAAGTCTTAAGCACTTCATCCTTATTCTTGCCACTTAGAATCTTTAAAAATTGTTTAGGTTTCAAAAAGAAAGTGAAACTTAAGTGAGTCAAATGGGACATTGTTTGCATTTGCACCTAATATAGAGATTGCACCTGATTGACACTTGAGGGGGTGCTGAATGTAGCTGCACTGGGATATGGTGTATATCTGTCAGGTTATGTGAAGTACCGCACAAATTATGGTGTGTAGAGATATGTTCGAGCTGCTGCTTTCAAGCTTTGAACATACATGTTTGATGTGGTCCTTGATGTACAATTTGTGCACTATCGTTTTGCCCAGTGTGTCCCCTTCAAGCATAAGAGTGGTTTTTTTATTTGAAAAATAGTGATCTGACAGAATGCAGGCTGCACATCTGCTGGCTCTTTTTCCAGTAACTACTCTTGTACACGTCATATGTAAATATGACTAAGTCAGCTTGGATCCTGGAAGACAGCTGAACATATACAGTAATTCCATGGCAGTGTAACTATTTAAGGCTGCAACTCTGACTCTTTAAGCTATCCTGTTTGCTTGTTTATTTACTATTAAGATTCATGACCTGCCTTGAATCTCATTGTCAGGGCTACTTACATAACCATTTCAAAAACCCTGTGTGAAATAAATATAAGAGGGATAAAAGAACCATAATACTGTAGTATCAAAATACTGTATACTGGATTTGCCAAAATGTTGACATCTAAGAAAGTAGAAGTGTTTTTTTTTTTTTCCTGCACCCTGGAAACACAGAAAACAAGCGCCCTGGTTTTCAACACTTTTGCAGAAAATGCCTTCCCTCTTTGCAAAAAGCCACCACTGTTGTGCCAGGTCTACGTTGCCCCACATAGGACTGCAAGGGTTGGAGAGGAAAAGGCTTTTCTTTTGTAAATGTGGCTTTCTGTGTGGGGAACTGGCTGTGCCCTCTTTACTGCTTGGCAGGGATGAGGCATTGCTTTCGCTTTTCTCCTATGTGGGTGGTAGACAAAACCCAGATGCAGTCTTCTAGAAGCGTAGAAACAGTATTGTCATTTTTGATCAACTAAAAAGGAGGGGGGGAAGAGACGGAAAGAAAGAGGGAGGGGAATGAGTTAGGTAGCTGACTCTGGAGCCAGAGGTTGGGTATTTGTTTCTCCGCTGTGCCTCCTGGGAGAAGAGCCAGCCTGTGTGGCCTTGGGCAAGCTGTGCATAGTCCCAGGGGATCCCGGGAATCAGGGAATGTTAAACTGCTTCTGAGTACTCTGTACTTGGAAAACCTTAGAAAGGATCCCCATAAGTCAGATTCAACTTGTCGGCACACAATTCTTACCAACGGGCTTGCCTTGGATAAAGACCTGCTTTCCATAAATGGAGGAACTCCAGTCAGAGAAGGTGCCTCTGCCCTTTGTGATGGGAATCCCACACCATAACGTACTCTCTTCAAGAGGCCCTCTATCAGCTGTGTGGCATTTTCAGGGAGCTGTAAAGGACTGCTGTGAAAAGGAAAGGATGGGGAAAATCGCCATCCATCCATCCTGTTGCAAACACCTAATTCTGGCTCTAACTCAGGTATATTTAAAATGTGGACCTTCACCTAAATGCATTTTTTGCTGGACTGTTCAGAACAAACCATAAATATATTCCTACAAATATTGTAGAGCATTACTTTTTCTCCCAGGGCTCCACGACAGTGCCCTGTTTGTAAATATAAGGTATTTTACAGGAGAGAGTTCCTGTCTCTGTTCCAAACAGGTCTGGCAGAAATAATATCAGCAGTTAAAATATGCACAGACTCCCAGGAAAATGTGCGTGTCTATGGAAAGGTGCCAGCCTGCCTCTCCTAGTGCAGGACGTGGCTGCTGACTAGCAAGAGATGAGTGTGGTAAACCATGCTTTCCTCCTCCACACTTGGAAAGATGTTTCTTCAGCCATGTGAAGAAAGCTGTTTTTCTGCATTCCACGTTGGAGTGAACTCCCACAGCAGAACCATGCCATGGAGAACCCAATAACAGCTCAGCCTTGCCTTCAGGAGAAAAAGGAAACGGGCCGATGAGTCACTTGATAAGACCTGTGTGGGCCTGATTAAACTCGGTGGCTTCCAAAGCTCTTGGCGATGTAATGGAGGCAGGCCTAAATCCAGGGGTTGGTTCCCACTGAATCAATGGGATGCATCTATTCTAGTTGGGAACTAAATTTAGGCCTTGGGCAGAAATTCAATGCCTATTTTTCCTGAGGCCTCAAGTCACTTGTGGGTACATCTCAGAGCTACTGTGTTGTAACAAACAGAGTACATGACTACAACTCAGGAAATCTAAGTTCAATTCTCCACTTGGCCTTGGAAAGGGGGGGGGGGGTTGGCAATGATAAATTACTCCTTGAAAAACTCAGATATCTTGAGAATCCTATTAGGGCTGCGGTAAGTCAGAAGCAACTTGACAGCACATAGCAACAGACACGTACAGAATTACACTATTAACTTCTCATCTTTCTTTGAACCTGAGCTATGAGTCTCACTCATCGGTTGTAACGCCATGTCATGCACCAGCCCAGTAAACTGATGAGTATCTTCCTAGCCCCTCAAGTTCAGCAAAGAAAGACTGTGGTCTAAAATGGCTGGGTAATTTTTTCTGGATCTGGGATCTCTTTTTGCTCCCCTGCCCTCTGGGAGACTTCTAAGATAGCTGACCATTTTCAGGCTAATTTTTTTAAAGTATTTTTTTTTAAAATTTGGTTTAGTAGAGTCTAATTTGCAAGGGACAATTCAAGTTAGGACATTCTCAAATGTCTCATGTTTACAGATTCAAATGCCTCGACCTTCTTCATTTCTTTCTTCTTTTTTTACACTTTAAAAAAAGGTTTTTATTCATTTTCAGTAAAGGTAAGAGTTGGGGGTACAAAGGAATAAGGAAGGAAAGAATAAGGGTGGGGAAAGGTTAAAATACCAGTTATTTATGTTAAGAAGGGAAATAACATAGGTAAACAATCTCACAATTTTTCCAGACTATATATCTTCACAACTCTCTCCATTCCTTTGGGCCTTCTCATACTTCTTTTATCTATACTTTTCAGTCCATATTTCAGATCCAGTTATAAAACCGTTCCCATTTTTAAGTCTTTTTTGAGATGATCTTTCATTTAATGCTCCTGTTAGTACAGCCATCTCCACCACTTCCAGTATCTTTTCTATCGGTTCCTCCAGAGACAGTACCAATTCTTCCAATATTTTCCATATAGTATCCTTGCTGCCATAATTACATGTATTATCAAATATTTCTTTATCTACATTTTCAATCATAACATTCAATAAAAACAATTCTGATTTAAACGGTATCACATTGGATTTTTTGTAGCATTTCATGTATTAATCTCCAGTACCTTTTTGCTTCCCTACACGCCCACCAGACATGATTAAAAAAAATACCCTCCTGTATTTTTCATTTCAAATATTTGTTGGAGGTATTTTTGTACATTTTAGACACATTAGTTGGAGTCTCTTTTTTTACACTCTCAGTGTTTGAAAACTAATATAATTCTGCACACCTAAGGGAGCTCCTCAACTATGTACAAACAATACCTTATTCTTTTGGTAGCCCCATTTCCTTTCAAAACTGCTTGGCACTGATTTTAAATTGGAGATTAATGTTGTGGGTTAATGTCATCATCACCATTTAGGACTCACAGCTCTGCCAACAGGATGTCAGCCACTGTGTAGACTCATTTAATCAATATATTGAGTAGGATAAGCCACTGCAAGGAATAGAGTCTTTATAGATAATTCATATACCCTCTGTTAAAAGGGAGAGGTGCTGAGCTTGTCTTTGCCTAATGGAAAAGGCTACAAACTCAGAAAGGTTGTTTTCTCATTCATTTGGTTGCTGGATCTCTTCTTGCATGTTAAATAACGTGGCTGTCTCTCTGCACTGAAGATTTAGGCCCTGCTTAAATTGTCAACCCCTGTTTCCATGTTAAAAACAAATGCCAGGGTGTGCCAGCTAACAAGTCCATTAGCAAAGCACCATAGTGATAACCGATTTTCCTTTTGAACAAACTGCAAAGCTCCTTGCTTTCTGTTTGCAGCTCACAGCAAACCAAAGAACATCTGGCAGAACACTGCAGTGGAGGTGCTGTGCCATTTGTGTTATCAAAGCCTATGAGGGGCAGGATTGGATTTTCAGCTTACTATACCTGTTGTAGGGTTTAACATCAAAATACCAAGTACATGGCGAGTATGCAGAGAAAGTTGTTCTAGAACAGTGGTTCTTAACGTGGGCGATAATGCCCCCCAGGGGGCGATTTCATTTTTCAGGGGGGCAGTAGAACGAAAAGGGGCGGTGTGGGGGTGCTGGAGCAGAAGGGGGGCGGTAGGGGGGCGCTGGAGCAAGCCAAACCTGCTAAGATGGCTGCAGCCTTTTTACAGACCTCTGGGTAGTTTGGGCGGCATATAAATTGAATAAATAAATAAATAAATAAATACAGTGTGCATGAATATATATTTTCCTCCAATCTTAATTTAGTTTCATAGTTTTTGTCTTGAAATTTTCAGTTCCTGCATTGCGGTTTGTTTTTATGCCCTTTTTATACTGTATTTCTTTTTGTGTCTTAAAATTCGCTTGCAACTAAATTATTAAATGTTACTTTTTGGGGGGCATTCCATTTTCTTGGAATTGAATTTTGTTTTCAGGGGTCATTGGATTTAAGTATCTTAAATAAATAAATAAATAAATAAATAAATAAATAAATAAATAAATAAATAAATAAATAAATAAATAAATAAATAAATAAATAAATAAATAAATAAATAAATATCATCACCATGGGGAGGGGGGCGATGATAACTTCCTCAATGGCTCAAGGGGGCGTTTCTTTCAAAAAGGTTAAGAATCACTGTTCTAGAAGACTACCACACATGTTCTCTATGCGGATTTCTAACATTGAGGAATTGAGCAGCCTGTGGCACCATAAGGAACATCTGCATCCCCCCACAAAGGGGTGTGTGTGTGTGTGTGTGTGTGTGTGTGTGTATTTTTATATATAAATTATATATGTTATTGTTTAGTCATTAAGTGGTGTCTGACTCTTCGTGACCAGAGCATGCCAGGCCCTCCTATCTTCCACTGCCTCCCAGAATTTGGTCAAATTCATGTTGGTTGCTTCGCAGGCACTGTCCAGCCATCTCATCCTCTGTTGTCCCCTTCTCCTCTTGCCTTCACAGTTTCCCAACATCAAGGTCTTTTCCAAGGAGTCTTCTCTTCTCATGAGATGGCCAAAGTACTGGAGCCTCAGCTTCAGGATCTGTCCTTCCAGTGAGCACTCAGGCTTGATTTCCTTTAGAATTGATAGGTTTGTTCTCCTTGCAGTCCAGGGGACTCTCAAGAGTCTCCTCCAGCACCACAATTCAAATATATATGTATGCACTCCCCTGTAGAGTGTGTGCTTTTAGCCCTTCCCATCAGGCATCTCTGGGACCCCTTGTACCTCATCTCTCCCTCCCTCCCTCCCTCCCTCCCTCACACACACACATTTTCAGGGACTTATTTTTAAGAAATTGGGGGTGTGAGGCAGGTCACAAAATGTGGGTATGTTCCTCCAAGAACGGAGCTGTACATGCCCAGAGATGGATGGATGCAAACGATTTTCAGCAGACTGCCTGCTCTTGCAGACACATCCCCCTTCTAGAAAAAAACAGAGCAGAGGCTGGCAGAATCACCAGCTCAGGAATGATCCTCCATGACATCAGCCTCCAGTTAATTTGTCCTACAGGGCGCATTCCTGGTTCTTTGGTTTCCTATTAACTGGCATTGGTGTGAGTTAAGAATTTTTCTATGTGCTGCCCAGCTGCTTCCAACTTTAAAAAAAATCCCAGTAGGATTTTCAAGGGATGTGAGATGCTATATGTATGCAGTTATGGACTATCAAGTCACTTCTGAATTCTGGCAACCCTCACACAGCTTTTGAGGCACGTTATAGATGTTCAAGGCGTGAGTGACCACTGCCACCCAGTGTGTTTCCATGGCCAAGGAGGGGTTGGGACCCAAGTGTGCTGAATTCTAGTGTGACGCTCTATCCACTGATTTATTTATTTGTTTATTTAACTCATATGCCGCCCACACTACCCAAAGGTCTCTGCACCTGAAATGTGAACTCCTCTAACTTAGATAAACAGCTGTTGCTCAGAGACTGTTACACAAAAACTCTTGCTAGCTGCTGTTGACTAATAGGACATGTCCTTCCTGTTATTCCCTCCCCACCAGCAGTATTTCTTGGTTGCCCAAAGCCAACAGAAAAATTGTTGCTGCAGTATCTCTTTGCAGTGGCTAAAGTAGCAGAAGCAGCCTACTGGCTTTGAAGGGAGTGTGCTAGCCTTTCCCCTTCCATCATCACACTGAATAGGGAGAGGTGATTGTCTGAAGAGGGAGAGGCTGCTCTACACTAGCTTCTCCACGTGATCTGGAAACCCGATTTGGACGATCAAGGCAAAGCAGCCTCTGTAACTTCAGGGAGTTGTATTTCCATGTTCAAGATGATGATAGAAGGAGGAGGGTTGGCACAATCAAGGGAGGAGGTGGTACAATCAAGTGCCTTGTCAACCTCAAGTGACGTCACCGGCTGAAAGTGAGTAATTCTCACCAGACAAGACAGTACGCTGGATGGCTCGATGGCTCGGCCTGATCAACTAGTTTCAAATAGGGGGTTAGGTCCTGGAGGATGGCCTCCACTTGAGCTTTTAAAACGCTGCAAATTGGTCAGGTGAGATACTAGGGGGAGGCCAATCACTGTGACCAATTCTGGATAGATTGCAGACTATGCGGAATAATTCTGCCTGTTGGTTGGAAGCTTCGCTTATCTGGACGGCAAAGTAAGCTTTCTTTGCAGCCTTTCTAAGATAAAGGTTAGACACGATCATAACAGCTTTTAGGTTATTTTCCCTTGGGTTCTGCCTCCAAATGCTCTCCAGTCTTCTCTTCTTCTGTTTCATAGCTTTCAGCTGCTGGTTAAACCAGGGCGCTGGTCAAGCTCTGCAACGGAGAGGACGTTTAGGAGCGATCGTGTCTACAGCCCTGGTGATGGCGGTGAACCAGCCCTCGAGCCTTGATAGGAGCACCAGCCAAATCGATTGGAATCCCTCTCATGGAGTCCTGGAATCCTATGGGATCCAGTAGCCTGCGAGGGCAGACCGTTAAAATAGGTCCCTGCTCTTTGCGCAGGTGTGGGGGAGCCACTCTGAGGTTGCATTTTATTAGGTGTTGATCCGACCATGACAAGGGGACAGACACAAGGTGAGTCACCATCAGACCACATTCCCTCTGCTCAGAAGAGAACATCAGGTATAGTATGTGACCACCCACGTGGGTCGGGCCGTTAACATGTTGGGACATGTCCAAGGAAGCCATGGTTTCCAAGAACTCAAGAGCTGGACGGGAAGCCTCTGCCTCCATATGTATGTTGAAATCACATGAGTAGCCTTGGGGATCCCAACAAAGCCGTAGTGACAAAGTCCGCCTGCTCCAGTAAGGAAATGGCTGGATCGCGGGGAGCACAGTATGCTAGCAAGATCCCAATACCATACCTGACCCCAACTGACACATGGAGGGCCTCCAGACCAGGTGTCACCACATCAGAGAGCCTAACAACCTCCAGAGTGTTTCTATAAACAATGGCTACACCCCCGTCCCCCTAATCTACACTGGTATTGGACAGCATAACCGAGGCAAAGGAGACAGGAATACCCCCGTCACTGCCCATCCAAGTTTCGGTTATGCATGCTAGATCTGCATCCTCCTCCAGAATAAACTGGGACTTATTGGATACAGATCTGGCATTCAACAACACCAGTTGTAGGGCCAGCTTAGCCGGTTACCTTGAGCCTGACAGGTGGTCACAAAACCAGAACAGTGGACAGCCTTGAAACATCTGTCCACTGTTCTGGAATGAGTGGCTCCCTCTACCCGTAATCACCCAAATATTTAAAGGACCCCCACTGGGGGGGCCAAGCCTTCCAATACAGTCCAGAAAAGAAAGCAAAAGAAGGAGAAACAAAAGAAACCTAATAAGTAATGAATGAATAAAATTAACAAAAAGCAAGCAATACCATAATAACAGGAGTTACAAAGTTAATCAAAAAGCATTAATAAATGATAAACAATAAACAAATTAAATTAACAATTAAACCATTTAAACTAGTATACAATACAAGATTAATAAAAATAAATTAAAGGAAAAATAAAAAAAAGAATGAAAAGAAACAGAGTCTCCCTCCCCCACCCCAGACCACCCCCAAGCACACCTTAGCAGGCCAGCAGAGAGATGTAAATGGCCCAGAACACCAACCTTATTGTCCCGCCTCCTTTTGGAGTTATTAACTCTCTTGATGTTGTTAATCGTTAAAAACGAATAAAAAGACTGATAGAGATGAGCCAGCGATGTACGATAGGTGATATTCAACAATATTTTGTTAACTTGGGCCATTGGTCATTGATGCCCACTCCATTTGATAATGTTGCATTAGACCTTGTTGGTTACACAAATGGTGGACTCAACTTCTCAATTCTGGAAGGCCATGCCGGAAGCATTATTTTTATTTTTTTTTAAAAAAAACAGTTTCTTTTCCATTGCCTGCTGCTTTTGAAAATGGTTTTGTTGTTTGATTGTCATACACATTTTACCAGCATAACACTGGTCAGAATCTAGGTAGAAGGAGGAGAGCTTAAGGCAGGCGGGGGGGTGGGGTGGCAAGATCAGTAACTAAACAATAGACATTGTGTCTTTCTTATACAGGTGGTTGTCCATCTCTACAATGGAGCAGAACAGAAATGGGTGGCTTCCCTTTGCATTAACATTTCCAGTTCTGAGGAGAGGAACTCTGATCTGTTTGGAACCCAACACATCATGAACTATGACATTCGGGAGAAGACATAACAATGGGCAAGAAAGCAATAGAGAGCACTGTCTGGATTCCCACACAGTTCTTACATTTTGAAAGTGATGTAACTGCTGGTCCTCTGTGATTCCCACCTTGCCTTGCTCATCTTGACCAAATGATTAAGAAATATAAGGAAGGGCAGGTCCATGTGGGAAGAACCACACTAGCACTATTCTCCAGACCTGATGCCAGCGTGGTTCGCTCTACACAGTCCCACCCTCTCCTTTGTGGGATATATATGTATATATGAATACTGTATTTATATTCATTAGTGAGAGCGCCTTGTATTAGAGCTCCAAGAAAGCAGCAATTGCCTGGCTCTCAGATTACAGCTCAGATATATCTGATGAAGGAGAGGATTGCCACACGCCTGTATCTTGTTCATCTCTAAGACGCTGAGAGAGCCCTGTTTGTGGTGTTGTAGATTAAGACATTTTCTAACTGCCAACGTAGAGATGATGGGATAGCCAGCTTCATTTATGCATTTGTCTTACATACAGAGGGTGGGAAGGATGATCTGATATTTACATGAAAATCGGTGTGGAGGTGAGGAAAAGAAAACTCCCACATATGCACCTTGCCTTGTCATCAAGTGCTTTTTTCCCTCAGATCAGCTTACTGGCAATAGTGGAGCTGGACTAGGACAAAAGGAGTTCGAAGAAAGCAATGTAGCAAGGTAAGTGGGTGAAGAACAATGGGTCCTTCCCAGGGACACATATTTGAGCATGTTATCCCCCATCAGGTCAGCTCCTTCTTCTGGTGACCCTCAAATATCCCATCTAAACTATTTAAGGAATGGTTTTACTATGGCCACTCTTCAATGAGTTCCATGGCTGAGCAGAGATTTGAACCCAAGTCCCCTGAGTCCTACTGCATCACTCTATCCACTGTATTACACTAGCTCTCTAAGCATGACTTTCCAGTTGAGTCCAGTTTAGTCTTTAACATCAGGCTTGATATCAGACACATATATATCTGTTTTGTTCTTCACTACCCTTTACCACTATATTAAAATAATTACCATTAACTATCTAGAACAGCTGGTTAGTAACTAATTAGAAATAACAAACTGCTAGTAGTTAATTATCCATTCTGTTGTAGTGGATAGAGTGGTGGATTAGGATTCTGAAGACTGTGGCTTGAAACTGTGGAAGCTCATTGAGGGAATGGAACTAGTAAAACCACTCCTTAAATATCTCGCTTACCTTGAGAGCCCTATTAGGGTCACTTTAAGTCAGTTTGAACTTGATGGCACCTACTAACTAGCTAGTAATTCATTCCTCTTTTCAATCACAAAGGTACAACTATGTTATAGTTGTAACTTAACAAGAGATCATGTCACTATAACTAAGTACAGTGTGTATGTGTGTTTGCAGTTCTAGGCTAAATCCAGTTCTGTTTCATTGGGACTCGCATTGCTATTTATTAGCAAGTCCCATTCATTTCAATGGGTCTTTTCTAGTTGGCCTACAACTAGAACTCCTATAACTGTAACTAATCATTTCTTAAATTTAAAAAAATGCATTTGTAGCCAATCTTGGCATGCGCAGTAGTTCAAAGCTCCTATTTACTGATGCAGCACCTCAAACCATCTAGTTACAAGTTACTTCACAGCTAACTTGGCAACTAATGTTTTCCTAGTAAGTAAATGGGAGATGCATACGCTGAAACCCATAGGAGACACATGCCGTAGGGTTTCCCAGTGTGTGCCTCTGAATCTTTGGAGAGATAAATGTTGCTCTTCACACTTCATGCACCTGTCACAAGAAACAGTGGTGGAGCATTTGTGGAGCATGGGTGCCACATATTTTGTGCCAAATCACTCGACATTTCCTTGCAGCTGAAAGTTAGAACTTTAGGGAGTGTCCCAGCCATGCAAACCTATGTGGGCTATGCCCTTGATAGGCCTACCCTCAAGAGATGACTCCACAGGTGGCATGAGGCCTCCATCAGTAGCAGAACATGTTTGGCCTGTGACTTTGCAAAGAATGTTTTTTTTTGCTCTGTTTTGATTGGAATGCTGCTAAGAAAGAAGAGATTAGAAGAATACAAAGCCTTGTGGTGTTTGGAATGAGAGACAGGTTCTTTCTTTTGAAGGGCTTAGCTCTCCATTTTGACCTGGTCCCTGGAGAGGGTTATATACATACAGTGCACAAAGAATTTTGGCTGTGTCTCTCGAGTTTATGAGACTCTGAGTGTCTGGCTCTTGAATCTTGCCTGTCTTGGCAATTAGCCCTCATCAGTTTTTGCAAAGCCGTGGCTTCCTTCGTTGAACCGATCCATCTATATCATGTTCTTTCCTATTTTCCTGCCACCATCATATTTTCCCAAATAGTCTCAGTTTTGTCATTTTTACTTCTATAGAGTTTCAGGCTTGATTTGATTGAGTACCCACCTATTTGTCTTTCTGGCAGTTTCATGGTATCTGTAAAGTTCTTCTCCAGTGAATAATTCCATCAACAACTTTTAAAGTTGTCCTGCTTTTACATGCGTACACAGTAATCAGGAACACCATAGTATGGATGATGTTGGCCTTAGTCTTCAGTGACCCCTCCTTATAATTAAGGATCTTTTCCACTTCCTTTGTAGCTTCGCTTCCAAGTTTTAGTTTTCTGATTTCTTGGCTGAAGTCTCTAGGGATGAATTTTTTAGGATTAAAGGTCTCTCAGTCCCATCATTTGGCAGGACTTCCCCATGTTGATTTGTGGGCCTGGGAGCCCTTGAAAGGGCAGGAGATAAAACAGCTGCACCATGGGAGGTATGAGGATTCCCTGTGACTCACAGAGGTGAATGATGGAGGGAGTTTCGATGCAGGCTGCCTCTATACAGAGTGGTTGCATTACTTACTACCTTGTGGCAAGTGTAGGTCACCTCGATTATTTCTGTAGAAGGACAAGATAGAAATATGAGAATCAGATGGACAACTGATGCTTGCCAGCAAGGACTTTTGCTGGTTAAAACCAGTAAACTTGTGTGATTTTTAATTATTTAAAATTTCCAATTCAGGAAGTATTGAGGACCTCAATATTTGGCGGAATGCCTCCTCCCACCTAGATCTACTCGTATTACCTGATCTAGCCAGGAGGGGTGACTGAGGAGCCTAACGCCGAGGGAGGCACGGAAAGAAAAAACAAGACACCGGGCCTTCTCGGCAGTGACTCCCTGGCTTTGGAACACGCTCCCCCCCCCTGAGATTCGTCTGGCCCCCTCGCTGGGCATTTTCAAAAACCAACTCAAGACCTGGTTATATAGACAGGCCTTCCCTCCAGACTCTACGTAATTCTCTCTCTTTCTTTATCTGTTCTGTTTTGTGTTAATGTAAGAAACCGTTACTTTATATTAAAGCTGCGGAAACTATACCAGCTACGGCCCTACCTGGACGAGCGGAGTCTCATGACAGTTACACATGCACTGGTAACATCCCGTATAGATTACTGCAATGCGCTTTACGTGGGGCTGCCTTTGAAGACGGTCCGGCGACTGCAACTGGTCCAGAATCGAGCGCCGCGGCTGGTGAGTGGTGTGTCTGCCAGGGAACATATCAAGCCGATTCTGTATAAGTTACATTGGCTACCAGTTGCTGCCCGGGCCGAATTCAGAGTGCTTCTTTTGACATATAAAGCCCTAAACGGCTTGGGCCCTGGATACCTGAAGGACCGCCTCCTTCCATATGAGCCTACCCGGCAGTTAAGATCTAGCCAGGGGGCCCTTTTGAAAGAGCCATCCCTCAAGGAGGTAAGAGGGACGGCTTGTAGACAAAGAGCCTTTTCGGCAGCTGCCCCCAGACTATGGAATGCCCTCCCAACTGAGATTCGTCTGGCGCTGACACTGATGACATTTCGGCGCCAGGTCAAAACCTTCCTGTTCCAGAAGGCTTTTAACTGAAATAATATTAGCTGTGGGTCCGATGGCAATTTTATATATATTTTAATTGTTGCATATCTTTGTTGTATTTTGGATGCTGTAAGCCGCCCAGAGACCTTTGGGTAGTGTGGGCGGCATATAAAATAAATAAATAAATAAATAAATAAATAAATAAATAAATAAATAAATAAATAAATAAATAATACACAAACACATAATAAAAACGATTATTTATATATATCGTTTTTATTATGTGTTTGTGAGCCGCCCAGAGTAGACTATGTCTAAATGGGTGGCATATAAGCTCAATAAATAAATAAATTATTCACAAGATTTTTTTTTAGCTGCGCCATTACCAATGGTCCCTGAGCAACGTAAAACAAAATAAAAACTTTTAAAAACATTAAAACCATTAAAAACAGGCAATATTATAATAATACCCTATATTAGTATGTGTTAGCCTATTGCAGCCTTTTTGGCACCTTAAAGACCTGGAAGACTGACAGGTTTAATTTGGTCTGAGTTTTCATGGAACAGTAGCCTACTTCATGCATACACCTGACGAAGCGGGCACAAATGTTTGTGCCAAATGAAACTTGCTAGCCATTAGGGTGCCACAGAATTCTTTGTTGTTTCCAATTGTCTTTCTTTCTTTCTTTCTTTCTTTCTTTCTTTCTTTCTTTCTTTCTTTCTTTCTTTCTTTCTTTCTTTCTTTCTTTCTTTCTTTCTTTCTTTCTTTCTTTCTTTCTTTCTTTGGCACGGATGTTCCACAAAAAGACCTTAATCCCTGTGTTGTAAGCCTTGTCATTTCATGAGGTGCTTCCTTTGACTCTTGGGGCGCTCCACCAGAAGACTTCTAGTAAGCTCTGAGAGGCATCCAGCTACTTGCCATTGCTGACCTGGAGTGACTTCTAGGAAGTTGACCCTCAAGATCTTCAGAAGGTCCAGAGAATGAGCATTCCCCAGCCCCAGGAAACAGATACTTGTATTGTATTACTTACATGATCTCTCCCCTTAAATCAACATCTATATCCTCCTAAATGTGCACTGCTTCTAGAGATGGAGTCAGCACCTTGGATTTAAATATGCATTGGTGTCTTGCCTAGTGAGGCTATCTGCTTGGATGCTCCTATCAATGCCTCTAAATAAAGAGTTGGAAAAATTACTTTTTGGACTAGAACTCCCAGGATTTCCTAACTGCATCGTTAGTGCCACGTAGGTGAGGGGCTGTCTCAGAATTCTAGCTAAGGAAAAAAAACTTTACCAGGTTCTGAAAGACACAACAAAAAGGCTGATCTATTTTGGGACCTGCGGTGCTAAAAAGCAACTTCACATATCTAGCCAAGATTTATAGCTGCTTTCACTATTAAAAATATATACACAATCTCCAGGCCAAACCCCAGTAACCTTTAAGTAGTAGCTGGTGGCAGTTGTACTGGAAACATTGGCAAAGCAGGGACTCACTGCTTGGGAACAAAATGGGATAAAGTGAAATGTGCATTAATAAAGAGCAGGCGTCAGGCCAGGGCAGTCTGTTAAAACAGTCTCGGAATCTCTTCAGCCCCCAGAGTCAGCTCTCAGTGGAGAAGGATTTTTTGGAGGCTGGGAAAAGAGAGTTTAACATTTCCCTGACATTTTACTGCATACTTTTGCTTTTGCTTCTAAAATATCCTGACTCCACTTGGCTGCCAGGGATTGGATAAGAGCAGTGTAGCTGGTCCAGGAACAACTGTAATGGTAAAGCTGTGTCATTCTTTAAAGAAATCATTTGCTGCACAGCTGCAGAACAGTCAGCCAGACACGAGTGGCTTTTCATATTAATTTGATAAAGTTAGGGGCCTTTCAGAAATGCCACTCTTTGCTTTGTGCCCAATTCCTCCATCTTTTATGTTTCTGCATCTTCTCTCCCACTCTTCTTTCCCTTTGTCACCTGCCACCTCCCTCCCCCTTGTAGGGTGCTTTCACTTCTTCCCTCTCTTTTCTCTCCAGAGTGATGGCATAGCGCTAATCTGAAAAAACACTCATCTGAAAAACGTTTCAAATCAAGTCATTCCCACTGTGGACATCATTGCTTATTGGGAGCCCCACGGCCCTCTTGGACAGAGGAAGTAATGTGGCTTTGACAGGGACAGAGAGATGGAAAAATTTGCAGGGGGAGACAGGGCAGGAGAAATGAAACATCATCCGAATACTTGGAAGTTTCCAGTAAGGTCAGTGCACAACCTGGTCCTTGATGTGAAACAAACATTGCCTCTGGAATACTCCTACATCCCTGAGCATCTAATCCTCACCAGACCAACATAATGTTTTAGCATTATTTATTTATTTTAAAAGGGACATGGTGGCGCTGTGGGTTAAACTGCAGAAGCCTCTGTGCTGCAAGGTCAGAAGACCTGCAGTCGTAAGATCGAATCCACGTGACGGAGTGAGCTCCCATCGCTTGTCTCAGCTCCTGCCAAGCTAGCAGTTCAAAAGCATGTAAAAATACGAGTAGATAAATAGATACCACTACGTTGGGAAGGTAACAGCAATCAGTGTCTAGTCGCGCTGGCCATGTGACCACAGAAACTCTTCGGACGAACGCTGGCTCTACGGCTTGGAAACGAAGATGAGCACCACCCCTTAGAGTCAGACAAGACTGGACTAAATGTCAAGGGGAACCTTTACCTTTACTATTTATTTAAAAAATAATAATTTAAAAGGACCCAAGGCATCTTGCATCAGAAACGGACAATATTTAAAAGCTAAAAATAGTAAGTATACAAAAAAAAAATTAAAAAATTAAAAACCTACACTGAAACAGTAAACAAAATCATTTCCAAACACACATTCAAAGCAGTAAGGCACAACGACCCATTTAGAAAGATCTTTGTCTGTTTCTGGAAAGACAGCAAAGATGGGGCACCCCAGCCTCCTGTGGGAGGGAGTTCCTGAATCTGGGAACGGTGGCAGAGAAGGCGTTCTCCTGTGTCCTCACCAAATACACCTGTGAAGGTGATGGGGCTGAGAGAAAGGCCTCCTCTAAATGATCTTAATACTCAACAGGCTCATAAAGGGAGGCACAGTCCTTGAGATAGCTGGGACCCAGTCTCTTCAGGGCTTTATAGGTTAAAAGCAGCCCTTTGAATTGTGCCTGGAAATGGGTCGGAAGCCAGTGGAGCTGCTATAACAGAGGAGTTACGTGATCCATGATTTGGAATAGCAAAGACATATGTTACAAAAATACCCGTGAATATGAACCACATGAGCAATAGCTGTTATCCACCATCCATCAGATCTTGGTCATTGTTAAGATGGCCACATGTAGGGCAGATAGTAATTCATTTGAAAGCCAGCTTTTTAGAGATGTCCTCTACCTGAAGATTTGTGCAGTCCAAATCTGATTTAAAGAGGAAGAACCATAAGGAGGGAGATCAGGGACTCTGAAGTTGCTCTTCTACGGTTAACAACACCTGGGCAACAAAGCCAATGGGTACACCTGGTCATTTCTAATTTTGCCTCTCTCTATACCATGCAGCATATTCAGTTCTATGGAAACTGATGTCCTCTTCTGTCCTCCTTTTGGGTGATGCATGTCCTTCTTTAATGCCACTATGGTTGTTGCGCCACTGAAGGGAATAATTTGTACTAAGCAACCGTTTGGTGGCACATTCATCGCACCATAGTTGGCCACAACAGTTGACTTTCCCCACTGCTCCTGCTTCAGGTACTTCATGCCATCCTGTCAAGGGAGTGGCCCTTTCCTCCCACAAGTCGGTGCATTCCTTGAGTTCCAACCCAGGTAAGTCACCACCGCACGTGTCTTCCTCTGCTCAACATGTGGCTGCATTTTCCCCCAAACGTCCAAGGATGTATTCTGCTCAGATGTTCAGGGCGTGGGCACTGATGGGGCGAAAGGCTTTGGTGGAGGAGCTGAAGTTGCAACCAGCACCTCCCTCCCTTTTCTCTTCCGGCGCATGCATAATTCATCCCCAAGGGGAAGCAACTTTGTGGTTCATTAGGCAACTGGTAGAATGACACTTGCTATGGCAATAGCCCAGCAGAGCTCACGAAACTTACTTTGGCAAGAGGGTTGTCTTGGAAGGACTGCAGCATCTCGCCTCTCTCCCTCTCTGTCTTTCTCTGGCTGCCTCTCCCCATTATGCGCCAAGCCCAGTGAAGGGAGCCAAGAATCTGCACCCTCTGTGTTCTCTCACTCTTTCGCCTGCTTGTAAGGAATCCGCTTTGTTTTATGAGACCAGAAGGGGAATTGCAAACCAGAAGAGTTTAGCAGATAGATTGGGAGACTTCTCCCCCCCTCCCACATCTTCTTCACCGCAGAAGCAAGTGGACTGCCAAACCTGAATTGCCGGCAGGGAGAGCGACTGAACTACTAAGCAGTTGCTGTGGGTTTCAGCCTGCCTGTGCTGCAAGTTTTTCAAGTCACACACCTGCCTGTCACACACCTGCCTCTCTCTCTCTCTCTCTCTCTCTCTCTCTCTCTCTCTCTCTCTCTCTCTCTCTCACACACACACACACACACACACACACACACACACACACACAGTCTAAAGGTGCCATTTGAGGTAACCGCCTGCACTCATACTTAAACGTTTGGCTGGAACATCGACTGCTTAAAGAAGATCCAGTTACTTACCAGGTAAGTGCCAGATTGATCAAAGTATATTGATGGGGCCTAAATCCCAAGGTGAACTTTTACTGTCTTCACACTTCTCCGATGGAGGCAGAAAACAAGCCGGAAAGGGAATCTAAATTTTGATGACAAGAGACAAGGGGGAGACCAGAGGGAGGGAAAAGGTAAGATATATTTCAGTGGGTGTTTTCTAAAGGTGTACTTGTATGAACATGACTGATTGGTGATGGTTATTCCAATATATTTCAGTAGTTCTTTGGGATAGTCACCCATGTAATGGTGCCTGCTATTGAATAGTAGCATTTGATCGTTGACACGAGATGGTATTTAATATTTCATTGCCGGCTATGCGAGGTAATTCATATTTGATGCCGGCAAAACAGTGAAGATTTGTTAGCAAGTCCAAAGTACTCGGATTTCAAATTGAACACTCGAAGTTGAAATGTGAGTTTTACCCACTCAAAATCCAAGGGGCAGAACGGAAAAAATTGTAAGATGTTCAAACAGAACTGCTGGATAGCTCAGTAGTTTAGGCATCTGGCTATGGAGGCAGATGTTGGGAATTCAGTTCCCCACACTGTCTCCTTAACAGAGGCTGAACTCAATGATTCGGGGGGGGGGCGTCTCTTCCAGCTCTGCAGTTCTAAGACGCTAAGTATATGTGAATATTTATATCAGTGTCACAGTGTCATATTGGATACTCGCCTAGTCTGAAACACACTAACCTGAAGTTTCTGAGGCATCCTTGTAATAAGACAAGTGTAGTGAAAATTATTGCACCTCTTGTGAAAATCTGTTCATTCCCAGTGTACAGACAGAACAGGGGGAAGCAGGGTCATGTCCTGAATAGCAAAACTAATCTGGAGGCCACATAATTCCCTTCCAACACAACCTGTCAGCCAACTGCAAAATTCAGACCTGTTTCTCCAGCTGCCCAAACTGAAATACCTAAAACGCCTCTTCGATAGTCCAACATCTTAAACCAGCTTTAGTGACAGCAGGAATTGGGAATCAGTCCCATCCAGCTCAGTGGACAGAGAGAGACCTGTGTCGGTTGGTGCATCCATCAGAAGCAGGGTTTCCCACTTGTTGGTCTTCGTATGTTCTTTGACTACAACTCCCAAAATCCCTGACTATGGGGCATGATGGCTGAGGCCTCTGGGAGCTGACATCTGATATCCGAGCATCCAAGTCCAGGGACCACTGATCGAAAAAGAGTGGGTTGAGACATTCTGATTGATGTTGTTTGTTCATTGCTTTTTTTTAAAAAAAAAAAGCCACTGCTTGTTTTTCTTGCCAGTATCCCCCGTGTGCTTTCAGAGCACAGAGTAAAGACTAACACTACAGTATTTCAGTACCAAGTGATCCCCTGTGAAGGAAACAGAGGTGTTTCCCTATAAAGATTCTCTCCGCTTTTGTTTGTAAGGGCAGCACTTGACGACCATTTGTCCTGCGGAGGGTGGAAGGAGGAGGAAATAAACAGAGGCTAAGAATAGCCATTTGACTGATGTGAGGGAGGCCGCAGGATCCTTGCAGCCCAGCGGAAAGGGCGCCAAACACAGCAGTAGGGTGGTGGACTTCAGAGGAGCATGCATTATTCAGACCATTGGATTCTGAGGGAGGGAGAAAGACAAACGAGCATCACGGTGTCTCTTTCTTCCTGGTGACATGAGAAGCTGGCCATTGTATCTGCAACACAACAACCGACCAAATACCTGCCGGGGTTCAACTAAGCCTTTGGATAAAACGATGTTTGTTTGATGCCCCAGCTGCTGTTCCCTAGGCTGCCAGCGCAAAAAGTAACTGTAGAGAGAAACCTCATAGAGGCAGAAAGGTGGCCAGTGTGGTTTTGCAAGGCCTAATTTAGGAGATCAGGTATCAGATGTCCTGTTCCAGCACTTCCAGCCTCTGCCCACACCAATGTGCCAGGGCCCTTGTTCTATGTCAGTTGAAGGTGAGGCAAGTTGTTCAGCTAGGTTGTAAGGCCCCCCTCCCAGTAGCAGTCAGGATTAAATTATTACAAGAGTGTTTATGGTGGTGACAATTGTCTGCCAAGTCATCAGTGTATGTTTCACTGTGAGTTGAAGAACCACTTTTTTAAAAAAAATGCAAATAGATTTGTTCCTTTGAGATTCACACCTGAAAGGGCAAACCTGTTTATTTCTTCATAGTAATATTGTCATTCAGGACAGAACTAAATATAGGGTGTGAGTGCATGGGAGATGTTTTTCTTGGTTGCAATGATGTAATGTGAAGGCTTCAAGTAAAATTTCCTTTTGCTATGCCATAAAAGAGACTTGCAGGGGAGAATAGCTGCAAGTTCTCCAGAGTCCATTCCCTTCTCATTAACTGGCATTTAAAATCCCAGTAACTCACTCTGAGATATTTGTAGGAAAAAGAATAAAAACATTTCTTATAGTTACTAGAAATTACAGATTTGTGCATGCTGCTTTCTTCACTGCACACATACTGAGCAACCAACTGAACAGATCCTCAGCAAACAAACAGCTGCCACAACTCAGGAAAGAGAAGGAAAAAGGACTCAGCAGAGAGGTGGGATTTTCTTTGCATTCAAAGAATGGAAGAAATGATCAGTTAGTGCTGGGCAGATAATTACCTCAGCACAGAAAAGTCCCTCCCAGTCACACAAACTATAGGTAGTGTGCAAATTTGCCAGTACAACTTCAACAAATCAAGGGATAGGAGAGGGGAACTTAACCCCATCGCTTCTTTGCCATTTTTAAGAGGCCATTTTCCTTAGCTAGAACTCCAAAGTGGAAGTGATAGGTAAAACTTATTTTAGGGGGGAAACATGTTTAGTGATCTTGCAAAAAAAAATTATTTTCAGAAATAAGATTTACTTTGTTATGCATGATTCCAAAATTGTAGATACATATGAAGCTCTTATTTTCAATTTAGAAATAACCCAAATGATGTATAAGATCCTCCTTTTAATGTGTTTTCACAGTTATATAATTTTCACTGTTGGAGACAGCACTCCTAGAAATGGATTTACTAAATACTGTATATGCTTTTTATGTGGTAGGGGATACTCTTGAGGAAAGCATTTGCAAAGGGCATGGTAGCAATTGAGTATTTCTTTTTTCTGTGGTGCACTATTATCTTGAATATCTCCTCAGCTCCTGCATTTTCCCATTATCTCAGCAAACGCAGGACAAGGGCGGCATGCTTGCTCAGATGTCTTTGAACCTTCACTTTGTAGAATAAATAGGTTGACAGAGATATATTTCTGCCCTGAGTGCTAACTCCACTTGTTCTAACACACCCGTGTGGGTATGGGTATGAGTGTGTGTGTGTGGGGAGAGAGGAAGAGAGAGATGTCCCTGTGCTCTCTCTTAAATGGATGCTGCAACTTAGAGTGGTCACTCTGTCCACACCGTTGATAGGAATTGCCTCCTACTGTCTCAACTTGCTTTGTTATTCCGATTTCCACTTAAGATCGTCAGCTATTTTGAAGCTACCTGGTTTGAATAATCACATTTCTACTGATCAGGCCAAACGAAATTTAGACAGAAATGTTGGGCGCACAGTGCAGGAAGAAGTTGCGTTTTGGTTTGCTAATGGTTTGTCTGTCCATGTGTTGGTTTGCACGCCTGGAGAGGCTGGTGTCGGGCATTCGCAGTATAGGACAGGTGCATGCTGGGAGAAGACAGTGTGCTGGGAATGCAA
Source organism: Pogona vitticeps (assembly GCF_051106095.1). NCBI lineage: Eukaryota > Metazoa > Chordata > Lepidosauria > Squamata > Agamidae > Pogona > Pogona vitticeps. The sequence goes on along the minus strand of NC_135784.1, from coordinate 195,842,797 downwards.
ATAGATGTGCTCTGTACTCCCACACCTAAACTCCACCTTTCCTAAGAAGTCGATGTGTGTGGCTGTTGCCACTTTACAAGGTGAATCTTGAGATTCGTTCCCTTTCCTGTTGGTCTCCTCCTACAGTAAAAGCCAGGTGCTTCCCTCTTAGGCGAGCAACTGCCTATTGTCTCATCCCTGACTACCTCTTAGCTAAGCAGGTCAACACCTATGGAAAAGCCTGGGAGGCAATCTGAGAATGAGCTGCAGAAACCTGGACTGTGGATGTCCCTTTAAAGGCCATTTAGCCTGGAGGAATTCCTTGCCTAAAACAGAAGAGCTTATTCTTTTCCCTTGAACATCTCTCTGATTTTCCCAAACTGTCTCTAGTATCCTTTCCCTTTCAGAAGCAAAGTGCACCACACACACACACACACACACACACACAGAGAGAGAGAGAGAGAGAGAGAGAGAGAGAGAGAGACAAACAGACAGACAGACAGACAGACAGACAGACAGACAGACAGAAAACACATAGGAAGATTGGCTGGTTGTTAAGAAAACTGTAAACAACACGTCCAGGATTTCAGATTCTTCAACAAAACAGCAGTCTTCTTAGTTTGGGGCAATTAAGTGCCATTTGAGTAAATGAGCAATTTGTATGATTTGTGCAAAAATGGCTATAGAGTAATGAGCAAGTATAGAGTAATGAGCAAGAATGAACAATTTTGCACAGAACATTTGTCCTGCCGATGTGAAAATGCTTTCAAAAATACCAGGAAATTCCTTATACATCTCATCAGTGAAGAGAAGAATATTACAGGTCCTTTTCCTCCCTACGAGGATTTGACAAACAAGGATTTACATCCCTATTGAATAACAAGTGAACAAATGCTGACTGAAATCCTGTTGCACAGCTCCATGTGCACAGTAGTGATGATGTCATCAGCATTGGCAAATCATCCCTGATTAAAGGCTTCCTTTGGTGCTTTGGGGGTTTATGGAGCACCATTGCATTGTGTATGAGTTATATACACCATGAAATAGCCTTTAACCAGTCTTGATCTGCCTTTACTCAGTAACAATTTGCCACTGATGATGCTGCCATCTTCATTGTGCATGCGGAGCTGCGCAACAGCATTTCAGCCAAAGAATAGTCAAATGGAAAAAAACACACAAGAACGGTCTGAGGTCCACCCAGATCAGCCCAATATATTGAAGAAAAAACATAGGCCTGTTGTTTCTTGTCTCTTATTGCTACAGTGCCCCCTCTGTCATCCACCCCTTCCTCATTAGGCAAATCTCTACTTCTGTTACACTAGAAGAAAACACTGTGCTAATACTTGCATGCCCTGCTGTCCTGTTGCTCTGCTTTGGAAGACACCATTCAGCAAATTAATATGCAGAGACGCACATGGTCTATTCTTCCTTGAAGTGGGGGGGCCTGAGTACAGCTATTCTTTCCCCAAGATGCATTGTGAGCCAAAGGCTAGCGGGAGAAACACTGTGTTGGCAGCAAGAGAGAAGAGCAAGCAACAAAGCTGTGTTCCTGGAAGAGAGGTTAGGCTAGGATTAAGTTTCTATTCAAAACTGGGACAGAGCAGTCCCCAAACAGCTTTGAGTGAATAAACCCAGTGTACTGTGATGCTCCGTCCTCAGTAGCGCCTGGTCAATTGGTCATTGTTAGCAGGTTACTAGCGATCGCTGCCTGATGGGTAGCAAAATTACAGAAGTCTGGCTTTTAGATGGAGAATTGGAAGAGACACCTGCAGATGTAGAAAGGACATTGCTCTCCTTCAGTATCCTAATTTGCATCAGTTTTATTATGCAAAGCTTGAGTTTCATGCTTTAAAACACCCATTTCAGACCAAGATCTCAATCACCCCTGCCAAAACAACCTGAGTTATACCGATTTGGCTATTTTTTAGATTGTTCCATAATTTTCCATTCACAGGATGCACAGCCAACATTGATTCATTTGCCTCAGCGAGTGTTTATTTCCCCTCACCAGGAGGGTGGTTTTTAAATTGTATGGATGATGTATTGCTTCGTTATTTCAGTGTGTATGAATGTTGCTGTCATTTTATTTCCTTTACAAAGGAGTTGGGTTTCTGGCCACTTCATGGTCACTGCGCTTGTACCCTGGCCCCTTTATTAATATTTTTTAAAAGAGATATTGGTAAGCTGCTTGTTTTTTGCTAACAACATGAATACATTGCTCAGAAGGAGACAGCTCAAAGAAGACAGCCTTCTCTTCCCCCCCCCCACCACACATCCCATGTGGGTGAAAGGAGAGAAACATTTCCTGCTTTGAATGGTAAAGAAAGGGGTGTAGCATTAATGTCTACCTTCTCTCTCTTTCTAAAACCCTGGTCTTCACAATACACATCCTCCTCCTGATACTGTTCAACAGGGAAAAGAGAAATGAAAGCCAAGAACTGAGAGGGAGAGAGATGCAGGGAAATAAGGAAAAGCGGATGAGTGAGTAAAGGAGGGAAAGGAAAAGGGGAGGAGGAGAGGAGACAGGTCCTGCTTTATTGCTCTATTGATATAACACTTTTGTAGTTTTTTTTAAAGGACAAGAAGGGCCCCCCCCAGTTGCCCGAAGAAACAGTAGAGAAAATGAACTGATACAAAACTAAAGAGCAGTGTAGCCTCCTATAAGGGTTCAAAAAGACATACTGTAAATGAATTGATGCAGTTAAAAACAATGTGAACGCTCCCACCTGACCACTGAAAAAATGTATCAGTACAACAGCAGTATGAAAAGAATTGGTATAACCAGGGTTCTTTTCTTACGTGTGATTGAGGCCTCAATTAGGAAACAAATGGCAAATACTGACATGCTTGAAAAGACCTTCACACACAGGGCAAAGAATGGACAAGGATATCCAGCAGTGCCTGTCAATACCTATTCAGTAAATAAGTGGCAAATCTTCACAGCTATATTTCCATTCAAATGTCCAGCATTTATTTGGTGGACCCTTTGCTAGTTATTCATTTGATTGTAGATTTCCATGGATGGATTCTTCTCTCATTCCCTTCATTTTGGTGCACTATGAATCTTCCCTGATCTTGAGCAAAATATTGGGAGGTGGCGATGCTCACTTATACATGTTCCCAGAAGTGGAAGACAGGCCTCTGGTGTCACTCAAACAATGGTACACAGAAGTGACATTAATTACGCATTTTATTTTTGCTTCCTGAGTTTCCACCATGTTGAAGGACAAGGAAAATCTAGATGCAGAGGATTATAGAATCCACAGAAATGGAGCAGGGAAGACAAGAAAGAGTCTTCACACAAATCTCTTGTCCTGAATTTGTGTAGAAGCTGTCCCCACATACCGTTAATGCTGCAGTTTGGAGTCTTTCCTCCTGCAGTAGAACCACTAGGACCCAGGTTGGGACTTGCTGCATCCATGTCTATCTATCTGTATGTCGTGGTGTGTGGCACAATTGGGTATGAGTATTCTGAGATGCTTCAAAGAAGCACATGATTTGTTTCTGCCCATAGTTATGCTACAGGATGCTTGGTTTGTGACACAGGGAGAATCACTTTTCAAGGGTACAAAAAGTTTCTGTAGTGTTATTTTGGTAGCACTGTCTCTAATAGCCTAATAATATTGCCACAGAGCCAGTGGTTTTAGATGACTTTGGACACAGAATACATAATCGATTTCTTTTTATAGCTTGTTCCTCTGATAACATTAAGAAAAACAATTTCCTCCTTTTTTAACCCTTTCCACATCACTGTTCCTATTTTTGGAATGCTGGTACAGCAAGTATATACCTCTGTTACACAACACAATAATATCTACCTATGGTTTCACAGACCTTCAGGGGACTTTGGGTGAAAAGCATCTCAGATAATTGCCAAATACACTGAAGGGAAAAAACTGAAAAGTGGGAGGACAGCAACTGTGTAAAGCAGGTTGAAAATCCCTTTAAAATTTCTTAGTTCTCTGCCATTGTGTGTAGAGAGCAATGTTCTTCTGGTGTTAAAAGCAGGGTAGCGAAAAATTCACTCCAGCAATCCTATGCAAAATTCCAGGTGGGCTAATTTTAATGAATGTCCACTATTTGATGAGTATCCACAGAATATTTGTACATTGTGTTTGCATCTAGTTGTACATACAGGTAATTACTGATCAGTATCCTATTGTTTACATAAACCCACATAACTTCAGTGGTGTAAATCACAGCAGCAAATTGCCTCTAGTTCAAGAGGCACTGCTTATATTCCTCATCACTTACCAAGTCACACAACTCTTACGTGACAGAGAACACAAGTGTCTACTTCTCAACTAGTGCGAATTTGATGCTGTGATTTATGCCATTGTGCTTATACCAGTGATTATATGCAATAGGATTCTGGCTGATATTTAACAGCTGAAGTGTGATGGATCTGGGCAGTTGTCATCTAAGCGTATCTGGCATCTGACAATATTTTACTGAGACATTAAATGACATCTAAAAATTGACTATATTTGATCATTGACATATCATGGCTCTCAACATTTTAACAATTGTCAGCTTATGAGAATCCCTGCTGGACACTTGCCAAAAACAAAATCAAGAGTTGTCAATTCATCTGTAACACTCTTGACTTTGGATTTTATGAAAGAGAATTTAGTGTTCAAAACCCAAATTCCCATTTCAGCATTTCGCATTTAAACACTGAGTTACAAAGTTGAAACCTTTTTCAGGAATTCGACAGTCAGTGATAAGCAAGAGAGTCACCGGCCAATAAACTTTGTACGGAGCCTAAATCCACTGTCTTCACCTCTTTCTCACCAGCTCCCTTGGGCAAAGTGGGCAAAGAAAAAGCTAGCAAACTTGTGTAACAGGAAGATGTCCGCTGAAAAGACTGTCAGCCCAACAGAGGAACAACTGGAAATCCTGGAGTATAACTTCAACAAAGTGAACAAGCACCCTGACCCTGCCACCCTTTGCCTCATTGCGGCCGAGGCGGGGCTGACTGAGGAAGAGACTCTGGTGAGTGAACAGCTGCCCAGCCAGAAGGCTTAGCTCCATCTCCCGAATCCCACAGAAACCTCCTATTCGATGGTGTCAGTATTACTACGGGCTGGTTCATATGTGTGTCTTCAGCATTTGATGGCCGTCACAGTATTGCAAGTAGGGATTCACTTGTATTTTCTGGTTTCCACTAAAACCAGACATTCTCCCTCAGGAAGAAACTGAGGGGTGACTACACAGAGGGGAAAATGTAAAAGGATTTGTTTTGAATTCACAACATGTCAGTACTATGAATTCAATAATAAAAACTCAAGGATTTTAGCCAGAGTGGTCAAACAGAGAATGAGTAAAAATGAAATAACTGCAGTAAAATCTGAAAGAGGCAGGCTAGTTGAGTGGGATAAAAATGTAAATAAATGTAAATGTAAATACATCAGCCATTCTCAACAGGGGCTGTATGGCCTCCTGGAGAGTCCTAGCACATTTGAAAGGGGCCACAGACTGGAAACAATTCTTCAACATCAACTTATTAGGTTCATTGTGCAACTTAACATAGTCCTGATTTGGCCTAAATTTCTTTCACATTGGGGTTATGACCGTGGCCAAAACATGTTGAGAATGTCTGCTCTAGATATTAATAAGCTTCCAAGATTTCTATATATATCTGAGTTAAATCATGGTAAAAATGGCCAATTTTCATTGAATCTTTAAAATTATGTCCACTTAATGGTGTGCATAGAGACCTCCTTAACCAATAAGTTACAGCTGGAGAAAAAAATCAGAGAGGTAATTAAAAAAATAAAAACTGATAAATCTCCAGGAACAGATGGACTCCCAGCAGAATTCTATAAAAAAATTTAATACTGATTTGATATTACATCTTATATCTTTATTCACTGATGTACTGTCTGGGGGAACTATACCAACCAGTAGGTCACAAGCCAGGATTGTGACAGTTGTAAAATCAGGAGGGGATCCTGCCCAATTGACTGCCTATAGACTTATCTCATAGCTGAAGCAGGACCTTAAGAGCTTCATGCCAATCATAAGAAAAAGAATTAATAGTTTTGTTATATCTATCTCCAAAGACCAAACAGGCTTTATGTCTGGTAGTCAACCTACCAATACTATTAGAAGGGCACTTAATATAATCCACCATTATCATCTACACAAAAAAAACCAACAACATAATATTATTAGCAGTTCATGCTTTAAAGATGTTTGACCACACTGAATGACAATATTTGTTTAAACTGTTGGCCAAGCTTAATTTTGGATCTGCTTTTGTATCCCTTATATTTAGATTTGGAAACCAACTCTCAAGCATTTACAGTGGTGCCTCGCTTAGCGATGTTAATTCGTTCAGAAAAAATCGCTGCTAAGCGATTTCATCGCAAAGCGTAATAAAAAAGCCCATAGAAACGCATTAAAACGCGATTAATGCGTTCCTATGAGCTTAAAACTCACAGTTGAGCGAAGATCCTCCATAGCACCGCCATTTTTGGTGCCTCTAGGGCGAGGAATCCGTCCCAAAAAACAGCGGGCGGCCATATTTTTTCCCGGCGCCCATTTTGAAACAGCCGATCAGCTGTGTGAAAATGGGGGCTTTGTGATGATCGCTTCCCTGCGATCAAAAATACCCCATAGGGAACATCACAAAGTGATCACTTTTGCGATCGCAAAAAGTCCATCGCAAAGCTATTTCGTCGCTAAATGGAGCAATCGCTATGCGAGGCACCACTGTATTAATATTACTGGATATGACTCTACTCCAAGTACAATGGATAGAGGAACAAGGAAGGGATGTGCCCCTCGCCATTTTCCTTCCTCTCACCTATTTACTTTCACAGTCAGACTTCTCGTAGAATTTATACAAATAAATTCAGACATTGAAGATGAATGGCGAAACACATTTGATTAATCTATTCTCCTCTTCCCTTCTAATCCAGAAAGGGCTGTGCTCATCCTGAAATATTTGTTTGACCTATATCAAACTTATAGATAATAATATTTGTGCCCATTAAGTCAATTTTTTCCAGGGTTTTCTAGGTAAACAAGACACAGATGTAGTGTACCATTCCATTCTTCTGGGGGTGCTCTGGGACTGTACAGCTGGCCCAAAGCCACACAGGCTGGCTCTTCCAGGAGACACAGTGGAGAATTGGACTCCCAGCCTTTGGCTCCACATCTATATACCTCAACCACTGAGCTATCCAGCTACATGTAGCTTATTTCAAACTTATACAGGACTAAAATTAATTATGCTAGATCCAAACTTCTATGTATAAACATACCACTTCTTCTATAGCCTGACATTCACAGTATGTTCAACTACATTTTCCAGGCTAAATATATAGGTGTAATTTTGACTGCGGATATAAATCAACTACTTTGAAAACTTATAAAACTTATAAAATATTAGATAACTAAGTTAAAATTAAAATGGAAAAATGGAAAGATCTTAGGCAGTCACTACTTGTCAGAATAGGAATTGTTAAAATGTTTATTCTACCAAATTTTGATTTTTATCCCAAACAATACCTAGAGTCCAACTATATTTGATTCACAAATGGCAAAGGTAATCTGAGAATTTTGTGACTGGGGGGGGAAACAGATTTTCTAAAGCAGTTATTTACACTTCAGCATCTAGAGGAAGACTGGTAGACTGATTAGTCCCTCTCAAACTTTTCAGTTAAAGCAATTAGTTCAGATAACTGGAGAGGCTAATTCAACATCATGGGTCAACATGGAGAGTGGAGATCCAAATCAGACACAATATTCTCCCTCACCATTTAAATCTCAGATTTTTCACATTATTCAATTGGAAAATCCTTTCCTAGGTGCTACGTATAATGCACAGAAGCACCCGGTCAAACTATTGGCCTCCTCCTCTCTTTGTCCATTCCTGAATCATCCACAATTCTATTCTGAAGAGAAGATCAACCAATATAAAACCTGGAGACCTAGTGTCTTTAGAACGTGAGCTATCTTTGACAATAAATCACCAATCTGTAGTGATGCCCTCCAGATACACTTCAAGGTGGGAATTCTATTTGGTGTCTATAGTTCAAGGTGCAAAGTTTTCTTAAGCAAGTTATGCACATTCAGGGACCACCAAGACCACTAAGGCCATATGAAGAACTTTGTGTTTCATCTGCCAATACAACTAGAGGACAGGCATTACAAAATATATGAATGGCTATTGGAATAAATGCATAGAAAAATAAAGGGATTAAAAATGATATGGGAAATGGATCTTAATTCTTCAGTCTTGGATTCTGATTGGGAAAATATTTGGTCAGTGTTCCCTTTTAAATCAACTTCTGCCTAGTTCTGTGAAAATGCATTAAAGATAATATATCAATGATATTTAACCCCTGTTAAATTACGCAGATTTAATAGTATTCAGCCAGCAACATGCTGGAGAGGATGTGGTTGATGTGACTCATTCAATCATCTGTTGTTGGAGTGGCTTTTTAGAATCCAGCTTGAACATCAGGTATTTATCGAACCATATAAGGTAGAAGGTAGAAGCCTTTGTTACAACACCTTGAGCATCTCTTTGCTTGCATAGAAAATTAGATCAATGGTTCTGTAGTTACTGAAGTCTTTGGCATCTCCATTCTTGGGGACTAGAATGTGTATTGAACGTTTGTAGTCTTTGGGCCATTGTTTTGTTTTTCATATTTTGTTGGTATATTCTTGTTAGGATTTTCCAGTTTCAGTCTCTGTGGCTAGAAGTAGTTCTATTGGTATCTCATCTACTCCTGCTGACTTATTTCTTCCCAGTGCTTTCAGAGCAGCTATCACTTCGTTTTCTAGAATAGCAGGGTTTTCTTCTTCTTTTCTTCATACCTGAGCATTGCACTATTTAATGATCACACTGTCTGACTGATGCAGAAGAATTCACTTGCAAAGAAAGTAGAAGTGCAAGTAGCAGAGGAAAAAAGTATGGATTGGGGAGTGTGTGCGCTGAACTGATTCCCATTGGCTTATATACAATATGAATCTAACTATCCCAGTCCTGGACCATTTCCCATATTATTCCTCAAACTGTATGGTTTAACATAGTACAAAGGACAACAGAAACCAAAGGTCTGTAACCAGAGGGAGCCAACTTATCAGTAAGGGTTAACACCAGGGACCTTTTTCCTAGGCTGTCTCTAGCAGGCTAACTGTCCATTTTTCGTTGCCACACAATTCCATGTCCCACAAGAGCCTTACAAGCTACCACAGAGAGAATCTGCAACTTCACATTATTCTAGGGGAAAATTAGATATAGTGAGAACAAAGCTTGCTTTTCATAAACATTACCATTTTCTTATTTTGTTTCCCTCACTACAAAGGCTTTTCCTCCTAGGCTAGAAACAATTTTTTTAGTGGTAACTGGGCTGGAATTCAATTATAGGAGACAAGGGGAAGTATTCCATCTCCACGTCATTTATATATACAAAATGATCATCTGCACTTTATGCAGGAACTGCAGTTGCCCTGTTACGGTCGTCTGGCCCTCACCCAGTATGGTCTTCATTTTGGTGGAACCAGTCTTTGCACACTCAGATCTCTTTCGCCGCATTTGGGGCGATCAAGAAATGAGAAACTGACACATAGCTGGTCTAACAGGATTTTTGCTCTCCCTGTGGTGAACGTCTCACCCTCATCCACGTTATATAATGTGATGAACTTCTTGTTCACAACCTAGTAAGCTTTTGTGCCTCTACTGGCAGCTGCAATTAACCATGATGGATGGGTGGGTGGGTGGGGAGACTTCTCAGGCAGGTTTCTAAGCAGCGAGCAAGTAATTCAGCCAGGAGGTGAGTGGGAACTAAACACTAGGTCCTGACTTTTGTGGGGAATATAATCTCCTGACTGGTTCAAACCGGGTTCCACCTGTGCTTCTTTTCCTTGAGAAAGTAGCATCTTCCTTTGAATCATATCTTTCAGAGGTAGCTCAGCAGAAGCCAGAATGTGCATTTCAGCATTCTGAATGAAGCATGAGATTCCTCCTCAGACCTTCATAATTTTGAAGCAGGCGTCTCTGAAGAATACACATCTTGAATGGGATTTCATTTATTTTCTTTTAGCTCTGTGTCAAGCCCCCTGTTCTAGCCCTCCTTTTTGACTTTGCCTCATTATGTTTCCTTTCCTTATATCCTAAATAAGCAACTGTTTCTCAGCTCTCTAGCGTCCTGATTATTTATTTTCCAAGAATAACAACCTAATGCTTTATTAAGCACTAAGGTCATGTTTTTGCTTTTGTTTTTAGCAATGTCTTCCATCTTCGTCATACTTATTGCAAAAACTCACAGCACTGCTGGGGGAAGGGATTTTTGGTAAGGAAAGACACAGAGGAGAAACGTTTAAACTATGTCTCTCATGCAGAATGGCTCCAATCTGGATCGTTCCCTACCCCACCCCTGCTTTTCTTTAGGAAAAAGAATGGCTAGTGGTTAGCTACACATCTAATTTAAACCATGCAGATGGCATACATGCATACATGGCCTGTAGATCCATTTTGTATTCTGTCAGTGAGAGCAGCATCCGAGTGAATCTCCCCTCCCATAGGCAGAGATCATGGAGGGGGATCTCTTCCCTCATTCCTTCCTTCCTTCCTCTGCAGCCAGAACTATAAGAAGGAAACAGTGTGCTGTAAAGAAGATCCTTAAATAATAATTGTGTGCCGTCAAGTCAATCCTGCTTTACAGTGATCCTTGTCAGAGTTTACTAGGTAGAGAGTACTCAGAGGTGGTTACCCTTCCCTTCTTCTGGGGACATCCCGGGACTGTGCAGCTTGCCCAAGGCCACACAGGCTGCATCTTCTGGGAGGCACAGTGAGGAATTAAATTCCCAACCTCTGGCTTTGCAGACAGAAACTTAACTCACTGAGGTATCCAGAGAGCTAGATCAATAGTTACCTTTCAGGGTAATTATACTGTAATAAAACAACTCCTCAGAATTAAGGAATACACTCATTGTGCTGGTGTAACAAGTGATGTTTTCTAGTTGCTTTCAGGGGGGAAAATAATGGGTATTTAAAATGTATTTTAAAGGCATTCTGTCAGAAATTCTCCATGTGTTATGTCATTCTCAATCCAATACGTTCTCTAGAAAAAGTAATAAAAAGCTACAAGGGACAAGCAGCACAAGAAATAATGGAAGAAGTTACTTTTTCAGCATTACAAATAACAACAGTGGATTACTTCAAATACTGTAGCAAGGAACTGGAGCACTTTTAGACAGCAATGTTCCCATTGCTCCAACGATCACCCCCCTCGGCCATTGTTTTGAGGACTTCACAACTCTCTGCAATCTTTGGGGGAGTGGGCGTGAGGGACCGTGGTGGGTTCAGAATTTGCAGTGATTGCCTTCCTGTCTTCCATCACTGGGTTCCTCATTATCTCACAAACATCCTACAAATCGGAAGAGGCCATCTGTGCATGAAAGTCTTATGCTGGATTATTTGTCCTCCCCCTCTTTCAATCTGCAGTGCAGAAGAATGAAGTGGTAGAGTCCCGAGGGGATAAGACTGGCTTGTACCACTTTAAGCTATGCAGAGTAGATTACATTTTCCATTTTAAAAGTGGGAACCTCTTCTTGCACACAGAAAAAGAGCAACAGGAATCAGTGGACATGACAAGAACCTTTCTCCCTAGTATGGTGGCTTTGTTTACTTGCAAGAGGTTTTCTTTTTTTAAAGGTGGCTATTCAAAAGCCACCTGCCCACTTTCAATTGAAGTTGGTACCGTCCATCTTGCACACATATACCCACTCTCTTCAGGTATTTGTTGACCTGATTCTGCAGCATCCCACACCCCGCTTTCTCCCCCCGCCCGTACATGTAGCCTGCTCAGCAGCTACCCCTTGGTGACGTTTGCTAGTATGTCTATCTTTGCATGCATTTTGCCAGGCAACTCCGTTTCTCCCCATTCACCTGCTGGTTTCTTCTTTCTGTCCCAGAAATGGTTCAAGAAGCGCCTGGCTGAATGGAGGAAATCGGAAGGACTCCCTTCGGAGAGCGGGTCGGTCAGAGACTGAGGCCTTGAACGTTCCTTCTGGAAACAGCCCTGGAAAACTGACAGCCGTTCAGAGATTGCTTCTGCTGTGGAACACCATGAGAATTTGTTCTTTTTCCTGCTATTTAACCTGCTGTACATAACCTGAGAGGAAAATTTACTTTATCAAACCATATGTGCCATTTAATGTATTACTGTATATGATAGAAATGATAAAAGAGAAGCGATGCGTCTCACTGTTTTACAACTGCTTTGGTGTGGTTCATATAACAACAGCCCCATTAATTCCCGAGGAACCTAATCAGAATGGGCAGACTGAGTGCATAAACTTTTCTTCCTCTGTGGTCTGGAAAAACGAGCTCACCGGCACGGTGCAGAAGAAGAACACCCTCCAGAAAACTGATTGCAATAAATAATGTATAAGAAAGAGCATGACAAAAAAAGGGGTGGGGATGACCCACCCTCATATCCATTTCTGGGAGCATTGGTATAGGCAAACAGACGGTCTCTACAGAAGCCCCACCTGTGTCTCGTCTGCACCCTCACTGAACTAGAACAGAAAAATCACATGGTACCCTTGCAGCTCTAGGCCACATGCACTAATCTGCCCTAGGAGACATGCCTGTTCACCCAGCTCTTTCCATTTGCTGACCCTGGTGCTCTCACTGTCTTCCTCCATAGATTCAAATGATTTTTCTTAACCATTCTGGTTCTCTTTCTTTTTCCTTCTGCTCCTTCTTTTCTCATCCACTGTTTTTTTCCATTTTTGCTGGTCTTTTTCTCTGCTCATTTTCAGCTAACTCAGCCCTTCTCTCTCCCTCCCTCTTCTCGCCTTTTGAAATTTGGGGGGGGGGGCTTGCAAGAGAAGCATCACTTGAAGCTGCTAAGAGGTTCCCTGGGGAATGAATATTGCAGCACAGGGGGGCAGGTTCCTCTCTCCTGAATGTTAAGAAACACTGCTGCCTACTAGTGACTGAAGATGGCATTGCAGTCTATCAGCAGATCTTAAATTAATACATCTAGGTTTCCAAAACCAAATTAAGGTTGACTGGCAATTTCCAAAGTATTCTTACTCTTGCTCCACTCTTCAGGTGACAAGGTTTCCCAGTTTTGGTGCTATGGTAGAGATAAACATTTGTATGGTTATAGCTAGCTCACTATAGAGAGACTCCTCACACCAGTTTCTGAATGCTTGTCCTCCTCACCTCTGCCAGGCACAGAAAAATTAACAGACCTGGTAATGTATATGTCATCAGTGTTCTATGGAACCATATACTGTACATAAGAAATAACAGGTTACTTGCCTTTGGAAACTTTGAATCTAAATTTAGAAAGGAGGCAACCCAGAAGAATGGGATGGGAAGAGTCCAGAATAAAAACACTGAATGTGAACAAATGATCATCAAATTTATTTCAACTAGGAAAAGAGACTAAAACCTTAAACTTGAATATGGATAGAAGTGGTTGCCATTGAAAATTTAAACCTGTGACTGATGGAGGTCCGAGGGATCAGAGACATAGAGGCCTTGATGCAAGCAGCCAGGAGTAAAAGAAGTCTTCAGACCAATGGATTCAATGGTCCTGTTTGATCTTTATGGATGTGAAATTAGACCTTTCAAAGGAGCATCTGGAGTTTGCAATGATTGTTTTTTGAATACTGGAAGCAGGTTTTTGTATTATTCTAGATGGTTCTTCAGATTTAGCTTATTTCATGAACCATCACAGTTCCAGGAGAGTCAGGCTGATGGTTGCCTAGCTGCAGGGGTTCCTTGCCCCATTGGCACAGGGATGGTTTAGGATAAATACAAACAAGGTGGGTGCAGGTTGCAGGTTGGAATTTTAGACACCGCTAGACGACCCAAGGAAATGGTGGCCAGCCCAGTGTCTTCAGGCACAAACCATTTATTACAAGAACAATTAAAAAATCTAAATTATCAACTCGCGGACACACCCTAAGGTTGTATAGCTGCCTGCCAGTTAGAATTCCTGTTTTTCTTGAGAGAGCAGGCCAGCCCATCAGCAACAACGGACCACGGTTAGGACTGCCTACGGCCAGACAAAGTCTATTTCGGCAATTACTTTCCAGGCTGCTGAACTTGCCCGGCTTCTTATGAGCGCCATGGGTACCCGTAGGCGATAGAGAGGTCCATTTCCTTTTCCCGCTCCACAAAGTACTTCGACCGCCCCACTGCGGTCCAGTTGGCGGCCTCCTCCCTCTCCCGCTGGGCCCGAAGTTTCATCATTTCCCGAATGGGTCGTTGCTCTTCCGTGATGGGTTTTGATTCTTCTAGGTCAGGAGGGGGTGTTCTCCACGGGATGAAAGTGTCCCCTTTGAATGTGGAAGAATCAGGGGGTTCCGTGGGACGCCGCACAACGACCAAGGGTGCCTGGGTGTTGGTGGCCATCCTCCAGTGACTTTGCCCAGACATGGGGGGATAAGGAAGGGGAGCGCTGGGCTTCATGGAGGTGCTGGCCGACATGGGGGGATGAGGAAGGGGAGCGCTGGGCTTCATGGAGGTGTTGGCCCACATGGGGGGATGAGGACGGGGAGCGCTGGTCTTAATGGAGGTGCTGGCTGGCCGTCTCCACCCAGGGGGCTCATATAGCTGGGATGATGAGGCTTTTGGTTGGCAGGGGTGGGATAAGGTTGCAGGCTTGGCCACTGCTCTGTGGGCTACAGCCGGAGTGGAGGATGGCACAGATTTTGATGGTGGCTGTGAGGGTGGCTGAGAGCCTGAGTGGGATGCCGAAATTTTGGGGATCCTTGGCAGGGAAGGCAGGGGTCTTGCCCATCCTCCTGCCGGTGGGAATGGCTTTTCTGGAGCGGAGGGAGCCGGAGGGAGCTGTTTCTTCAGTGGCGCCAGCTGGGGTTTGCCCTTCCCCAGTGGGTAGAGGACATTCAGGGACTCCATCATCTGCATGACCAGATGGCTCCTAGGAACGGGCTTCGGGGGCTCCTGAGTGGACACTTGCTTAGGTCCCACCCCTGCTGTCACTGAGGTTGTCTTCTTTTTGACGGCTTTCGATGCCTTGCTCGGGGCAAGATCTTTTGCAGACTCTGCACTCTGCTTTGTGAGACTGACCTCTCGGTTTGCAGGGCCCTTTTCTGACTTTCTTGGTGCATCTCTGTCACCTTTTTTGCCACTGGCGAGGGAACTGCAAGACTTCTTAGGTGCCCCGAAAGCCGTTCCCTCCCCAGAAGCATTTGGAGCTGTGGTGGGATCTGAGCTTTTCTTTGTTTTCCTCACCTTCTTCCTTGGTTCCCCTTCAGTTGCTGGGCTTTTTGCCCTCTTTGCCTTGGTGTCGAGTTTAGGCTTGTTGGGTGCCTCAGATAGTTTCCCTTGGGAGGAGGGTCTTGGGATGGGCACATCTTTCTTGGCTTGGGGCTCCTGAGACTTGACTCTGATGTTTTCAAAAGAGGTGGCACCTCCACCACCTTTTTTGCCACTGATGAGGGAACTGCAAGGCTTCTTATGTGCTCCCAAAGCCGTTCCCTCCCCAGAAGCATTTGGAGCTGTGGTGGGATCAGAGATTTTCTTTGTCTTTGTCACCTTCTTGCTTGGTTCTCCTTCACTTGCTGGGCTTTTTGCCCTCTTTACCTTGGTATTGAGGTTAGGCTTGTTGGGTGCCTCGGATGGTTTTCCTTGGGAGGGTCTTGGGATGGCCACGTCTTTCTTGGCTTCGGGCTCCTGAGACTGGCCTCCGATGTCGTCACAGGGCCGAGGAGGGGTTGCCAACAGTTCCTGGGCCAGCCCAGAGTCCCTGGGCTCTGTTGGATCCAGAGAAGGAAAGATGCTGTCCGGAAGGAGGGGCTCCATGGAAGAGACGAGGTCCTCAAAATCTGGGAACTCGGTGAGGAGATTCTCCGGCAGCTGGATATCATCTCTGGAGCTCATAAGGAGACTTCCTTCTTCGGCAGGAGGCAGCAGCTGAGAGTCCAACATTGGATTCATTTGACCATCCCCTCCTGGAAGAGAGAGAACAAAACCAGGACCCTCAATCAGAAGACTCGTCCCTTGATAGCCAGGACAAAGCCTGAGCAGCTGTCTGGTTCCAGCCCTGGGGGTGGAGCTCCTTCTCCACCCCCACCACCCTGATCCAGTGGAGCTGCCCTCCCCTCGCCCGCTTAACAGAAAGAGAAAAGCAGGAGTCTCCCTTTCGAGCCACTTCCTTGCGTTTCTCCAGAGAAACCCTGAAAAGCCACCTGCCCTCTGCTGCAACCTGGGCTTAGCCAGGTCTGAGGTTTGCCAGGAACATCTGCTTGCCGGTCTTGGTGGCACTTCAGAAATGCTAGTCCTTCATGTTTCTAGGGAAGGATGTGGGACGTGTTGTATGTAAGTGACTGGCTCTCCCCTTTTTGGGCTGAACGGGCAAAGCGAGAAAGTGAAGGTGGATTGGAATAAAGACTTTCTAGCTCCCGGGATCCCTTGGGAAGACAGAACAAAAACCCAGTCGCCTCTACGGGTTCCGTGTGTGCTTGTTTCCCTTCTGCACTCACCGTGGGATCCTTCATGGAGTGTCTTGATATTCTCCGCAGATGTTGTGGCAGAGGAAACAGAGGGGCAGGCAGAAGAGGACTGGGAGCAGATGCTGCCCCGGCTGTTGGTCTCCACAGGCTCTCCCAGAGGGTTGGTGAGTCCTTTGGCAAGAGAGGAGGCGCTTGATCCTGAAAGAGAGAAGAGAGGACACCTGAGCCTCTGTTCTAAGCTCGCCTGGTCCTGCCCTCTGGTAGAAGGGGGTCCCTGGGCCAACATTAGGGGACCTTCTCCACTGGAAGTCCCATGAAGAAGTCTGGAAGCTGGATGGGGAGCAGGCATAGCCTCCAGAAGCAGTCTGCGAGAGACGCCCAGAACAGACGCCTGTGGATCTCAGCATGCCTTTCCGAGTCCTGCCTGCACCCCCCTCCCCCAATGGATGGAAGCCAGGGCCCTTGTGCAGGCCAGCCACCCAGTGCCGATCTTACCCGTGTCTCCTTGGTTACTTTGTGTGTTTTTTGCTTCTGAACTCTTGTCCTAAAGGGATGTCACAAAACATGCAATCATCAAAAGGCCCCTCAAACCAACCTGGTTTCATTTCTAAAGCCCCGGCTTTTGGACCGGTTGCAGAAGGCCTGCTGGTGGGAGCAGATGCCCGGACGCTTGGATGGTCAATTTCTTTGAGAACCCAAACCATGGGGTTTCCTGAGGCTCCCGGTCCTGGAATGGCTTGTGCCGTGGCACCGCTTTCTGCCAACTGGATGGGGGCCAAAGAACCATGGCTGTAGAACTGGAGGCGGGTCCCATGCTGGAAGGGGAGCTGAGGCCTTTGGCCTGGAACAGGCGGACAGAGCTGTACCAGATGTAACCCAGCCACCGCTGGTGAGGCCAGGTTTCCGTACATTTGCCCCATGGCTGGAAGAGGAAGCCTTCCATAAGGCAAGGCCATAGCTGCGGGTAGAGGAGGCCGATGGCCACGTCCCTCTCCAGGGAGGGAATAGGGAGCTGTAGAGTGGAATGACAGCATCCGGCCTCGGTTTCTGAAGACCCCGTGTGGATCTGTTGTTACTGGGATCAGGTGGACTATGGGGACGATGGGCTGCGTGGAGTGACAGGCGTTTGGAGGGACTGGCCAAGATGACGCCTGAGATGGCGCGACCGTCACTGCTGGGTTGCTGCTTTGCGGAAGCGCTAGACCTTCTCTTGGATGTGTTTCGTGTGGCGGGTCTGTAAGAGAAATGAATGAGAAAGGGCGATAAATGCTGCTCAGCCTTACCAGTATCCACCTGCTTTAGCCTAATGGTATTAAAAAAGGTACAATTTTACTCAGTTTCAGAAGCACGAAGCCTGGATATTTATTTATTCATTTATTTATTTATTGGACTTATATACCGCCCCATAGCGCTACAAGCACTCTCCGGGCGGTTTCCAATTTTTTAAATTATACAGGCAGGGAATGGGGAACGTTTGGGACCAGGAGCGTAGGAGCAGGCTTGCTGCTGTTGCCTCGGAAACCCCGGAATTCTGAGAGTGTTTGGGTCCGAAAGGGATTCTAGAATGGAGGGCAGTTGGCTTGAGCTGGGAGGCTGAGTGTCCGTTAAGAGCCAACGCCTACGTCCAACCGAAAAGCGCAAACCAAAATAATCGACCAGGGCTTATTTTGGTTTCCTTGTTTCGGTTGGACTTAGGTGAATTGTGCAATCGTCTGCCAGGTGAAGAGTCCTCCAAAGTCAAGGTTATTCTGAAGGTTTGGTGCAGAGGCAAGCACTGACCTGACGGAGCCCCAAGCCATGGGTCAGACCCTTTAAGGGGGTCAGGACTCCCCTTAGGACCTTCAGAGGCCTCTTCGTCCCCTTCCCTCTCCCAGAACGAAGCTCAGGGACCTGCACAGAGCATGTAGACCTCCCTGTAGGCAGGCCTGACCGGAAAGCGGTGCCTCTCCTTCCCCTCCCCCTTTTCAGAGGTGTTACTTTCTTTCAGTCCCTTGCCCAGGGCCTTCTGGCTCAAACCCAAGTCCCATGGAGGGTCAGGTAACAGGCCTTAGGCTTGGCCCACCTAAACCCCATTAGCATGACTGGGAATTCCCCATGTAACTGAAGCGGCTGGCTTGTGCCTTGTGCCTGTGCAGCTGTAAAGTCCTTTCCCTTCCTGCCAAGTCATCCCCCTCTGTTTCCACCTCCACTTTCATGTGTTCTACCTAGTCTAATCTAACCTAAGGCCCTTTGCTTTTCCCAGCTAAGCATCCATAGCTTCATGGTTGGCTTTTCTGGGAGCATCTTGGGAAAACCTAGAAAGAAAATGAAAGAAAAGATCCATTTGAACCTTGAAATGACATCATGGCCTACCTGCCATGGTGAAGAAGCTGATTGCAAAAGTGTATTTTCCTAATCACAGGAGACCACTTCCAACACTCCTAACCGATGAAGCGTCCGGTACGGAGTAGGCAGTGGAATGGTGATGATGCAGAATTGTTTATGGCTGTTCCTATGGTAACCTGGGGGCAGGGGCAGGGAGCATAACCGCCATAGAACATGATGATGTCAGATGATGTCATTACCCAAGATCAACCAGGGCAACCAGGAAGAGCTAAGGCAGGAAGGAAAGACATGGACCCATTCATGTTTCTGATGGACAAGCCATCTTCACAGGTTCCTTATCCCTGTTCGTCTATTTCTCCATCCATCTATCCATCCATTCCCCATCATCTTGGCCTTGACTTTGGCAAGGGAGACTTAGCATTAGATGGCAACCTTCATCAGACATTGGTGATTGTGACAAATTCACTTTGTGATTTCTTTTGATCGGAGACCAACACACCATGCTTTCTACTTCGCTAAGAGCCATGAAGATGTATGTATGTGAATAACAGGTACAGGCTACTGCACGATCAAGTCTTCTTGCTGATACTCTTTCTGTCTTTTGGTTCATGAAGTTACAGCCGCTTGATGGAGCCATGGGCATGACAGTGTGCAGGCAAGGAAGTGCCTTAAACTGGAATGTCCCAGTGTCCCAAGTGGAAACCATTTGTTCTAGTTGAGCACGCTTTCCAAAACATTATGGAGGTGAAATTGAAGAAGAGGTAGGAGGCCTGGCAAGGTCAAGGAGCCTGCAGTCCCTTGCATCTTTCGATTTCTTTTCATGCCTGAACTTGGATGGTACCCTCTGGAGAACTGGTATGCTGTCATGGAGGTGCCATGAATTGGAAACCTGCATGTTGAAAGGTCCTAATTTCGCCACAGGTTCATTCCCATCCCCGTCCGTAACATGGGTTTTCTCATTGTGACCTCCCAAAGTAGATCTAACTGCAGAGAAGAATGGCCTATGTCTGGTTTCAATAGTCTTCTCCTCCCAGAAACAAATGGTGGAGGATTTAGCCCTCTGGCCCTCCCATCAGTACTTGTGGATTGTACAATTCTGTCTCTTTGTCCTTCACTTACAAAAAACCGGATGGTCCCTACTTGCATCTTTTAATTGAATTGAGAATGCACCGCAGAAAATCTGGAATGGAACTGTGGTTTTCTAACTTCCTCCCTTATGTAGGACAAGTTTGGTGGATCTAATCCTGGAGGGTGATTCAAAAGGGAAAATGTGGGGAAATGGGCATAGGGGCTTCTTCTGTGTTTATTTTAACTCTAGCTCAACACACATCAGGCTCTAACACAAACACTCGGGGACCCTCAACTCTTTACAGGACAGCATGGACGAAGCATGGGTTGCCCCTTTGCCTCTCTGGGCTGCTCTCACATCTGATCCTCTAGCAAATATTTTGGGAGAAGATCCATACTTACAATGTGATGTAATAAAAGGACAGAATTGTATTGTTGAAATTCTCTGCCACTGGTTGTGATGTTGTACTGTAACTGCTTCTAACCCTACATCGTTCATAACTTCCAGCTGTTGACTGTATGCCATCCATGAATTGGCAAGACAAGACGAATACAAGAGCAGGCAATGCCTTTATTTCAAAAAAT
Source organism: Pogona vitticeps (assembly GCF_051106095.1). Taxonomy (NCBI): domain Eukaryota; kingdom Metazoa; phylum Chordata; class Lepidosauria; order Squamata; family Agamidae; genus Pogona; species Pogona vitticeps. The sequence goes on along the minus strand of NC_135784.1, from coordinate 195,822,382 downwards.
CAATCAAACAGGTAGTAATGATTTATAATTCATTGTTAGGGTTATAATTTCTAAAAAAACATTCTCAAGGTAACATGGGAAATCAATTTCAGTAAGGAAATACGTATCAACATGTAGTATAGTATATGGAGAAAAGGAATTTTAAAATCGGCACAAGTTATAATTAAAGACAATAACGTGATTTGGTACCCATGAGTTGTACCCATCGTCCCCCAAAATAGTCAAGATGTGAGGAAGAAAGTGTGCATGATTTGGTTTGATGTTATTTGATTTTTAAGGCTACAGGAAGGCCAAAAATATGCATAGGTGACAGACAGGGATGAAAAGAGCCCCTCAACACGAGAGTCCACCTAGTTTTCCTCTCGCTGCATTAAGAAACAAACATCCTAGGCTTGTGCACATCAGTGCGGGGAGAGAGAGAGAAACGGCTCATGTGGATCGTGCTGACTACTCAGGAAGGCATCCCAGCCTTCCCCTTGGCTGTGTCAGACTTGCTTATCTCTTGTTCCCACACCACATTTCACAGGAGACGGCTGCTTCCTCCTTTTTCTCAGAGATTAGCCTTTGGGCTCAAAATGGAGGGCCTTCTCCTACCTGCAGTTCTTCACCATTCACAGCATCTGACTATGTTCCTGTCAGTTTGCCTCTTGTGGCCCTCTGCTAAAGACAAAACACCCTGGGCAACTCATACAAAGCACTTCAGAAACTGTTTCTAGCCTCCCACCGTGAAGGGATCTGGGATCCTCATGATGGTGTTGTGCTCATGTCCCATTTAAGGGCATCCCATGGAGGCATCTTGTTGACCAACCGAGAGACCTTCCCTTTGATCCAGCAGAGCTCATGTTCCTAAAAGCCACTGGATTCCTCCAAGGCTCCTAGGAAGATTACAAGGCATTAGGAAGAAGAGGACATGATGATGTCCGAGGAGAAGGAGGCCCCAAAGTGCCCTCCCAGTCAGGACTGGTGAATCCTAATCAGTTCCCACACAGTTCTAAAGGAGACCAAGCCTTCCCCAGAAGCTATTAGGAAGTCTATTCAAGGGAAGCCTTTCCGGCCATGCTTTTTTTGGGACCAAGCATCAGACGGTCCTGTCCAGTTTAGAGTGGCTGGAGGTGGGGCAGATGGTGGTTGTTTTTTCAGGAGTCATAGCTGGGGAGAGGGCTGTCATTGTTCTGCTTTCAGTCTCAAACCACTTCGGGCTGGAGTACAGGAGTCACTGTGCACATAGTGTTCATTCCTCACACACACACACACACACACACACACACACACACACACACACACACACACACACACACATAAGGATCTCTCTGACAGACACGACACATGGTCATGTAAATCCGTCCCATGTTCTGCAGGAGGTACCCTAGTGCTACCAGAAGCAAGTTTTCAGATTATTCTATACTGCTCTTCAAAATTAGTTTATATAATGAAACATCACAGTTCACGGAGAGTCAGGCTGATGGTCGCCTAGCTGCAGGAGTTCATTACCCCATTGGCACAGGGATGGTTTAGGGTAAAGACAAACATATTGTGATGTCACAAGGATAATCCTCTTGTCTTGAATGACATCACTGGAAATAACTTCATTGTGCTGGCCAGCTGAGACAAGCAGTCAGTCAGACCAAGGCGTCACCTGGTCCAGGTGAGTCTCCCTGCCAGGCTACAAGAAGAGGTCTACAAAGCACAGCCAGCCCTAGCCATCAAGCCAAGTGAGGCCGCTGCCTCTGGCAACAGGGACCAGGGTCAGGAAAGGACAGCATAATGTTAGTTATTCAAGCGATGGTTGGGAGGAGGGGCCTGTGGGACCTTCTGTTTCACGCAGCAAAGTGACTGCAAGCAGAGCAGGCAGTGCCAGCTGGGGGATTCAGTTCCACCATTTTGTGCGTCTTCCTGGACGGAGTCAAACTGCCGATGGTTGGTTTGCCCTGAGGTTGCTCAAGGCCACTTGGGAGCCTCCATGGCAGGGAATCTCGCAGCTAGAAGGAGCCCCCTCCCCGCCCTCCACCACTGCCACTTGTCAAAACAAGGTTAGTTAAGGGTGGCAGGCCAAGAGCAATTGTTTGGGGGGGGGGTAAGGGGGAGGGGGAAGCGGACAAAAGAGAAAGAGAAAGGGGTGAAAAGAAAAAGAGAGGTCATTGTGAGTGTGGGAATGCTGGGGGGCGAAGGTGACTTGGTGGGCAAGCCAGCATTTGTTTCGAATTTATATTTTCCTTTAAAAGAAATCCCGCTTTCTGGAATTGCACTGTATCAGCAGGAATTCTTTTTAAAAGCATCAGGGGCATTCAGCTATGTGGAACTGATTTTTTGGCATTCCAAAGAATCGATTCCACATTCGCCCCAAAATAAACAGACCTCTGGCGAGGGATTCGGCCCTTGGTTTCTGGTGTCGGCAACGTGCGGGATGAGAAGAAAGAAGCCAAAGCTTAATTTGAAAGGAAACTAAGGATTGATAGAAACAAAACGGATTCATGGGTCTGATTCTATCACATAAGAAATACAGAGGAAGTAAAACCCACCTCCTTACACTGTTACCGGTCTATGTGTCCTAAGCATCAGAAAACGGTCAAAGTCTTGATAGAGAGATGCCAGCTCTCTCTGTAGGATTATCACTCTGGACCACTGTTTTCAAACTTTTCCGTTTCATCTAAGGGAGCAGTCAGTACTGGTTGTAAACGCTAAAGCCCCAAACAGCCTGTTGCCTGGCTATCCAAAGGACTCCAAGTTATGAAACTGACCGGATGTTAAAAGCTCCAGGAGAGGTTCTCTTAAGAAGACGAAAAGATGCACAGACTTGCGTGATGGGAGAGGGTTTTCTCAGGCTGTGGAATTCACCCCTGCCTGCATTTTCTGCTCTTGCTTTTAGGGAGGATGCGAGAAGACATCTTTTTGAATGGAATTATAATAGTAATAGTAATTTTGTGCTGTCAAGTCATTCCAACTTAGGGTGACCCCTTCCAGGTTTTTCTTGGTATGAAGTAATCCCAGCTGATTTATTACTCCTTTCTTCTCCTCAGGGTTCTCTGGGACGGTGCAGCTTGCCCAGGGCTGGACAGGCTGACTGTTCTCTTAGGAACTGTTGTCCCCTGATGTCACAGCCGGATGCTGAACTAAGTTATCTAGTCAGCAAGGGTGTATAATATTGTTTAATGAATTAATTTTTGCAGTGATGGTACCGTTTGTGCACTTCAATGGTTTCTTTGTATTTCTTTTAATTGGTTTTAACTCTTTCATGGTTGACTTTGTTTTTACTTGTTTCTATTATGTTCTATGCGGAATCGAAACTGCCTTGACCACCTATTGCTAGAAAAGTGGAGTGGACATGCAACAAGAACAATTTTGAAATTGGCAGGGTCTGGAATGGATGATTTATAAGGTCCTTTCTAGCCCTGCAGTTGCAAGATACTAATGTTAATGATGATGATAAAATTTCATTTTTCATATTGGATATGGAATCTTTTGAAGGATGCAATTACTCAGTGAAGAAAATATGAATTCACTCACAATCACTTGCTATGAAGTTGTACCAGGGAATTCAGGTCCCCCTTTGGGTCTATTTGCATTAACTGACCATACAGGCAGAGAAAAGGAAAGCCTTGTTTGCAGCTCTGTTGTAGCCCTGCAGAAGGCACAGTTATAAGGGAATTACCCAACAAGCTGTAAACAAAGGTTTCTTCATCTCTTTTCCTCCACTCTTTTATGGTTTTTTTTGTTGTTGTTGTTTTGGTGGGGAGATGTCTAGATGTTCTGGCATAACGGTGTTGGCACCAAGTTGTTGTTTTTTTAAAAATTCTTGTTGATGGAGAGAGGCTTTGCTCGCTGTTCCTAAGCTATTCAAAAAGGAGAGATAAAAGTCTTGCCAAAGGAGATACAGTGACCCTTCAGCATCAGTTCAGTCACACAGCCTATAAACTGATGCAAATGGACCCTTAAAAAAAAACAGAATCTCTTGTGGCTGAGGCAAAAACCTCAAATGGAGATGGGGCTTCAGGCTGATTTGCATTTCCCTTTCCATCATGCGGTCAACAAAAACATGCTAACCAGCCCATTCCATTCCCAGAGCATTTCCAGCATTTTTTACCAATGTGACTGCACCCAAAGTATTCTCATTTCATGTACACCATACATGAATGTAATACCGGCGACTCACAGTATTTGGTGAAGGAGAGGTACTACATTAAGATAATAACGGTTGAGGCCATAGATCACAGTGAGCACAGTGCAGAATGTGGGTCACATTCAACTCCCATATGATTTTTGTGTGCTTCCTCAATGCATTTGAGGATTAAAAAATAAAATAAAATCCAAATTGCAGTTTGTCACTTGATTTCATGAAATCTGCTTTCTTTTGTAAATCTTCCACTCTAGATTGAAAAAGGAAACATTTTATTACCTGATTATAAGTTTTTCCCCATCATTTGCCTTAACTGGTTTTTAAATCAATCCTTTGTCTCTGAAATGTAATTCTACTTCTTTGTTAGACAATAGGAAATTTAGTGTGGTTATTTCAATAATAGCCTGACTTATTTACACAATCAGTTGCTGACTACACTATTGCTTTTGTGACAAAAAGCAAATGTATAAAAGTTTCATCATCATAAACAAAATTAATCTCTTATAATAATAATTGCTTCAGTCTGAGGAGGTTTCTGGGGCAAACTTCAATACCAAAGAGTACACACAATATACATATTTATGACTACAGGAGTGTAAGGCAAATTTTTTATCATATATGTATATCTACTTAGTATACACTGGAAACCAAACCGGGGAGAGCAGAGGGTTTAGCGAGGCTCGAGGCTCTGATTCCAAAGGGGGGAGTGTTTAGCTTAGTAGAGGGTTTAGTTTAGGTTTTTTCCTTTATTATTCTCTTTTTTCTTTTTTTATTTCTGTTTTTTTGTTTATTTTTTTAGATAATTAATTTTATTTTATCCAAAAAATACACCAAAAAAAAATACACATACTTAACAACAAAAATACAGGAAAAAAATACAAGTAATAGTGCTTATTATAAACTAAATTCTAACGTGCACCCCATACCCACGGGACTCTATTTAATAATATTTTATTACCGATTACCTCTCCAAAATTGTATTAAATATTCTTTAGAGGCTTTCCCCCTTCCTTTCACTAACACAAATTCCACAAATTTACCCCTAATATCATAGAAATTGTTAGAACTTATTTCCCCTCTTTTTGTTTTATGTTCCATAGTCAATTTATCATTCAATGCAATGTCCCATACTTCAGAATACCAGTCTTCTATTTTAATATCATTCTTGTCTTTCCAAAATCTAGCTATTAATATTCTAGCACCTGTCATAAAATTGGTGATTAATTCTTTCGAGTGATGGTCCAAATCTGTATTATCAAAAATTGACAATAAAGCAATTTTGGCATTAAAATCAATATCTTTACCAAATATATCACACATTTCCTTAAAAATCAATTCCCAAAATTTCTTAACCACTTTACATTCCCACCACATATGAAAATACGTACCAATTTCCCCATCACGTTTCCAACATGCTTTCTGTTTTTTTGTATGTTTGAATTGAAATAATTTTTTTTAAAAAAAGAATCAAAACAGTGTTTTAAACATTTGTTCTAAGTCCCAGAAGAATTAGGTTAATCGCTTAAAAATAATATTAGTAGAGTGATTATCATCATCATCTAACATCAAGTCAATTCTGATTCATGGTGACCCTTTGCAGGGTTTCACAGGAAGAGACTACTCAGAAGTAGTTTTTTAAATCCCTTCTTCTGGGGTCATCCTGAGACTGAGCAGTTTGTTTAAGGCCACAGAGGTGGTTGCTACTCAAAGGAGGCACAGTGGGGAATCAAACTCCCAACCTCAGGTGCCACAGGCATTCGTCTAAAACCACTGAGGTATCTAACCAACCAACCGAGAGATTAATAAACCAGGAAAAATTATCTTCGATTCTTTGGTTTCCCCTTTCTTCAGCTGCTTTCAATAAAAGTGTTTCTCCCGCCCCAGATGGCGATTCTAAAACCCAGAGGGCAGATTAATCTGAAGTGGAGATTGGATGTCAGAGGTTGTCCTCTAGGACCAGGCCGCAAAGTGCTAAGGTGCCATTTCTATAAACCCAGACGTTCTCCCTCGTTAATGATGTATTTGAATTTGGGGGTATTTTTCTCCCACAATAATCAACAAACCAGATAGGCTGTTATGTTTGGTGTTAAAGGCCTTAACCATTGGTTGTTCCAATTTCTTGGTCAAGATTGCGAATTTGTGGTTTCTGAAGTCAGTATGCAGGGTGATTGTTGTCGTTTTGTCCATAAACTGCAGATGGCATCCCAGCAGTGAGCACGCAGTGATAGAGATTGCAGGCCCTACAGGTAATGTTCTGTTTAATTAAGAATACCTGCTGTTCATGGTGCTCTTAATTAAAGATGACTGTCGTGCTGAGAAATACGCATGTAACAGGGCTCTTGGAAGCACAATGATATGACCCAGGATAGCTGACTGGTGTCTGACAATATTTCTGACACGTAATTTCTGTATTTTGGGATGCCAGTAGAATGCTATCACAGGATGCATGCTGGCGGCTTTTGCAAGATGCCCACAATGGATCATGATTGTGTGCCCTCGAGACACTTCTGAGTTATGGTGACCCATTTCAGCTTTCTCTGATTGTAACCTTGATGGAGAAGATTTTCCTTTGCAAAGGTAGTTGCTGTCTTGATGTGTGAAGGATATCCTTAGAGAAACAGATCTTTCGTGAGTTTGCTGATTCTTTTTTTTAACAGCTTTCTTCAGTGTTGCAAAGGCATCGGATTCTGAAACTCAAGCTGTATATCATATTCCTTTCCATAAGTTTGGGGTGGCAGGATTTTCAGTCGAGGCTTTGCTGAATGTCAGTGACAATTTTGTTGCTTCCAATGGTACGGAGAACATCAAAGAAAGGGAAGGGTGGGTTTTCAGTGGTGTTAATAATAATATGCTGTTGCACCTTTGAGTTCATTCCAGCTTATCCTTGCTAATGTTTGGAGTCCTCACCAGTAGGGTGCTCTAGGACTGCAGCTTGCCCAAAGCTACACAGGCTACCTCTTCTCCATTTGTCTGTTATAATAATAATAATAATAATAATAATAATAATAATAATAATAATAATAATAATAATAATAATAATAATAATAATAATAATAATAATGGTGATGGTGATGGTGATGGTGATGGTGATGGTGATGGTGATGGTGATGGTGATAATATCCTTGCTGTCCTGTTTTTACAGTTGTGCTTGTGCCATCGGGATACCACATGCTGTTTACAATGTTATTATAAGCTGCCTTAGGGACTATGTATTAAAAGAATATTTTAACTGGAAGAAAAAAGAAGAATGTGGCTTTACTGTTTTGTTTTGTTTTTAATGGCAGGATTCTACCTATTCGATGTGAAGGATCACGGTGTGTTGTTAAATGCTTAATTTAACCTTGCATCAAGATTCTTCAACCGTCACTGAAGGAGTGCCCAGGGTGAAGAGTGGGGGCAGAAAGAAACACAGCAGGCAAGCCTGGCCTTCCTAATTGATTGAAAATTAGGTGCCAGGGGAGTTGGATGCACCCGGTGAGTGAGATTAGCGCTGAATGGGTTGTGCCAGCTCCTTGATTCTTTCCGAACAGATCGCTTTCTTCGCAGTCTCCTTCACGGGAAACGCTTCTGGATTAAATTGGACAAAGTGTGTCGGGGCCCTGTAAGTGCAAGAGGAAAGAGAAGTAGCTGTCAGACTGAAAAGTTTCCAAAAGGATGGTCATGTTAGTCTTTTGTTAAAAAGCAACAACAAGGCCCTCTGCCCACCTGAAAGACTAAGGATCCTGTCTGCCTGCCCTGTGTAGGCAATCATCTCCTCTACACGAAGCTGGGCGTTTTTGGAATCACCCTGCAGATGGGTTGCCGAAGCAAAGGGTTATGGGAAAGGTGGACACTCCGCCAATAGAATCTATCTATCTATCTATCTATCTATCTATCTATCTATCTATCTATCTATCTATCTATCTATCTATCTATCTATCTATCTATCTATCTATCTATCTATCTATCTATCTATCTATCTATCTATCTATCCATCTATCCATCTATCCATCTATCCATCTATCCATCCATCCATCCATCCATCCATCCATCCATCCATCCATCCATCCGCCAGTCATTTCTCTGCTGTAAATTTATGTACCTGTACCATGCATATAAAGATGTTCAGAAGTGGCTTACCCTTCCCTTCTTCTGGGGACATCCCGGGACTGTGCAGCTTGCCCAAGGCCACACAGGTTGGCTCTTCTGGGAGGCACAGTGAGGAATTGAATTCCCAACCTCTGGCTTTGCAGACAGAAACTTAACTCACTGAGCTATCCAGAGAGCTAGATCAATAGTTACCTTTCAGGGTAATTACGCTGTAACAAAACAACTCCTCAGAATTAAGGAATACACTCATTGTGCTGGTGTAACAAGTGATGTTTTCTAGTTGCTTTCAGGGGGGAAAATAATGGGTATGTAAAATGTATTTTAAAAGCATTCTGTCAGTAATTCTCCATGTGTTATGTCATTCTCAACCCAATACGTTCCCTAGAAAAACTAATAAAAAGCTACAAGTGACAAGCAGCACAAGAAATAATGAAAGAAGTTACTTTTTCAGCATTACAAATAACAACAGTGGATTACTTCAAATACTGTAGCAAGGAACCGGAGCACTTTTAGAAAGCAATGTTCCCATTGCACCAACGATCACCCCCCTCGGCCATTGTTTTGAGGACTTCACAACTCTCTGCAATCTTTGGGGGAGTGGGCGTGAGGGACCGTGGTGGGGTGAGAATTTACAGTGATTGCCTTTCCGTCTTCCATCACTGGGTTCCTCATTATCTCACAAACATCCTACAAATCGGAAGAGGCCGTCTGTGCATGAAAGTCTTATGCTGGATTATTTGTCCTCCCCCTCTTTCAATCTGCAGTGGAGAAGACTGAAGTGGTAGAGTCCCGAGGGGATAAGACTGGCTTGTACCACTTTAAGATATGCAGAGTGGATTACATTTTCCATTTTAAAAAGGGGAACCTCTTCTTGCACACATCAAACAAGCAACAGGAATCAGTGGACATGACAAGAACATTTCTCCCTAATATGGTGGCTTTGTTTACTTGCAAGAGGTTTTCTTTTTTAAAGGTGGCTGTTCATAAATCATCTGCCCACTTTCAGTTGAAGTTGGTACAGTCCACTTTGCACACATATACCCACTCTCTTCAGGTATTTGTTGACCTGATTCTGCACCATCCCACACCCCGCTTTCTCCCCCCGCCCGTACACGTAGCCTGCTCAGCAGCTACCCCTTGGTGACGTTTGCTAGTATGTCTGCCTTTGCATGCATTTTGCCAGGCAACTCCGTTTCTCCCTATTCACCTGCTGGTTTCTTCTTTCTGTCCCAGAAATGGTTCAAGAAGCGCCTGGCTGAATGGAGGAAATCGGAAGGACTCCCTTCGGAGAGCGGGTCGGTCAGAGACTGAGGCCTTGAACGTTCCTTCTGGAAACAGCCCTGGAAAACTGGCAGACGCTCAGAGATTGCTTCTGCTGTGGAACACCATGAGAATTCGTTCCTTTTCCTGCTATTTAACCTGCCGCCTTGTTTAACCTGCTGTATATCACCTGAGAGGAAAATTTACTGTATCAAACCATATGTGCCATTTAATGTATTATATGATAGAAATGATAAAACAGAAGCGACGCGTCTCACTGTTTTACAACTGCTTTGGTGTGGTTCATATAACAACAGTCCCATTAATTCCCAAAGAACCTAATCAGAAAGGGCAGACTGAGAGCATAAACTTTTCTTCCTCTGTGGTCTGGAAAAATGAACTCACCGGCACAGTGCAGAAGAAGAACACCCTCCAGAAAACTGAATGCAATAATGTATAAGAAAGAGCATGACAAAAAAAGGGGGGGGGATGATCCACCCTCATATCCATTTCTGGGAGCCTTGGTATAGGCAAACAGACGGTCTCTACAGAAACCCCACCTGTGTCTCGTCTGCACCCTCACTGAACTAGAACAGAAAAATCATATGGTACAATTGCAGCTCTAGGCCACATGCACTAATCTGCCCTAGGAGACATGCCTGTTCACCCAGCTCTTTCCATGTACTGACCCTGGTGCTCTCACTGTCTTCCTTCATAGATTAAAATGATTTTTCTTGCCCATTCTGGTTCTCTTTCTTTTTCCTTCTGCTCCTTCTTTTCTCATCCATTGTTTTTTTCCATTTTTGCTGGTCTTTTTCTCTGCTCATTTTCAGGTAACTCAGCCCTTCTCTCTCCCTCCCTCTTCTAGCCTTTTGAAGTTTTTTTTGGGCGGGGGGCTTGCAAGAGAAGCATCACTTGAAGCTGCTGAGAGGTTCCCTGAGGAATGAATATTGCAGCACAGGGGGCAGCTTCCTCTGTTAAGAAACACTGCTGCCTACTAGTGACTGAAGATGGTTTTGCAATCTATCGGCAGATCTTAAATTAATACATCTAGGTTTCCAAAACCAAATTAAGACTGACTGGCAATTTCCGAAGTATTCTTACTCTTGCTACCACTCTTCAGGTGACAAGGTTTCCCAGTTTTGGAGCTATGGTAGAGAAAAACATTTGTATGGTTATAGCTAGCTCACTATAGAGAGACTCCTCGCACCAGTTTCTGAATGCTTGTCCTCCTCACCGCTGCCAGGCACAAAAAAATTAACAGACCTGGTAATGTATATGTCATGAGTGTTCTATGGAACCATATACTGTACATAAGAAATAACAGGTTACTTGCCTTTGGAAACTTTGAATCTAAATTTAGAAAGGAGACAACCCAGAAGAATGGGATGGGAAGAGTCCAGAATAAAAACACTGAATGTGAACAAATGATCATCAAATTTATTTCAACTAGGAAAAGAGACTAAAACTTTAAACTTGAATATGGATAGAAAAGGTTGCCATTGAAAATTTAAACCTGTGACTGATGGAGGTCCGAGGGATCAGAGACATAGAGGCCTTGATGCAAGCAGCCAGGAGTAAAAGAAGTCTTCAGACCAATGGATTCAATGGTCCTGTTTGATCTTTATGGATGTGAAATTAGACCTTTCAAAGGAGCATCTGGAGTTTGCAATGATTGTTTTTTGAATACTGGAAGCAGGTTTTTGTATTATTCTAGATGGTTCTTCAGATTTAGCTTATTTCATGAACCATCACAGTTCCAGGAGAGTCAGGCTGATGGTTGCCTAGCTGCAGGGGTTTCTTGCCCCATTGGCACAGGGATGGTTTAGGATAAATACAAACAAGGTGGGTGCAGGTTGCAGGTTGGAATTTTAGACACCGCTAGTCGACCCAAGGAAATGGTGGCCAGCCCAGTGTCTTCAGGCACAAACCATTTATGTCAAGAACAATTAAAAAATCTAAATGATCAACTCGCGGACACACCCTAAGGTCGTATCGCTGCCTGCCAGTTAGAATTCCTGTTTTTCTTGAGAGAGCAGGCCAGCCCATCAGCAACAACGGACCACGGTTTGGACTGCCTACGGCCAGACAAAGTCTATTTCGGCAATTACTTTCCAGGCTGCTGAATTTGCCCGGCTTCTTATGAGCGCCATGGGTACCCGTAGGCGATGGAGAGGTCCATTTCCTTTTCCCGCTCCACAAAGTACTTCGACCGCCCCACTGCGGTCCAGTTGGCGGCCTCCTCCCTCTCCCGCTGGGCCCGAAGTTTCATCATTTCCCGAATGGGTCGTTGCTCTTCCGTGATGGGTTTTGATTCTTCTAGGTCAGGAGGGGGCGTTCTCCACGGGATGAAAGTGTCCCCTTTGAATGTGGAAGAATCAGGGGGCTCCGTGGGATGCCGCACAACGACCAAGGGTGCCTGGGTGTTGGTGGCCACCCTCCAGTGACTTTGCCCAGACATGGGGGGATAAGGAAGGGGAGCGCTGGGCTTCATGGAGGTGTTGGCCCACATGGGGGGATGAGGAAGGGGAGCGCTGGGCTTCATGGAGGTGTTGGCCAACATGGGGGGATGAGGAAGGGGAGCGCTGGTCTTCATGGAGGTGTTGGCCGACATGGGGGGATGAGGAAGGGGAGCGCTGGGCTTCATGGAGGTGTTGGCCAACATGGGGGGATGAGGAAGGGGAGCGCTGGTCTTCATGGAGGTGTTGGCCAACATGGGGGGATGAGGAAGGGGAGCGCTGGGCTTCATGGAGGTGTTGGCCGTCATGGGGGGATGAGGAAGGGGAGCGCTGGGCTTCATGGAGGTGTTGGCCGACATGGGGGGATGAGGAAGGGGAGCGCTGGTCTTCATGGAGGTGTTGGCCGACATGGAGGGATGAGGACGGGGAGCGCTGGTCTTAATGGAGGTGCTGGCTGGCCGCCTCCACCCAGGGGGCTCATACAGCTGGGTTGATGAGGCCTTTGGTTGGCAGGAGTGGGATAAGATTTCAGGCTTGGCCACTGCTCTGTGGGCTACAGCCGGAGTGGAGGATGGCACAGATTTTGATGGTGGCTGTGAGGGTGGCTGAGGGCCTGAGTAGGATGCCGAAATTTTGGGGATCCTTGGCAGGGAAGGCAGGGGTCTTGCCCATCCTCCTGCTGGTGGGAATGGCTTTTCTGGAGCGGATGGAGCCAGAGGGAGCTGTTTCTTCAGTGGCGCCAGCTGGGGTTTGCCCTTCCCCAGTGGGTAGAGGACATTCAGGGACTCCATCATCTGCATGACCAGATGGCTCCTAGGAAAAGGCTTCGGGGGCTCCTGAGTGGACACTTGCTTAGGTCCCACCCCTGCTGTCACTGAGGTTGTCACCTTCTTTTTGACGGCTTTCGATGCCTTGCTCGGGGCAAGATCTTTTGCAGACTCTTCACTCTGCTTCATGAGACTGACCTCTCGTTTTGCACGGCCCTTTTCTGCCTTTCTTTGTGCATCTCTGTCACCTTTTTTGCCACTGGCGAGGGAACTGCAAGGCTTCTTATGTGCCTCCAAAGCCGTTCCCTCCCCAGAAGCATTTGAGGCTGTGGTGGGATCTGAGGTTTTCTTTGTCTTCCTCACCTTCTTGCTTGGTTCCCCTTCACTTGATGGGCTTTTTGTTCTCTTTGCCTTGGTGTCGAGTTTAGGCTTGTCGGGTGCCTCAGATGGTTTCCCTTGGGAGGGTCTTGGGATGGCCACGTCTTTCTTGGCTTGGGGCTCCTGAGACTTGACTTCGATGTCGTCTAAAGAGGTGGCACCTCCACCACCTTTTTTGCCACTGACAAGGGAACTGCAAGGCTTCTTATGTGCCCCCAAAGCCGTTCCCTCCCCAGAAGCATTTGGAGCTGTGGTGGGATCTGAGCTTTTCTTTGTCTTTGTCACCTTCTTCCTTGGTTCTCCTTCACTTGCTGGGCTTTTTGCCCTCTTTACCTTGGTCTTGAGGTTAGGCTTGTTGGGTGCCTTAGATGGTTCCCCTTCAGAGGGTCTTGGGATGGCCACGTCTTTCTTGGCTTCCGGTTCCTGAGACTGGCCTCCGATGTCGTCACAGGGCCGAGGAGGGGTTGCCAACAGTTCCTGGGCCTGCCCGGAGTCCCTGGGCTCTGTTGGATCCAGAGAAGGAAAGATGCTGTCTGGAAGGAGGGTCTCCATGGAAGAGACGAGGTCCTCAAAATCTGGGAACTCGGTGAGGAGATTCTCCGGCAGCTGGATATCATCTCTGGAGCTCATAAGGAGACTTCCCTCTTGGGCAGGAGGCAGCAGCTGAGACTCCAACATCGGGTTTATTTGACCATCCCCTCCTGGAAGAGAGGGAACAAAACCAGGACCCTCAATCAGAAGACTCTTCCCTTGATAGCCAGGACAAAGCCTGAGCAGCTGTCTGGATCCAGCCCTGGGGGTGGAGCTCCTTCACACACACACCAGCGATCCATTGGAGCTGCCCTCCCCTCGCCCGCTTAACAGAAAGAGAAAAGCAGGAGTCTCCCCTTCGAACCACCTCCTTGCGTTACTCCAGAGAAACCCTGGTACACCACCTGCCCTCTGCTGCAACCTGGGGTTAGCCGGGTCTGAGGTTTGCCAGGAAGATCTGCTTGCCGGCCTTGGTGGCACTTTGGAAACGCTAGTCCTTCATGTTTCCAGGGAAGGATGTGGGATGTGTTGCATGTAAGTGACTGGCTCTCTCCTTTTTGGGTTGAATGGGCAAAGCGAGAAAGTGAAGGTGGATTGGCCCACGTCTAATAAAGACGTTCCAGCTCCCGGGACAGCTTCCTTGGGAAGACAGAACAAAAACCAAGTCGTCTCTACGGGTTCTGTGTGTGCTTGTTTCCCTTCTGCACTCACCGTGGGATCCTTCATGGAGTGTCTTGATATTCTCCGCAGATGCCGTGGCAGAGGAAACGGAGGGGCAGGCAGAAGAGGACTGGGAGCAGATGCTGCTCCGGCTGTTGGTCTCCACAGGCTCTCCCGATGGGTTGGTGAGTCCTTTGGCAAGAGAGGAGGCGCTTGATCCTGAAAGAGAGGAGAGAGGACACCTGAGCCTCTGTTCTAAGCTTGCCTGGTCCTGCCATCTGGTAGAAGGAGGTCCCTGGGCCAACGTTGGGGGAACCTTCTCCACTGGAAGTCCCATGAAGAAGTCTGGAAACTGGATGGGGAGCAGGCATAGCCTCCAGAAGCAGTCTGCGAGAGATGCCCAGAACAGACGCCTGTGGATCTCAGCATGCCTTTCCGAGTCCTGCCTGCACCCCCCTCCCCCAATGGATGGAAGCCAGGGCCCTTGTGCAGGTCAGCCACCCAGCGCCGATCTTACCCGTGTCTCCTTAGTTACTTTGTGTGTTTTTTGTTTCTTAACTCTTGTCCTAAAGGGATGTCACAAAACATACAATCATCAAAAGGCCCCTCAAACCCACCTGGTTTCATTTCTAAAGCCCCGGCTTTTGGACCGGTTGCAGAAGGCCTGCTGGTGGGAGCAGATGCCCGGATGCTTGGATGGTCAATTTCTTTGAGAACCCAAACCATGGGGTTTCCTGAGGCTCCCGATCCTGGAATGGCTTGTGCCGTGGCACCGCTTTCTGCCAACTGGATGGGGGCCAAAGAACCATGGCTGTAGAACTGGAGGCGGGTCCCATGCTGGAAGGGGAGCTGAGGCCTTTGGCCTGGAACAGGCGGACAGAGCGGTACCAGATGTAACCCAGCCACCGCTGGTGAGGCCAGGTTTCCGTACATTTGCCCCATGGCTGGAAGAGGAAGCCTTCCATAAGGCAAGGCCATAGTTGCGGGTAGAGGAGGCCGATGGCCACGTCCCTCTGCAGGGAGGGAATAGGGAGCTGTAGAGTGGAATGACAGCATCCGGCCTCGGTTTCTGAAGACCCCATGTGAGTCTGTTGTTACTGGGATCAGGTGGACTATGGGGATGATGGGCTGCGTGGAGTGACAGGCGTTTGGAGGGACTGGCCAAGATGACGCCTGAGATGGCGTGACCGTCACTGCTGGGTTGTTGCTTTGCGGAAGCACTAGGCCTTCTCTTGGATGTGTTTCGCGTGGCGGGTCTGAAAGAGAAATGAATGAGAAAGGGCGATAAATGCTGCTCAGCCTTACCAGTATCCACCTGCTTTAGCCTAATGGTATTAAAAAAGGTACAATTTTACTCAGTTTCAGAAGCACGAAGCCTGGATATTTATTTATTCATTTATTTATTTATTGGACTTATATACCGCCCCATAGCGCTACAAGCACTCTCCAGGCGGTTTCCAATTTTTTTAATTATACAGGCAGGGAATGGGGAACATTTGGGACCAGGAGCGTAGGAGCAGGCTTGCTGCTGTTGCCTCGGAAACCCCGGAATTCCGAGAGTGTTTGGGTCCGAAAGGGATTCTAGAATGGAGGGCAGTTGGCTTGAGCTGGGAGGCTGAGTGTCCGTTAAGAGCCAACGCCTAAGTCCAACCGAAACAAGCAAACCAAAATAATCGACAAGGGCTGATTTTGGTTTCCTTGTTTCGGTTGGACTTAGGCGAATTGTGCAATCGTCTGCCAGATGAAGAGTCCTCCAAAGTCAAGATTATTCTGAAGGTTTGGTGCAGAGGCAAGCACTGGCCTGATGGAGCCCTAAGCCATGGGTCAGACCCTTTAAGGGGGTCAGGACTCCCCTTAGGACCTTCAGAGGCCTCTTCGTCCCCTTCCCTCTCCCAGAACGAAGCTCAGGGACCTCCACAGAGCATGTAGACCTCCCTGTAGGCAGGCCTGACCGGAAAGCAGTGTCTCTCCTTCCCCTCCCCCTTTTCAGAGGTGTTACTTCCTTTCAGTCCCTTGCCCAGGGCCTTCTGGCTCAAACCCAAGTCCCATGGAAGGTCAGGTAACAGGCCTTAGGCTTGGCCCACCTAAACCCCATTAGCATGACGGGGAAGTCCCCATGTAACTGAAGTGGCTGGCTTGTGCCTTGTGCCTGTGCAGCTGTAAAGTCCTTTCCCTTCCTGCCAAGTCATCCCCCTCTGTTTCCACCTCCACTTTCATGTGTTCTACCTAGTCTAATCTAACCTAAGGCCCTTTGCTTTTCCCAGCTAAGCATCCATAGCTTCATGGTTGGCTTTTCTGGGAGTGTCTTGGGAAAACCTAGAAAGAAAATAAAATAAAAGATCCATTTGAACCTTGAAATGACATCATGGCCTACCTGTCATGGTGAAGAAGCTGATTGCGAAAGTGTATTTTCCTAATCACAGGAGACCACTTCCAACACTCCTAACCGATGAAGCATCCGGTACGGAGTAGGCAGTGGAATGGTGATGATGCAGAATTGTTTATGGCTGTTCCTATGGTAACCTGGGGCAGGGGCAGGGAGCATAACCGCCATAGAATATGATGATGTCAGATGATGTCATTACCCAAGATCAACCAGGGCAACCAGGAAGAGCTAAGGCAGGAAGGAAAGACATGGACCCATTCATGTTTCTGATGGACAAGCCATCTTCACAGGTTCCTTATCCCTGTTTGTCTATTTCTCCATCCATCTATCCATCCATTCCCCATCATCTTGGCCTTGACTTTAGCAAGGGAGACTTAGCATTAGATGGCAACCTTCATCAAACATTGGTGATCATGACAAATTCTCTTTGTGATTTCTTTTGATGGGAGACCAACACACCATGCTTTCTACTTTCCTAAAAGCCATGATGATGTATGTATGTGAATGACAGGTACAGGCTACTGCACGATCAAGTCTTCTTGCTGATACTCTTTCTGTCTTTTGGTTCATGAAGTTACAGCCGCTTGATGGAGCCATGGGCATGACAGTGTGCAGGCAAGGAAGTGCCTTAAACTGGAATGTCCCAGTGTCCCAAGTGGAAGCCATTTGTTCCAGTTGAGCACGCTTTCCAAAACATTATGGAGGTGAAATTGAAGAAGAGGTAGGAGGCCTGGCAAGGTCAAGGAGCCTGCAGTCCCTTGCATCTTTCGATTTCTTTTCATGCCTGAACTTGGATGGTACCCTCTGGAGAAATGGTATGCTGTCACGGAGGTGCCATGAATTGGAAACCTGCATGTTGAAAGGTCCTAATTTCACCACAGGTTCATTCCCATCCCCGTCCATAACATGGGTTTTTATCATTCTGACCTCCCAAAGTAGATCTAACTGCAGAGAAGAATGGCCTATGTCTGGTTTCAATAGTTTTCTCCTCCCAGAAATAAATAGTGGTGGATTTAGCCCACCACCTTGCCCACCAGTATTTGTGGATGGTACAACTCTGCCTCTTTGTCCTTCACTTACTAAAGGCAGGTGGTCCCTACTTGCATCTTTTATCTGAATTGAGAATGCACAGCAGAAAATCTGGAATGGAACTGTGGTTTTCTAACTTCCTCCCTTATGTAGGACAAGTTTGGTGGATCTAATCCTGGAGGGTGCTTCAAAAGGAAATATGTGGGGAAATGGGCATAGGGGCTTCTTCTGTGTTTATTTTAACTCTAGCTCAACACACATCAGGCTCTAACACAAACACTCAGGGACCCTCACCTGTTTACAGCACAGCATGAACAAAGCATGGTTGCCCCTTTGCCTCTCTGGGCTGCTCTCACATCTGATCCTCTAGCAAATATTTTGGGGGAAGATCCATACTTACAATGTGATGTAATAAAAGGACAGAATTGTATTGTTGAAATTCTCTGCCACTGGTTGTGATGTTGTACTGTAACTGCTTCTAACCCTACATTGTTCATAGCTTCCAGCCGTTGACTGTATGCCATCCATGAATTGGCAAAACAAGACAAATACAAGAGCAGGCAATGCCTTTATTTTAAAAAATCAATCAAACAGGTAGTAATGATTTATAATTCATTGTTAGGGTTATAATTTCTAAAAAAACATTATCAAGGTAACATGGGAAGTCAATTTCAGTAAGGAAATACATATCAACATGTAGTATAGTATATGGAGAAAAGGAATTTTAAAATCGGCACAAGTTAGAATTAAAGACAATAATGTGATTTGGTACCCATGAGTGGTTGGACACCATCGTCCCCCAAAATAGTCAAGATGTGAGGAAGAAAGTGTGCATGATTTGGTTTGATGTTATTTGATTTTTAAGGCTACAGGAAGGCCAAAAATATGCATCGGTGACAGACAGGGATGAAAAGAGCCCCTCAGCCTGAGGGTCCACCTAGTTCTCCCCTCGCTGCATTAAGAAACAAACATCCTAGGCTTGTGCACATCAGTGCGGAGAGAGAGAGAAATGGCTCATGTGGATCATGCTGACTACTCAGGAAGGCATCCCAGCCTTCCCCTTGGCTGTGTCAGACTTGCTTATCTCTTGTTCCCACACCACATTTCACAGGAGACGGCTGCTTCCTCCTTTTCCTCAGAGATTAGCCTTTGGGCTCAAAATGGAGGGCCTTCTGCTACCTGCAGTTCTTCACCATTCACAGCATCGGACTATGTTCCTGTCAGTTTGCCTCTTGTGGCCCTCTGCTAAAGACGAAACATCCTGGGCAACTCATACAAAGCACTTCAGAAACTGTTTCTAGCCTCCCACCATGATGGGATCTGGGATCCTTATGATGCTGTTGTGCTCATGTCCCATTTAGGGGCATCCCATGGAGGCATCTAGTTGACCAACCAATAGACCTTCCCTTTGATCCAGCAGAGCTCATGTTCCTAAAAGCCCCTGGATTCCTCCAAGGCTCCTAGGAAGATTACAAGGCATTAGGAAGAAGAGGACATGATGATGTCCGAGGAGGAGAAGGCCCCAAAGTGCCCTTCCAGTCAGGACTGGTGAATCCTAATCAGTTCCCACACAGTTCTAAAGGAGACCAAGCCTTCCCCAGAAGCTATTAGGAAGTCTTTTCAAGGGACACCTTTCCAGCCATGCTTTTTTTGGGACCAAGCATCAGACGGTCCTGTCTAGTTTAGAGTGGCTGGAGGAAGGGAGGATGGTGGTTGTTTTTTCAGGAGTCATAGCTGGGGAGAGGGCTGCGATTGTTCTGCTTTCAGTCTCAAACCACTTAGGCTTGGAGTACAGGGGTCGCTGTGCACATAGTGTTCATTCCACATACATACATACACACATACATATATACACAAGCATCTCTCTGACACACACAACACATGGACGTGTAAATACATCCCATGTTCTGCAGGAGCTACCCTAGTACTACCGGAAGCCAGTTTTCAGATTATCCTATACTGTTCTTCAAAATTAGTTTATATAATGAAACATCACAGTTGACGGAGAGTCAGGCTGATGGTCGCCTAGCTGCAGGAGTTCATTACCCCATTGGCACAGGGATGGTTTAGGGTAAATACAAACATATTGTGATGTCACAGATGTTGCCACAAGGATAATCTTCTTTTCTTGTCTTGAATGACATCACTGGGAATAACCTCATTGTGCTGGCCAGCTGAGACAAGCAGTCAGTCAGACCAAGGCGTCACCTGGTCCAGGTGAGTCTCCCTGAGAGGCCACAAGAAGAGGTCTACAAAGCACAGCCAGCCCTAGCCATCAAGCCAAGTGAGGCCGCTGCCTCTGGCAACAGGGACCAGGGTCATGAAAGGGCAGCATAATGTTAATTATTCAAGTGATGGTTGGGAGGAGGGGCCTGTGGGACCTTCTGTTTCATGCAGCAAAGTGACTGCGAGCAGAGCAGGCAGTGCCAGCTGGGGGATTCAGTTCCACCATTTTGTGCGTCTTCCTGGACGGAGCCAAACTGCCGATGGCTGGTTTGCCCTGAGGTTGCTCGAGGCCACTTGGGAGCCTCCAGGGCAGGGAATCTCGCAGCTAGAAGGAGCCCCCTCCCTGCCCTCCACCACTGCCACTTGTCAAAACAAGGTTAGTTAAGGGTGGCAGGCAGAGGGCAATTGTTTGGGGGGGGGTAAGTGGGGAGGGGGAAGAGGACAAAAGAGAAAGAGAAAGGAGTGAAAAGAAAAAGAGAGGTCATTGTGAGTGTGGGAATGTTGCCGGGAGAAGGTGACTGAATGGTGGATGGGAGGGCAAGCCAGCAATTGTTTTGAATTTATATTTTCCTTTAAAAGAAATCCCGCTTTCTGGAATTGCACTGTATCAGCAGGAATTCTTTTAAAAAGCGGCAGGGGCATCCACCTATTTGGAACTGATTCTTTGGCATTCCAAGGAATCAATTCCACATTTGCCCCAAAATAAACAGACCTCTGGCGAGGGAGCAGAAAAACAGCAGTCCGCGCATGCAGGTGCCTCATGCGTATGCTAACATTTGTCTCATGTTTTTGATACGAAAAACTGGTCCAGCAGCAGGGGTTTTGTCCATGGGATTCGGCTCTTGGTTTCCGGTGTCGGCAACATTTTGCAATGATGGTACCGCTTGTGCACTTCAATGGTTTCTTTGTATTTTGTTTAATTCGTTTTAACTATTTCATGGCTGAGTTTGTTTTTACTTGTTTCTATTATGTTCTGTGCTGAATCGAAACTGCCTTGACCGCCTATTGCTAGAAAAGTGGAGTGGACATGCAACAACAACAATTTTGAAATTGACAGGGTCTGGAATGGATGATCTATAGGGTCCTTTCTGGCCCTGCAGTTGCAAGATAATGATGTTAATGATGATGATAAAATTTCATTTTTCATATTGGATATGGAATCTTTTGAAGGGTGCAATTACACAGTGAAGAAAATATGAATTCACTCACAATTACTTGCTATGAAGTTGTACCAGGGAATTCAGGTCCCCCTTTGGGTCTATTTGCATTAACTGACCACACAGGCAGAGAAGAGGAAAGCCTTGTTTGCAGCTGTGTTGTAGCTGTGTTGTATAAGGGAATTATCCTACAAGCTGTAAATAAGGGTTTCTTCATCCCTTTTCCTCCACTCTTTTATGGTGTTTTTTTTTTTTTGGTGGGGGGATGTCTAGATGTTCTGTCATAACAGTGTTGGCACCAAGTTGTTGTTTTTTTAAAAATTCTTGTTGATGGAGAGAGGCTTTGCTCGCTGTTCCTAAGCTATTCAAAAAGGAGAGAGAAAAGTCTTGCCAAAGGAGATGCAGTGACCTTTCAGCATCAGTTCAGTCACACAGTCTATAAACTGATGCAAATGGATCCTTTTTTTAAAAAAAAACAGAATCTCTTGTGGTTGAGGCAAACACCTCAAATGGGGATGGGACTTCAGGCTGATTTGCGTTTCCTTTTCCATCATGTGGTCAACAAAAAACATGCTAATGAGCCCATTCCATTCCCAGAGCATTTCCAGCATTTTTTTACCAATGTGACTGCACCCAAAGTATTCTCATTTCATGTACACCATACATGTATATAATACCAGCAACTCACAGTACAGTATTTGGAGAAGGAGATGTACTACATTAAGATAATAACGGTTGAGGCCATAGAACACAGTGAGCACAGTGCAAAATGTGGGTCACATTCAACTCCCATATGATTTTTGTGTGGCTCCTCAATGCATTTGAGGATTAAAAAATAAAAAAATCCAAATTGCAGTTTGTCACTTGATTTCATGAAATCTGCTTCCTTTTGTAAATCTTCCACTCTAGGTTGAAAGAGGAAACATATAATTATAATATTTCCCCATCATTTGCCTTAACTGGTTTTTAAGTCACTCCTTTGTGACTGAAACATAATTCTACTCCTTCATTAGACAATAGGAAATTTAGTGTGGTTACTTCAATAATAGCCTGACTTATTTACACAATCAGTTGCTGATTACACTATTGCTTTTGTGACAAAAAGCAAATGTATAAAAGTTTCATCATCATAAACAAAATTAATCTCTTATAATAATAATTGCTTCAGTTTGAGGAGGTTTCTGGGGCAAACTTTAAAATACGAAAGAGTACACACGATATACATATCTATGATCACAGGAGTGTAGGGCAAATTTTTTATCATATATGTATATCTACTTAGTATACACTGGAAACCAAACCGGGGAGAGCGGAGGGTTTAGCGAGGCTCGAGTCTCTGACTCCAAAGGGGGGAGGGTTTAGCTTAGTAGAGGGTTTAGTTTAGGTTTTTTCGTTTATTATTCTCTTTTTTCTTTTTTTATTTCTGTTTTTTTTTAGATAATTAATTTTATTTTATACAAAAAATACACCAAAAAAACACACATACATAACAACAAAAATACAGGAAAAAAATACAAGTAATAGTGCTTATTATAAACTAAATTCTAACGTGCACCCCATACCCACGGGACTCTATTTAATAATATTTTATTACCGATTACCTCTCCAAAATTATATTAAGTATTCTTTAGAGGCTTTCCCTCTTCCTTTCACTAACACAAATTCCACAAATTTACCCCTAATATCATAGATTGTTAGAACTTATTTCCCCTCTTTTTATATTATGTATGTTTGAATTCAAATAAAAATTTAAAAAAAGAATCAAACAGTGTTTTAAACATCTGTTCTAGGTCCCAGAAGGATTAGGTTAATCACTTAAAACATATCATTAGTAGAGTGTTAATCATCATCATCATCACCATCATCTAACATCAATTCAATTCTGATTCATGGTGACCCTTTGCAAGGTGTCACAGGAAAAGAATACTCAGGTTTTTTAAATCCCTTCTTCTGGGGTCATCCTGGGACTGTGCAGTTTGTTTAAGGCCACGGAGGCGGTTGCTCCTCCGAGGAGGCACAGTGGGGAATCAAACACCCAACCTCAGGTGCCACAGGCATTCACCTAAAGCACTGAGGTATCTAACCAACCAACCAAGAGATTAATAAACCAGGAAAAATTATCTTCGATTCTTTGGTTTCCACTTTCTTCAGCTGCTTTCAATAAAAGTGTTTACCCTGCCCCAGATGGCGATTATAAAACCCAGAGGGCAGATTAATCTGAAGTGGAGATTGGATGTCAGAGGTTGTCCTCTAGGTCCAGGCCGCAAAGTGCTAAGGTGCCATTTTTATAAACCCAGACGTTCTCCCTCATTACTGATGTATTTGAATTTGGTGGTACAGTGGTGCCTCGCATAACGAGCGCCCCGTTTAATGATGAATCCGCATAGCGATGCGGATTTAGCGATCGCAAAAACGATCGCATTGTGATGATTTAGATGGGCGAAAATCGCATTGCGATGATCGGTAAGCATTTTCCTTACCGATCTTCGCATCGCAATGTTTTCAGAACCGATGATCGGCGGTACCAAAATGGCCACTGGGTGAAATGGCGGCCGGATAGAGGATCTTTGCATAACTGTGAGGTTTTCCCCCATAGGAACGCATTAAACAGGGTTTAATCCATTCCTATGGGGTTTTTTGCCCCGTATAGCGATGATTCCGGATAGCGACGATTTATCCGGAATGGATTATCGTCGCTATGTGGGGTATCACTGTATTTTTCCCCCACAATAATCAACAAACCATATAGGCTGTTATGTTTGGTGTTAAAGGCCTTAACCATTGATTGTTCCAATTTCTTGGTCAAGATTGCAGATTTGTGGTTTCTGAAGTCAGTATGTAGGGTGATTGTTGTCGTTTTGTCCATAAACTGCAGATGGCATCCCAGCAGTGTGCACACAGTGATATAGATTGCAGGCTCTACAGGTAATGTTCTGTTTAATTAAGAATACCTGCTGTTCATGGTGCTCTTAATTAAAGATGACTGTCGTCCTGAGAAATATGCATGTAACAGGGCTCTTGGAAGCGCAATGATATGCCCCAGGATGGCTGACGGGTGTCTGACAATATTTCTGACAAGTAATTTCTGTATTTTGGGATGCCAGTAGAATGCTATCACAGGATGCATGCTGGGGGCTTTTGCAAGATGCCCACAATGGATAATGATTGTGTGCCCTCGAGTCACTTCTGAGTTATGGTGACCCTTTCCAGCTTTCTCTAATTGTTCTGCTGTAATTCTGAGATGCTGGATGGAGAGCAATCACCAATGGCATGCATTTTTCATTGTGAAGGTCAGTAACTTTGATGGAGAAGATTTTCCATTGTAAAGGTAGTTGCTGTCTTGATGTGTGAAGGATATCCTTAGAGAAACAGATGTTTTGTGGAAAGGCATCTGATTCTGAAACTCAAGCTGTATATCATATTCCTTTCCATATGTTTGAGGTGGCAGGATTTTCAGGTGAGGCATAAGTGGGTTTTTGCTGAAAGTCAGTGACAATTTTGTTGCTTCCAATGGTACGGAGAACATCAAAGAAAGGGAAGGGTGGGTTTTCAATGGTGTTAATAATAATGTGTTGTTGCACCTTTGAGTTGATCCTTGCTAATGTTTGGAGTCCTCACTGGTAGGGTGCTCTAGGATTGCAGCTTGCCCAAAGCTACACAGGCTAGCTCTTCTCCAGGAGGTACAGTGCGGAACTGAACTCCTGACCCCTACTCCAATTTACTGAGCTATCCAACAAGCTTCAGTAGTGTTACCGGATATAAATCTGGTAGTCAAAAGTACAGAGTTGATGTAGTCCAATGCTTCCCAACCTTGGGTATCCAGATGTTTTTGGAATGGCACCCTCAGAAATCCTGGCCAGCACAGCTGGTGGTGAAGAATTCTGGGAGTTTATATCAGTATATATGTACTGTTTCAATATAAACATGGCCTCACTAGTTAGGAGCCACTTGTGTAGGTTATTCAATCTGACTTACTCACACAGCAATCCCCAGTAGGATTCTGGCTGTTTTCATTACCCATTTTCATTCATTCTTTGGTTACATTATGAACGTTGTTCCTACGATATTTTTCTGTTTTTTTAATAATAATAATAATAATAATAATAATAATAATAATAATAATAATAATAATAATAATAATAATAATAATAATAATAATAATAATAATAATAATAATTATTGTTGTTGTTGTTGTTGTTGTTGTTGTTGTTGTTGTTGTTTTTGTTGTTGTTATTATTATTATTATTATTATTATTATTATTATTATTATTATTATTATTATTATTATTATTATTATTATTATTATTATTATTATTATTATTATTATTATTATTATTATTATTATTATTATTATTATTTAACCCTTGCTGTCTTGTTTTTACAGTTGTGTTTGTGCCATCAGGATACCACATGCTGTTTACAATGTTATTATAAGCTGCCTTAGGGACTATGTATTAAAAGAATATTTTAACTGGAAGAAAAAAAGAAGAATGTGACTTTACTGTTTTGTTTTTAATGGCAGAATTCGATGTGAAGGATCACGGTGTGTTGTTAAATGCTTAATTTAACCTTGCATCAAGATTCTTCCACCGTCACTGAATGAGTGCCCAGGGTGAAGAGTGGGGGCAGAAAGAAACACAGCAGGCAAGCCTGGCCTTCCTAATTGATTGAAAATTAGGTGCCAGGGGAGTTGGATGCACCCGGTGAGTGAGATTAGCGCTGAATGGGTTGTGCCAGCTCCTTGATTCTTTCCGAACAGATCGCTTTCTTCGCAGTCTCCTTCACGGTAAAGGCTTCTGGATTAAATTGGACAAAGTGTGTCGGGGCCCTGTAAGTGCAAGAGGAAAGAGAAGTAGCTGTCAGACTGAAAAGTTTCCAAAAGGATGGTCATGGTAGTCTTTTGTTAAAAAACAACAACAGGGCCCTCTGCCCACCTGAAAGACTAAGTATCCTGTCAGCCTGCCCTGCGTAGACGATCGTCTCCTCTACACGAAGCTGGACGTTTTTGGAATCACCCTGCAGATGGGTTGCCGAAGCAAAGGGTAATGGGAAAGGTGGACACTCCGCCAATACAATTGTTCTATCTATCTATCTATCTATCTATCCGTCTGTCCGTCTGTCCGTCTGTCCGTCTGTCCATCCGTCCGCCCGCCCGCCCGCCCACTCATTGTGCTGGTGTAACAAGTGATGTTTCTAGTTGCTTTAAGGGGGGAAAATAATGGGTATGTAAAATGTATTTTAAAAGCATTCTGTCAGTAATTCTCCATGTGTTATGTCATTCTCAACCCAATACGTTCCCTAGAAAAACTAATAAAAAGCTACAAGTGACAAGCAGCACAAGAAATAATGAAAGAAGTTACTTTTTCAGCATTACAAATAACAACAGTGGATTACTTCAAATACTGTAGCAAGGAACTGGAGCACTTTTAGAAAGCAATGTTCCCATTGCACCAACGATCACCCCCCTCGGCCATTGTTTTGAGGACTTCACAACTCTCTGCAATCTTTGGGGGAGTGGGCGTGAGGGACCGTGGTGGGGTGAGAATTTACAGTGATTGCCTTTCCGTCTTCCATCACTGGGTTCCTCATTATCTCACAAACATCCTACAAATCGGAAGAAGCCGTCTGTGCATGAAAATCTTATGCTGGATTATTTGTCCTCCCCCTCTTTCAATCTGCAGTGAAGAAGAATGAAGTGGTAGAGTCCCGAGGGGATAAGACTGGCTTGTACCACTTTAAGCTATGCAGAGTGGATTACATTTTCCATTTTAAAAAGGGGAACGTCTTCTTGCACACATCAAACAAGCAACAGGAATCAGTGGACATGACAAGAACATTTCTCCCTAATATGGTGGCTTTGTTTACTTGCAAGAGGTTTTCTTTTTTAAAGGTGGCTGTTCATAAATCATCTGCCCACTTTCAGTTGAAGTTGGTACAGTCCACTTTGCACACATATACCCACTCTCTTCAGGTATTTGTTGACCTGATTCTGCAGCATCCCACACCCCGCTTTCTCCCCCCGCCCGTACATGTAGCCTGCTCAGCAGCTACCCCTTGGTGACGTTTGCTAGTATGTCTGCCTTTGCATGCATTTTGCCAGGCAACTCCGTTTCTCCCCATTCACCTGCTGGTTTCTTCTTTCTGTCCCAGAAATGGTTCAAGAAGCGCCTGGCTGAATGGAGGAAATCGGAAGGACTCCCTTCGGAGAGCGGGTCGGTCAGAGACTGAGGCCTTGAACGTTCCTTCTGGAAACAGCCCTGGAAAACTGGCAGACACTCAGAGATTGCTTCTGCTGTGGAACACCATGAGAATTCGTTCCTTTTTTCTGCTATTTAACCTGCTGTACATAACCTGAGAGGAAAATTTACTTTATCAAACCATATGTGCCATTTAATGTATTACTGTATATGATAGAAATGATAAAAGAGAAGCGATGCGTCTCACTGTTTTACAACTGCTTTGGTGTGGTTCATATAACAACAGTCCCATTAATTCCCGAGGAACCTAATCAGAATGAGCAGACTGAGTGCATAAACTTTTCTCCCTCTGTGGTCTGGAAAAACGAGCTCACCGGCACAGTGCAGAAGAAGAACACCCTCCAGAAAACTGAATGCAATAATGTATAAGAAAGAGCATGACAAGAAAAGGGGTGGGGATGACCCACCCTCGTATCCATTTCTGGGAGCCTTGGTATATGCAAACAGACAGTCTCTACAGAAACCCCACCTGTGTCTCGTCTGCACCCACACTGAACTAGAACCGGTGTATAAGCAGAAAAATCACATGGTACCCTTGCAGCTCTAGGCCACATGCACTAATCTGCCCTAGGAGACATGCCTGTTCACCCAGCTCTTTCCATGTACTGACCCTGGTGCTCTCACTGTCTTCCTTCATAGATTCAAATGATTTTTCTTGCCCATTCTGGTTCTCTTTCTTTTTCCTTCTGCTCCTTCTTTTCTCATCCACTGGTTTTTTTCCATTTTTGCTGGTCTTTTTCTCTGCTCATTTTCAGGTAACTCAGCCCTTCTCCCTCCCTCCCTCTTCTAGCCTTTTGAAGTTTTTTTTGGGGGGGGGGCTTGCAAGAGAAGCATCACTTGAAGCTGCTGAGAGGTTCCCTGAGGAATGAATATTGCAGCACAGGGGCAGGTTCCTCTCTCCTGAATGTTAAGAAACACTGCCGCCTCCTAGTGACTGAAGATGGTTTTGCAGTCTATCGGCAGATCTTAAATTAATATATCTAGGTTTCCAAAACCAAATTAAGGTTGACTGGCAATTTCCAAAGTATTCTTACTCTTGCTCCACTCTTCAGGTGACCAGGTATCCCAGTTTTGGTGCTATGGTAGAGATAAACATTTGTATGGTTATAGCTAGCTCACTATAGAGAGACTCCTCACACCAGTTTCTGAATGCTTGTCCTCCTCACCTCTGCCAGGCACAAAAAAATGAACAGACCTGGTAATGTATATGTCATGAGTGTTCTATGGAACCATATACTGTACATAAGAAATAACAGGTTACTTGCCTTTGGAAACTTTGAATCTAAATTTAGAAAGGAGGCAACCCAGAAGAATGGGATGGGAAGAGTCCAGAATAAAAACACTGAATGTGAACAAATGATCATCAAATTTATTTCAACTAGGAAAAGAGACTAAAACTTTAAACTTGAATATGGATAGAAAAGGTTGCCATTGAAAATTAACACATATGACTGATGGAGGTCCGAGGGATCAGAGACATAGAGGCCTTGATGCAAGCAGCCAGGAGTAAAAGAAGTCTTCAGACCAATGGATTCAATGGTCCTGTTTGATCTTTATGGATGTGAAATTAGACCTTTCAAAGGAGCATCTGGAGTTTGCAATGATTGTTTTTTGAATACTGGAAGGAGGTTTTTGTATTATTCTAGATGGTTCTTCAGATTTAGCTTATTTCATGAACCATCACAGTTCCAGGAGAGTCAGGCTGATGCTTGCCTAGCTGCAGGGGTTTCTTGCCCCATTGGCACAGGGATGGTTTAGGATAAATACAAACAAGGTGGGTGCAGGTTGCAGGTTGGAATTGTAGACACCGCTAGACGACCCAAGGAGAGGGTGGCCAGCCCAGTGTCTTCAGGCACAAACCATTTATGTCAAGAACAATTAAAAAATCTAAATGATCAACTCGCGGACACACCCTAAGGTCGTATCGCTGCCTGCCAGTTAGAATTCTTGTTTTTCTTGAGAGAGCAGGCCAGCCCATCAGCAACAACGGACCACGGTTTGGACTGCCTACGGCCAGACAAAGTCTATTTCGGCAATTACTTTCCAGGCTGCTGAATTTGCCCGGCTTCTTATGAGCGCCATGGGTACCCGTAGGCGATGGAGAGGTCCATTTCCTTTTCCCGCTCCACAAAGTACTTCGACCGCCCCACTGCGGTCCAGTGGGCGGCCTCCTCCCTCTCCCGCTGGGCCCGAAGTTTCATCATTTCCCGAATGGGTCGTTGCTCTTCTGTGATGGGTTTTGATTCTTCTAGGTCAGGAGGGGGTGTTCTCCACGGGATGAAAGTGTCCCCTTTGAATGTGGAAGAATCAGGGGGCTCCGTGGGACGCCGCACAACGACCAAGGGTGCCTGGGTGTTGGTGGCCAGCCTCCAGTGACTTTGCCCAGACATGGGGGGATAAGGAAGGGGAGCGCTGGGCTTCATGGAGGTGTTGGCCGACATGGGGGGATGAGGAAGGGGAGCGCTGGTCTTCATGGAGGTGTTGGCCGACATGGGGGGATGAGGAAAGGGAGCGCTGGTCTTCACAGAGGTGTTGGCCGACATGGGGGGATGAGGAAGGGGAGCGCTGGGCTTCATGGAGGTCCTGGCTGACATGGAGGGATGAGGAAGGGGAGCGCTGGGCTTCATGGAGGTGCTGGCCGGCCGTCTCCACCCAGGGGGCTCGTATAGGTGGGATGATGAGGCCTTTGGTTGGCAGGGGTGGGATAAGATTGCAGGCTTGGCCACTGCTCTATGGGCTGGAATAGAGGATGCCACAGATTTTGATGGTGGCTGTGAGGGTGGCTGAGGGCCTGAGTGGGATGCCGAAATTTTGGGGATCCTTGGCAGGGAAGGCAGGGGTCTTGCCCATCCTCCTGCCGGTGGGAATGGCTTTTCTGGAGCGGAGGGAGCCAGAGGGAGCTGTTTCTTCACTGGCGCCAGCTGGGGTTTGCCCTTCCCCAGTGGGTAGAGGACATTCAGGGACTCCATCATCTGCATGACCAGATGGCTCCTAGGAACGGGCTTCGGGGGCTCCTGAGTGGACACTTGCGTAGGTCCCACCCCTGCTGTCACTGAGGTTGTTGTCTTCTTTTTGGCAGCTTTCGATGCCTTGCTTGGGGCAAGATCTTTCCCAGACTCTGCACTCTGCTTTGTGAGACTGACCTCTCGGTTTGCAGGGCCCTTTTCTGCCTTTCTTGGTGCACCTCCACCACCTTTTTTGCCACTGGCGAGGGAACTGCAAGGCTTCTTATGTGCCTCCAAAGCCGTTCCCTCCCCAGAAGCATTTGAGGCTGTGGTGGGATCTGAGCTTTTCTTTGTTTTCCTCACCTTCTTGCTTGGTTCCCCTTCAGTTGCTGGGCTTTTTGTCCTCTTTGCCTTGGTGTCAAGTTTAGGCTTGTCGGGTGCCTCGGATGGTTTCCCTTGGGAGGGTCTTGGGATGGCCACGTCTTTCTTGGCTTGGGGCTCCTGAGACTTGACTCCGATGTTGTCAAAAGAGGTGGCACCTCCACCACCTTTTTTGCCACTGAGGAGGGAACTGCAAGGCTTCTTATGTGCTCCCAAAGCCGTTCCCTCCCCAGAAGCATTTGGAGCTGTGGTGGGATCTGAGGTTTTCTTTGTCTTTGTCACCTTCTTCCTTGGTTCTCCTTCACTTGCTGGGCTTTTTGCCCTCTTTGCCTTGGTATTCAGTTTAGGCTTGTTGGGTGCCTCGGATGGTTTCCCTTGGGAGGGTCTTGGGATGGGCAAGTCTTTCTTGGCTTGGGGCTCCTGAGACTTGACTCCGATGTCGTCAAATGAGGTGGCACCTCCACCACCTTTTTTGCCACTGACGATGGAACTGCAACGCTTCTTATATGCTCCCAAAGCCGTTCCCTCCCCAGAAGCATTTGAAGCTGTGGTGGGATCTGAGCGTTTCTTTGTCTTTTTCACCTCCTTACTTGGTTCTCCTTCACTTGGTGGGCTTTTTGCCCTCTTTGCCTTGATATTGAGGTTAGGCTTGTTTGGTGCCTCGGATTGTTTCCCTTGGGAGGGTCTTGGGATAGCCACGTCTTTCTTGACTTGGGGCTCCTGAGACTGGCCTCCGATGTCGTCACAGGGCCGAGGAGGGGTTGCCAACAGTTCCTGGGCCTGCCCGGAGTCCCTGGGCTCTGTTGGATCCAGAGAAGGAAAGATGCAGTCCGGAAGGAGGGGCTCCATGGAAGAGACGAGGTCCTCAAAATCTGGGAACTCGGTGAGGAGATTCTCCGGCAGCTGGATATCATCTCTGGAGCTCATAAGGGGACTTCCCTCTTGGGCAGGAGGCAGCAGCTGAGACTCCAACATTGGGTTTATTTGACCCTCCAATCCTGGAAGAGAGGGAACAAAACCAGGACCCTCAATCAGAAGACTTTTCCCTTGATAGCCAGGACAACGCCTGAGCAGCTGTCTGGATCCAGCCCTGGGGTTGGAGCTCTTTCTCCACCCCCACCACACCGATCCATTGGAGCTGCCCTCCCCTCGCTTGCTTAACAGAAAGAGAAAAGCAGGAGTCTCTCTTTTGAACCACTTCCTTGCATTTCTCCAGAGAAACCCTGGTAAGCCACCTGCCCTCTGCTGCAACCTGGGGTTAGCCAGGTCTGAGGTTTGCCAGGAACATCTGCTTGCCGGCCTTGGTGGCACTTGGGAAACGCTAGTCCTTCATGTTTCCAGGGAAGGATGTGGGATGTGTTGCATGTAAGTGACTGGCTCTCTCCTTTTTGGGTTGAATGGGCAAAGCGAGAAAGTGAAGATGGATTGGCCCACGTCTAATAAAGATGTTCCAGCTCCCGGGACAGCTTCCTTGGGAAGACAGAACAAAAACCAAGTCGTCTCTACGGGTTCTGTGTATGCTTGTTTCCCTTCTGCACTCACCGTGGGATCCTTCATGGAGTGTCTTGATATTCTCTGCAGATGTTGTGGCAGAGGAAGCGGAGGGGCAGGCAGAAGAGGACTGGGAGCAGATGCTGCTCCGGCTGTTGGTCTCCACAGGCTCTCCCGGAGGGTTGGTGAGTCCTTTGGCAAGAGAGGAGGCACTTGATCCTGAAAGAGAGAAGAGAGGATGCCTGAGCCTCTGTTCTAAGCTCGCCTGGTCCTGCCCTCTGGTAGAAGGAAGTCCCTGGGCCAACGTTGGGGGACCTTCTCCACTGGAAGTCCCATGAAGAAGTCTGGAAGCTGGATGGGGAGCAGGCATAGCCTCCAGAAGCAGGGCTGTGAGAGACGCCCAGAACAGACGCCTGTGGATCTCAGCATGCCTTTCTGAGTCCTGCCTGCACCCCCCTCCCCCAATGGATGGAAGCCAGGGCCCTTGTGCAGGTCAGCCACCCAGTGTCGATCTTACCCGTGTCTCCTTGGTTACTTTGTGTGTTTTTTGTTTCTTAACTTTTGTCATAAAGGGATGTCACAAAACATACAATCATCAAAATGCCCCTCAAACCAACCTGGTTTCATTTCTAAAGCCCCGGCTTTTGGACCGGTTGCAGAAGGCCTGCTGGTGGGAGCAGATGCCCTGACGCTTGGATGGTCAATTTCTTTGAGAACCAAAACCATGGGGTTTCCTGAGGCTCCCGGTCCTGGAATGGCTTGTGCCGTGGCACCGCTTTCTGCCAACTGGATGGGGGCCAAACAACCATGGCTGTAGAACTGGAGGCGGGTCCCCTGCTGGAAGGGGAGCTGAGGCCTTTGGCCTGGAACAGGCGGACAGAGCTGTACCAGATGTAACCCAGCCACCGCTGGTGAGGCCAGGTTTCCGTACATTTGCCCCATGGCTGGAAGAGGAAGCCTTCCATAAGGCAAGGCCATAGCTGCGGGTAGAGGAGGCCGATGGCCACGACCCTCTCCAGGGAGGGAATAGGGAGCTGTAGAGTGGAATGACAGCATCCGGCCTCGGTTTCTGAAGACCCCGTGTGAATCTGTTGTTACTGGGATCAGGTGGACTACGGGGACGATGGGCTGCGTGGAGTGACAGGCGTTTGGAGGGACTGGCCAAGATGACACCTGAGATGGCGCGACCGTCACTGCTGGGTTGCTGCTTTGTGGAAGCGCTCGGCCTTCTCTTGGATGGGTTTCGTGTGGCGGGTCTGTAAGAGAAATGAATGAGAAAGGGCGATAAGTGCTGCTCAGCCTTACCAGTATCAACCAGCTTTAGTCCAATGGTATTATAAAAGGTACAATTTTACTCAGTTTCAGAAGCCGGAAGCCTGGATATGGTCTTTTGTTTTTCTCTTGCAGCCTCTCTGAATTCCTGCTGCCTTTTTGTTTTTCCTCTTATTCTGCAACATCTCATAAAAAAAAGGGGGGGGGAGAACTCTTTACTTTCTCTACCTGAACCTGTAGCAGTTCTACATTTTTGGAGGATTTTTTTTTAAAAAAATAAAAATTTTAAATTTTCCATTACTATATTCTCTGTAGGACCTGATTATCTGAGGTTTAAGAGCCTCGTGGCGCAGTGGTTAAAACGCTGTACTGCAGCTAAAACTGTGCTCACGACCTGGGGTTCAAATCCCAGGTAGCCGGCTCAAGGTTGACTCAGCCTTCCATCCTTCCGAGGTCGGTAAAATGAGTACCCAGCTTGCTGGGGGGGCAATGTGTAGCCTTTATAATTAAAATTGTAAACCGCCCGGAGAGTGCTTGTAGCGCTAGGGGGCGGTATATAAGTCCAATAAATAAATAAATAAATTTAATAACCTTCTGTCCCGTCCCCTATAATAAAAGAAAAAAAGGTCCCTTCTTCTTCCCACAGAGCTCTCCCATTGAGCTCCAGCCCTCCAGGTGGGGGTGTGGGAGGGGTTTGCTTCTAAAAGCAATCAGATGCCCTCAAGGACCAACAGACCAGGCTAGCCCTCAATGGTGCTTGATGCTGCCGAGTCCCAGATCAGCCTACAGAGAATTTGCACTGCCAAACACAGCTTTTGGGGGAACTAGTTCTGAGGGGTTGGCTTAAAATTAAGCTGCAGGGAATGGGGAACGTTTGGGACCAGGAGTGTAGGAGCAGGCTGGCTGCTGTTGCCTCGGAAACCCCGGAATTCTGAGAGTGTTTGGGTCCGAAAGGGATTCTAGAATGGAGGGCAGTTGGCTTGAGCTGGGAGGCTGAGTGTCCGTTAAGAGCCAACGCCTAAGTCCAACCGAAACAAGCAAACCAAAATAATCGACAAGGGCTTATTGTGGTTTGCTTGTTTCGGTTGGATTTAGGCGAATTGTTCAATCGTCTGCCAGATGAAGAGTCCTCCAAAGTCAAGGTTATTCTGAAGGTTTGGTGCAGAGGCAAGCACTGGCCTGACGGAGCCCCAAGCCATTGGTCAGACCTTTTAAGGGGGTCAGGACTCCCCTTAGGACCTTCAGAGGCCTCTTCGTCCCCTTCCCTCTCCCAGAACGAAGCTCAGGGACCTTCACAGAGCATGTAGACCTCACTGTAGGCAGGCCTGACTGGGAAGCGGTGCCTCTCCTTCCCCTCCCCCTTTTCAGAGGTGTTACTTTCTTTCAGTCCCTTGCCCAGGGCCTTCTGGCTCAAACCCAAGTCCCATGGAGGGTCAGGTAACAGGCCTTAGGCTTGGCCCACCTGAACCCCATTAGCATGACTGGGAAGTCCCCATGTAACTGAAGTGGCTGGCTTGTGCCTTGTGCCTGTGCAGCTGTAAAGTCATTTCCCTTCCTGCCAAATTATCCCCCTCTGTTTCCACCTCCACTTTCATGCGTGCTACCTAGTCTAATCTAACCTAAGGCCCTTTGCTTTTCCCAGCTAAGCATCCATAGCTTCATGGTTGGCTTTTCTGGGAGCGTCTTGGGAAAACCTAGAAAAAAAAATAAAAGATCCATTTGAACCTTGAAATGACATCATGGCCTACCTGCCATGGTGAAGAAGCTGATTGCGAAAGTGTATTTTCCTAATCACAGGAGACCACTTCCAACACTCCTAACCGATGAAGCGTCCGGTACGGAGTAGGCAGTGGAATGGTGATGATGCAGAATTGTTTATGGCTGTTCCTATGGTAACCTGGGGCAGGGGCAGGGAGCATAACCGCCATAGAACATGATGATGTCAGATGATGTCATTACCCAAGATCAACCAGGGCAACCAGGAAGAGCTAAGGCAGGAAGGCAAGACATGGACCCGTTCATGTTTCTGATGGACAAGCCATCTTCACAGGTTCCTTATCCCTGTTTGTCTATTTCTCCATCCATCTATCCATCCATTCCCCATCATCTTGGCCTTGATTTTGGCAAGGGAGACTTAGCATTAGATGGCAACCTTCATCAAACATTGGTGATCATGACAAATGCTCTTTGTGATTTCTTTTGATGGGAGACCAACACACCATGCTTTCTACTTTGCTAACAGCCATGATGATGTATGTATGTGAATGACAGGTACAGGCTACTGCACGATCAAGTCTTCTTGCTGATACTCTTTCTGTCTTTTGGTTCATGAAGTTACAGCCGCTTGATGGAGCCATGGGCGTGACAGTGTGCAGGCAAGGAAGTGCCTTAAACTGGAATGTCCCAGTGTCCCAAGTGGAAGCCATTTGTTCCAGTTGAGCACGCTTTCCAAAACATCATGGAGGTGAAATTGAAGAAGAGGTAGGAGGCCTGGCAAGGTCAAGGAGCCTGCAGTCCCTTGCATCTTTCGATTTCTTTTCATGCCTGAACTTGGATGGTACCCTCTGGAGAAATGGTATGCTGTCATGGAGGTGCCATGAATTGGAAACCTGCATGTTGAAAGGTCCTAATTTCACCACAGGTTCATTCCCATCCCCGTCCGTAACATGGGTTTTTATCATTCTGACCTCCCAAAGTAGATCTAACTGCAGAGAAGAATGGCCTATGTCTGGTTTCAATAGTCTTCTCCTCCCAGAAACAAATGGTGGAGGATTTAGCCCTCTGGCCCTCCCATCAGTACTTGTGGATTGTACAATTCTGTCTCTTTGTCCTTCACTTACAAAAAACCGGATGGTCCCTACTTGCATCTTTTAATTGAATTGAGAATGCACAGCAGAAAATCTGGAATGGAACTGTGGTTTTCTAACTTCCTCCCTTATGTAGGACAAGTTTGGTGGATCTAATCCTGGAGGGTGGTTCAAAAGGGAAAATGTGGGGAAATGGGCATAGGAGCTTCTTCTGTGTTTATTTTAACTCTAGCTCAACACACATCAGGCTCTAACACAAACACTCGGGGACCCTCAACTCTTTACAGGACAGCATGGACGAAGCATGGTTGCCCCTTTGCCTCTCTGGGCTGCTCTCACATCTGATCCTCTAGCGAATATTTTGGGGGAAGATCCAGACTTACAATGTGATGTAATAAAAGGACAGAATTGTATTGTTGAACCTCTCTGCCACTGGTTGTGATGTTGTACCATGACTGCTTCTAAACCTACATCGTTCATAACTTCCAGCTGTTGACTGTATGCCATCCATGAATTGGCAAAACAAGACAAATACAAGAGCAGGCAATGCCTTTATTTCAAAAAAATCAATCAAACAGGTAGTAATGATTTATAATTCATTGTTAGGGTTATAATTTCTAAAAAAACATTCTCAAGGTAACATGGGAAGTCAATTTCAGTAAGGAAATACATATCAACATGTAGTATAGTATATGGAGAAAAGGAATTTTAAAATCGGCACAAGTTAGAATTAAAGGCAATAATGTGATTTGGTACCCATGAGTGGTTGGACAACATCGTCCCCCAAAATAGTCAAGATGTGAGGAAGAAAGTGTGCATGATTTGGTTTGATGTTATTTGATTTTTAAGGCTACAGGAAGGCCAAAACTATGCATCGGTGACAGACAGGGATGAAAAGAGCCCCTCAACCCGAGAGTCCACCTAGTTCTCCCCTCACTGCATTAAGAAACAAACATCCTAGGCTTGTGCACATCAGTGCGGGGGAGGGGGGAGAGAGAAACGGCTCATGTGGATCATGCTGACTACTCAGGAAGGCATCCCAGCCTTCCCCTTGGCTGTGTCAGACTTGCTTATCTCTTGTTCCCACACCACATTTCACAGGAGACGGCTGCTTCCTCCTTTTCCTCAGAGATTAGCCTTTGGGCTCAAAATGGAGGGCCTTCTCCCACCTGCAGTTCTTCACCATTCACAGCATCGGACTATGTTCCTGTCAGTTTGCCTCTTGTGGCCCTCTGCTAAAGACAAAACACCCTGGGCAACTCATACAGAGCACTTCAGAAACTGTTTCTAGCCTCCCACCATGAAGGGATCTGGGATCCTCATGATGCTCTTGTGCTCATGTCCCATTTAGGGGCATCCCATGGAGGCATCCAGTTGACCAGCCAATAGACCTTCCCTTTGATCCAGCAGAGCTCATGTTCTTAAAAGCCACTGGATTCCTCCAAGGCTCCTAGGAAGATTACAAGGCATTAGGAAGAAGAGGACATGATGATGTCCGAGGAGGAGGAGGCCCCAAAGTGCCCTTCCAGTCAGGACTGGTGAATCCTAATCAGTTCCCACACAGTTCTAAAGGAGACCAAGCCTTCCCCAGAAGCTATTAGGAAGTCTTTTCAAGGGAAGCTTTTCCGGCCACGCTTCTTTTGGGACCAAGCATCACACTGTCCTGTGCAGTTTATAGTGGCTGGAGGCAGGGCGGATGGTGCTTGTTTTTTTCAGGAGTCATAGCTGGGGAGAGGGCTGCGATTGTTCTGCTTTCAGTCTCAAACCACTTAGGCTTGGAGTACAGGGGTCGCTGTGCACATAGTGTTCATTCCACACACACACACACAAGGATCTCTCTGACAGACACGACACATGGTCATGTAAATCCGTCCCATGTTCTGCAGGAGGTACCCTAGTACCCTGGTGGCAGGCCAAGAGCAATTGTTTGGGGGGGGGTAAGGGGGAGGGGGAAGAGGACAAAAGAGAAAGAGAAAGGGGTGAAAAGAAAAAGAGAGGTCATTGTGAGTGTGGGAATGCTGGGGGGCGAAGGTGACTTGGTGGGCAAGCCAGCATTTGTTTCGAATTTATATTTTCCTTTAAAAGAAATCCCGCTTTCTGGAATTGCACTGTATCAGCAGGAATTCTTTTTAAAAGCGGCAGGGGCATCCACCTATGTGGAACTGATTCTTTGGCATTCCAAGGAATCAATTCCACATTTGCCCCAAAATAAACAGACCTCTGGCGAGGGAGCAGAAAAACAGCAGTCCGCGCATGCACGTGCCTCATGCGTATGCTAACATTTGTCTCATGTTTTTGATACGAAAAACTGGTCCAGCAGCAGGGGTTTTGTCCATGGGATTCGGCTCTTGGTTTCCGGTGTCGGCAACATTTTGCAATGATGGTACCGCTTGTGCACTTCAATGGTTTCTTTGTATTTTGTTTAATTCGTTTTAACTATTTCATGGCTGAGTTTGTTTTTACTTGTTTCTATTATGTTCTGTGCTGAATCGAAACTGCCTTGACCGCCTGTTGCTAGAAAAGTGGAGTGGACATGCAACAACAACAATTTTGAAATTGACAGGGTTTGGAATGGATGATCTATAGGGTCCTTTCTGGCCCTGCAGTTGCAAGATAATGATGTTAATGATGATGATAAAATTTCATTTTTCATATTGGATATGGAATCTTTTGAAGGGTGCAATTACACAGTGAAGAAAATATGAATTCACTCACAATTACTTGCTATGAAGTTGTACCAGGGAATTCAGGTCCCCCTTTGGGTCTATTTGCATTAACTGACCACACAGGCAGAGAAGAGGAAAGCCTTGTTTGCAGCTGTGTTGTAGCTGTGTTGTATAAGGGAATTATCCTACAAGCTGTAAATAAGGGTTTCTTCATCCCTTTTCCTCCACTCTTTTATGGGTTTTTTTTTTTTTTTTTTTTTTTTTGGTGGGGGGATGTCTAGATGTTCTGTCATAACAGTGTTGGCACCAAGTTGTTGTTTTTTAAAAAATTCTTGTTGATGGAGAGAGGCTTTGCTCGCTGTTCCTAAGCTATTCAAAAAGGAGAGAGAAAAGTCTTGCCAAAGGAGATGCAGTGACCTTTCAGCATCAGTTCAGTCACACAGTCTATAAACTGATGCAAATGGATCCTTTTTTTAAAAAACAGAATCTCTTGTGGCTGAGGCAAACACCTCAGATGGGGATGGGACTTCAGGCTGATTTGCGTTTCCTTTTCCATCATGTGGTCAACAAAAAACATACTAATGAGCCCATTCCATTCCCAGAGCATTTCCAGCATTTTTTTTACCAATGTGACTGCACCCAAAGTATTCTCATTTCATGTACACCATACATGTATATAATACCAGCAACTCACAGTACAGTATTTGGAGAAGGAGATGTACTACATTAAGATAATAACGGTTGAGGCCATAGAACACAGTGAGCACAGTGCAAAATGTGGGTCACATTCAACTCCCATATGATTTTTGTGTGGCTCCTCAATGCATTTGAGGATTAAAAAATAAAAAAATCCAAATTGCAGTTTGTCACTTGATTTCATGAAATCTGCTTCCTTTTGTAAATCTTCCACTCTAGGTTGAAAGAGGAAACATATAATTATAATATTTCCCCATCATTTGCCTTAACTGGTTTTTAAGTCACTCCTTTGTGACTGAAACATAATTCTACTCCTTCATTAGACAATAGGAAATTTAGTGTGGTTACTTCAATAATAGCCTGACTTATTTACACAATCAGTTGCTGATTACACTATTGCTTTTGTGACAAAAAGCAAATGTATAAAAGTTTCATCATCATAAACAAAATTAATCTCTTATAATAATAATTGCTTCAGTTTGAGGAGGTTTCTGGGGCAAACTTCAATACGAAAGAGTACACATGATATACATATCTATGATCACAGGAGTGTAGGGCAAATTTTTTATCATATATGTATATCTACTTAGCATACACTGGAAACCAAACCGGGGAGAGCGGAGGGTTTAACGAGGCTCGAGGCTCTGATTCCAAAGGGGGGAGGGTTTAGCTTAGTAGAAGGTTTAGTTTAGGTTTTTTCGTTTATTATTCTCTTTTTTCTTTTTTTATTTCTGGTTTTTTTTAAGATAATTTATTTTATTTTATACAAAAAATACACCAAAAAAACACACATACATAACAACAAAAATACAGGAAAAAAATACAAGTAATAGTGCTTATTATAAACTAAATTCTAACGTGCACCCCATACCCACGGGACTCTATTTAATAATATTTTATTACAAATTACCTCTCCAAAATTATATTAAGTATTCTTTAGAGGCTTTCCCTCTTCCTTTCACTAGCACAAATTCCACAAATTTACCCCTAATATCATAGATTGTTAGAACTTATTTCCCCTCTTTTTATTTTATGTATGTTTGAATTCAAATAAAATTTTAAAAAAAGAATCAAACAGTGTTTTAAACATCTGTTCTAGGTCCCAGAAGGATTAGGTTAATCACTTAAAATATATCATTAGTAGAGTGTTAATCATCATCATCATCACCATCATCTAACATCAATTCAATTCTGATTCATGGTGACCCTTTGCAAGGTTTCACAGGAAAAGAATACTCAGGTTTTTTAAATCCCTTCTTCTGGGGTCATCCTGGGACTGTGCAGTTTGTTTAAGGCCACGGAGGCGGTTGCTCCTCCGAGGAGGCACAGTGGGGAATCAAACTCCCAACCTCAGGTGCCACAGGCATTCACCTAAAGCACTGAGGTATTTAACCAACCAACCAAGAGATTAATAAACCAGGAAAAATTATCTTCGATTCTTTGGTTTCCACTTTCTTCAATAAAAGTGTTTACCCTGCCCCAGATGGCGATTATAAAACCCAGAGGGCAGATTAATCTGAAGTGGAGATTGGATGTCAGAGGTTGTCCTCTAGGACCAGGCCGCAAAGTGCTAAGGTGCCATTTTTATAAACCCAGACGTTCTCCCTCATTACTGATGTATTTGAATTTGGTGGTACAGTGGTGCCTCACATAACGAGCGCCCTGTTTAATGATGAATCTGCATAGCGATGCGGATTTAGCGATCGCAAAAACGATCGCATTGTGATGATTTAGATGGGCGAAAATCGCATTGCGATGATCGGTAAGCATTTTCCTTACCGATCCTCGCATCGCAATGTTTTCAGAACCGCTGATCGGCGGTTCCAAAATGGCCACTGGGTGAAATGGCCGCCGGATAGAGGATCTTTGCATAACTGTGAGGTTTTCCCCCATAGGAACGCATTAAACAGGGTTTAATCCGTTCCTATGGGGTTTTTTGCCCCGTATAGCGATGATTCCGGATAGCGACGATTTATCCGGAATGGATTATCGTCGCTATGTGGGGCATCACTGTATTTTTTCCCCACAATAATCTACAAACCATATAGGCTGTTATGTTTGGTGTTAAAGGCCTTAACCATTGGTTGTTCCAATTTCTTGGTCAAGATTGCAGATTTGTGGTTTCTGAAGTCAGTATGTAGGGTGATTGTTGTCGTTTTTGTCCATAAACTGCAGATGGCATCCCAGCAGTGTGCACACAGTGATATAGATTGCAGGCTCTACAGGTAATGTTCTGTTTAATTAAGAATACCTGCTGTTCATGGTGCTCTTAATTAAAGATGACTGTCGTCCTGAGAAATATGCATGTAACAGGGCTCTTGGAAGCGCAATGATATGACCCAGGATGGCTGACGGGTGTCTGACAATATTTCTGACAAGTAATTTCTGTATTTTGGGATGCCAGTAGAATGCTATCACAGGATGCATGCTGGCGGCTTTTGCAAGATGCCCACAATGGATAATGATTGTGTGCCCTCGAGTCACTTCTGAGTTATGGTGACCCTTTCCAGCTTTCTCTAATTGTTCTGCTGTAATTCTGAGATGCTGGATGGAGAGCAATCACCAATGGAATGCATTTTTCACTGTGAAGGTCAGTAACTTTGATGGAGAAGATTTTCCATTGTAAAGGTAGTTGCTGTCTTGATGTGTGAAGGATATCCTTAGAGAAACAGATGTTTTGTGGAAAGGCATCTGATTCTGAAACTCAAGCTGTATATCATATTCCTTTCCATATGTTTGAGGTGGCAGGATTTTCAGGTGAGGCATAAGTGGGTTTTTGCTGAAAGTCAGTGACAATTTTGTTGCTTCCAATGGTACGGAGAACATCAAAGAAAGAGAAGGGTGGGTTTTCAATGGTGTTAATAATAATGTGCTGTTGCACCTTTGAGTTGATCCTTGCTAATGTTTGGAGTCCTCACTGGTAGGGTGCTCTAGGATTGCAGCTTGCCCAAAGCTACACAGGCTAGCTCTTCTCCAGGAGGTACAGTGCGGAACTGAACTCCTGACCCCTACTCCAATTTACTGAGCTATCCAACAAGCTTCAGTAGTGTTACCGGATATAAATCTGGTAGTCAGAAGAACAGAGTTGATGTAGTCCAATGCTTCCCAACCTTGGGTATCCAGATGTTTTTGGAATGGCACCCTCAGAAATCCTGGCCAGCACAGCTGGTGGTGAAGAATTCTGGGAGTTTATATCAGTATATATGTACTGTTTCAATATAAACATGGCCTCACTAGTTAGGAGCCACTTGTGTAGGTTATTCAATCTGACTTACTCACACAGCAATCCCCAGTAGGATTCTGGCTGTTTTCATTACCCATTTTCATTCATTCTTTGGTTACATTATGAACGTTGTTCCTACGATATTTTTCTGTTTTTTTAATAATAATAATAATAATAATAATAATAATAATAATAATAATAATAATAATAATAATAATAATAATAATAATAATTATTATTATTATTATTATTATTATTATTATTATTATTATTATTATTATTATTATTATTATTATTATTATTATTATTATTATTATTATTTAACCCTTGCTGTCTTGTTTTTACAGTTGTGTTTGTGCCATCGGGATACCACATGCTGTTTACAATGTTATTATAAGCTGCCTTAGGGACTATGTATTAAAAGAATATTTTAACTGGAAGAAAAAAAGAAGAATGTGACTTTACTGTTTTGTTTTTAATGGCAGAATTCGATGTGAAGGATCACGGTGTGTTGTTAAATGCTTAATTTAACCTTGCATCAAGATTCTTCCACCGTCACTGAATGAGTGCCCAGGGTGAAGAGTGGGGGCAGAAAGAAACACAGCAGGCAAGCCTGGCCTTCCTAATTGATTGAAAATTAGGTGCCAGGGGAGTTGGATGCACCCGGTGAGTGAGATTAGCGCTGAATGGGTTGTGCCAGCTCCTTGATTCTTTCCGAACAGATCGCTTTCTTCGCAGTCTCCTTCACGGTAAACGCTTCTGGATTAAATTGGACAAAGTGTGTCGGGGCCCTGTAAGTGCAAGAGGAAACAGAAATAGCTGTCAGACTGAAAAGTTTCCAAAAAGATGGTCATGTTAGTTTTTTTTGTTGTTAAAAAACAACAACAAGGCCCTCTGCCCACCTGAAAGACTAAGGATCCTGTCAGCCTGCCCTGTGTAGGCAATCGTCTCCTCCACACGAAGCTGGGCGTTTTTGGAACCATCCCGCCGATGGGTTGCCGAAGCAAAGGGTTATGGGAAAGGTGGGCACTCCCCCAATAGAATTGCTCTACCTACCTACCTACCTACCTACCTACCTACCTACCTACCTACCTACCTACCTACCTACCTACACACACACACACACACACACACACACACACACACACACACACACACACATTTTTCTGCTGTAAACGTATCTACCTCTACCAATCATATAAAGATGTTCATAGATCACACATCTACTCTAGAAATCATTGAGGAATTGCTAATGAGTTTCCACCCTGGATAGCAAATAGAAATTTTTAAAATCATGTGCACCAAGACAACCTGATTAATCAGAAAGTTTGAAAATATCTGGCCTGGATCTAGATAAAGAGCACTGCCTTAATGCTTATCAAACGCTGGGAAATTTGAATGGGGTGTGTTTGACACTCTGTTGGCTGGTGGAAAAGGCAGAGCTCCTGTGCAATCCTGTCAGGCCACTAGACTGGGCCCTAGGTCTCTACCAGTTTGGAGCTAATGTTGGCATCTTCTGTTCCACTCATTCCAGTAAGAGGGAAAATAGCAGCA
This sequence comes from Pogona vitticeps, assembly GCF_051106095.1. NCBI lineage: Eukaryota > Metazoa > Chordata > Lepidosauria > Squamata > Agamidae > Pogona > Pogona vitticeps. The sequence continues at coordinate 195,778,034 of NC_135784.1, read as the reverse complement.
AAGAAGAAGAAGAAGAAGCTACAGAGCCACTCCTTCACCTGGCACTAAAATAATAGTAAGCTAGAAATCTGGCAAGCCTCCTGAGAAAGAGAACTGCCCAAATGGGGCTTAAGGATTAGAGGACTTTCTGCCAGGTCACAGAAGATCATGGAAGTGGATGGATGAGTGGATGTCTTCCTACAACTGAACTGCCCAAATACCAGGGTCTCATGGTGAAATGATCTGTAGTGCCAGTCAGAAACATAGGTGACAAACCACACAGGTCACAGAATCTGTGCCTGTGAGAGAGAAAGAGCTATCCTCTTTATAGTGGTGAACCAGCCTTAGTTCAGGAAAGGAAGACCTGCAGTGGGAAGCAGGTACCTATTTATTCTTCCAGAACCCAAACTCTGCAAGTATAAATCAGTATACATTGATACATATCCATGTGTCTTTGCATAATCTACAAATTCATGTATGAGTTTGTGGAAAGGGCACTGTTTCATTGATCTGGAAGGGCTTCAACTCTCCATGATGCCCACCCCCAAAGCACACCGTTAAGAATGCTACTCTATGCAACCAGAGAACCAGGACATTGCAGTGATGGACTCTCCACGTAAACAGCCCCGGGTGACTTGGGCAAACAAGCAAACAACAACCCACATACATTCCCCACAGTATCTTCCCTTCAGTTTCAGGATCATTTATACCCTGAGGGCAAACAGACCATATTCACCATGTTCAGAAGGAACCCCACCTTTTGGGAGGCTGAGCCAGCTCCTCAAGTCTAGGCGTGGCTACTGCGTGCTTTGCCGCGGCGGACACAGGCCATGCAGGAGAACGGTCGGGGGCACTCTCTGCAGGGAGCACTTTGGGTTTAGCCAGGTGTGCTACCCGCGGGCTTGCCACTGCTTGCTGTGCAGCCAGACTTACCTACGAAAGGAAGCACAAGCATTTGTTTCTGGACAACACACACAGGATTAAATCCACTATATCTCCCAACAAACTGAAGAGACCATAAGGTTCATCACCAAGGCATTATAACATCTCTTCACTCACCTGAAAATTAAGGTAGTAGATGAAGTTTGCCACATATCAGTGTAACTGGGCCATATCAAGATATGCGGCAGTTGTTTAGATATGTGGCAACTGCCATATATCTAGATATGGCCCAGTTACTTAGACATGTGGCAAACTTCATCTGCTACCTTAATTTTCATATCTGGCCCAGGCGCTTAGGGGGTCCACTTCAACATCTAAAAACGGCAAACAGCATTTCCAGAAGCATCTGTGGAGCATGGTTTGCCCTCTAAATATATCATCCTCTCCTGGGCCCTTTTCTAATTCAGAAAAGGCTGTCTTTTTCAAAAACAAGAAGCACCCATCCCTAGCTTTATTAAATAACTTTTCTAGCAAAAAACCTCAAAGGGTTGAGAACCAGACACATATCTAAACTTTCTCTTGAAAAACTGAACCATGGTGTCTGTAATTAGAATACATGCTTCGTCAGGCTTCCCTTAAAAGCAACTGTTTGCACTGCACAGCCAGAGTTGGCCCTGTATCAGGCTTCAGTAACAAACGGGACTGGTGGGAGACCACCTTAGGATGACACACCCTGTGTATCTGTTGGGTGCAGCTCAGAACACGAAAGCTGCACATATGAAACAGCTCATTTTCCCAGCACCCTGGCCTCCAATTCCTCCTCTTCACATTTCCTGCCAAGGCACACAACTTCCTTAGCTCCACTGCCGCTCCTCAGTCCTGTAGGAATCTCGACTCCCACCGAAATCAACCCTTTCCTTTCGTTGCATAACAGCTGGCAGTTTCATCTTCAACCAGCATGCCTCCCTTCCCATAAAATAACAGCCATGTGTGGATCCCTATGTCTATCTTATATCGGAATGAGAGAAGATTACATCTATTGATCCACTCCTGGATAAGGCAGATCTCCCCAAAGTACTACAGGAAGAGAATTACTTGTCGGATTGGGGCCTCCACGCATCTGCTATCATAGAACATGATGTGCTGCTTCAACACCGGCTGGGCAAGGAAGTCGGTCCTTAGGGATGGTGAAGCCCTCCTGGCAGCCCTTGAAACTCGTGTTTCAACCTACGCAAGGAAAACAAACCAAGGAATAAAACCTTACCATGTCAGAACAGGCTTTTCCAAACCAGAAAACGGGTGTGTGTGTGTGTGTGTGTGTGAAACTACGCCCCATAAACGCAGAAGTAGACTTTTGCAGACGATGTGACCTGTTTTAACTGAAATACACAGGAGTTCTCCTTTAACATTTAACAGAGTTTTAGAAAATAAAGGTGAACAAGTGCATCTTTAGGTGGTGTCATTCAATGTTATGTCAGCACAGAGAAGGGACTTGTGCCTGTTTATATGACATGTTATCCGTTTCATAAATCAGGGTGTATGTGTGTGCTCTAGAGGAGGTTACTGTTCAATTGCTTGGCCTGTTTACAGGATTTTCTGAGAGGGGAGCATATGTCATCTTCCATGTACAACCCAGCCATGTGTTGTCATTACAGTGGTATCTCGCTAGATGATGACCTCGCAAAACGATGAATCTGCATGGCAATGAGGTTTTGCTTTCGCTATAGTGACAATGATTCCAATGGGTGATTTTCGCTGGACGATATTTGGATCCCTGCTTCACAAACCATTTCTCGCAAGACGACAATTTTAACACTGATCGGCGCTTCACAAAACAGGTGTTTTCGGGACCGATGCTTCGCAGGGCAGCCATTTTAACAACTGATCGGCACTTCGCAAAATGGCTTCCCTATGGGTGATCTTCGCAAAACGACAACGATTTTTCCCCATTAAACAGGTGTTGATGCATTCCAATGGGGAAATGGTTTTCGCAAGACAATGTTTTTGTTAAACAGCGATTTCTATGGAACGGATTATCATTGTCATGCGGGGCACCACTGTACTAATTTATCTATTTTCATTTCATTAAAAAAAAATCCACAGGGGAAAGGATGGCATAACTGCCATCTCTCTCTCTCTCTCTCTCTCTCTCTCTCTCTGTGTGTGTGTGTGTGTGTGTGTGTGTGTGTTCTATGACTCTCTGGAATGAGAGAATAACCATTACCTCAACATCTGGACAGATTTCCCATCGTGTACCCAATGTCAGCACAAATTTTCCCCATTCTATTAGTCTGCACTGCAGACAGAACAAAAGTAAGGAGTTAGCTCAGCAAGCCCTGTCCATATAAAAATAGAATCAATGCCAAGTTGATATCAGGGGATCTTTGTTTAAGATTCCCATTTTTGGAAGCATCCTGGAAAAGGCCTAACATGTGAGGTACTCCTGCTTTCTGGAAAGGTCAGCTTGCTAAGAAAAGGCTATCTAGCCACCCATATTAAGCCCAGCAAACTAACACTTTCCAAATCTACTAAACCCATCAAAGACAATACATTTCTAGAATCTTAAAGAAGAGAATGAGGAGAATGCAATCCAAAGCTGTCCTTGGGAGCTAAGGTTTTCTAAACGTCTCAACCTCAGATTCACAAAGACCAGACACCTCTGAAAATGGACAGTTACAGAGAAGCAAAATTCCTGGTTCACCTAAGATGCTGAGGGAAGCAGTTGCAACATCTGGGTGCTTGTGTC